>NC_054567.1:6020433-6355234 GCF_017654505.1 Polyodon spathula | reverse complement strand
TGTTTTGACCAAATTGAAGCCAGCCTCATCAACAGCCGCATCCAGCTCCAATACCTTCTGAAAATAGAGATGCACAGACCATTACTGTACCTGCGTATACACTTCTATTGCAGTATACTGAGGCATGAATATGGTGTTCCTACCTGAACGTACTCTGCTCACAGCTGGTTCACCCTGGGATTATTTCTTTCAAAAGGCACCAAGTAAATTTGTTTCATAGTTACTTGATGCCTTTGTAGAACACAAGCAATTGTAGTTAGACTTATGGTGTCATACCTTCAAAAACATTGTTGTCTTTGTTGCAAATGACGCTGAATCAGCTAGGCTGGTCAGTAAAACATTGAATCCTTTTGTATGGAGAATCTCAGTAGCTAAGGCTCATGGTTCATCAACTGATTCAGATTCAGTTGTATTGAGTTTGCCCACTAATGATGATAAACAAACTACAAGTTAGGTGCCTGCTGATATGAAAAACAGTGAATTTTGGCCCCCTACTGTATTCTGGATGAATGGCATCCCTTCTAAAGTGTCTCCATGTGAGCAGAAAGAAGTGTATAGTAACAATGTGTACAGATCCAGAACTATTGTACATGGTGCAGAAGTAACCCTGACACATACATTAAAACATAATCCTCTTATTAATTGTGTATGTAATATGTGCCAAAGCAAGTCATCAGTGACTGGGCTCAGACTTTGTCCGGCATGCAGTCATTTGGCTAAACACTGTAGAATCTTGTTTGAATGCAATGATTCTGTAGGTGTTTCTTTCTCTCATTTAAATGTAAACCCAAAAAGATATTAAGAGGATTGAATGCATGAGTTGTGAAAGGGTCACTTAGTAAAATGGGCGCATCTGGGAAAATTAGAATGTGAGGAAGGTGTCCCTACTAAGCGTGTACAAGTGTCTTGTAGGTACAAAGTCAAGGCCATGGCGACTCACACCTGTGATGCGAGACGATAGATTCGAGAGCCTATTGTCATGTTCATTGAGCCTACCCGAGTGGAACCTGAGACCGAAGTGGAGTCTTGCTGGGAGTGAGCTGAAACCCCGGACATGGATTGGAGAATTTAAAATGAAATGTATTGATGCAATAATATGTGTTATAATCCTTTGTATTGTTTGTATAATCTTTAGTTTGGAAAATTGTGTAAGTGTGTAATCAAAAGTAACGCGTAATGCTGTTTTAATTCTTAATTGTGAAACGTATGTATTTTCTTTATATAAAATCATGCAGTAGAAGCTGGTATAGTTTGATACAAGTGGCCAGTTTTTAGGCAGTTTCTTATCAAGATGGGCTTGATTCCCAAATGCAAGTTTCTGCAGCACCCTTTTTAGCCTAAGAAAATGTTGCTAAATGTTGAAATGAGGTTTAATATGCTTGCTTTTTACTATAAACTATTTGTGAGTGTAAGACCATATGCTAAACACTGCCTGTTATAATAATATACATGAAACTGTCTCTCATTAAGATTATCCATGGAGAGAAACTCTATATTGGGGAAAAACATAAGAAGGAAGCTCCCTATAATATCTATTAAGCACACACCTGTAAAGAGAGAAGAAAAACTAATTTGAAGAATAGAATGGCATGAGGGAATATATTATTAGACATTAATACATATAATCAATATAATCATAACTAATAGTGTTGTATATATTTCAGACAACACTCATATATTCAAAATAATATTATTTTCTTTGTTTCACCTAGCTTTTTAGATAGAGGAGGGGTCGAGAAATGAGCGGATGAGATCATGATTGGATGTGTAGACCAGGTGTTATATTTTTATTAATTGTTGGCACAAGGCTCTAAATTTTTAGGCTGCTGTGTGCCAAAGAGATAAGAATTGGATTTGATAAAGATTCTCCATGTATTCATATGGAGACGAATCCTATAAAAACTCACACTTTTCGCAAAAGGGTACCACATTCAAGACCTTTGCTTGACAGGGTGAAGTGGTCCACCACTTGCAGATCTCCACCAGACTGATTCCTTTGTTCACGCTACTTTTCCTTATAATAGGAGGTAAGCATATTACTAACACTGTTATGTCTTACATGTATTGGTTGTATTGCTATAAGGTTCTGAAACTATGTTTTGGTTTTAAGAGAGTGTTATATTGAATGAAACTGAAATATAGATGTGGGTGCTTGTAGACTGCTTGTGTTGGAATTTGGAGGTTTGATCAACCTACCTTTTTCCAAATATTAAAAGCATTTTAATAAACCGAAGGAGCATTGCTCTGATTTGTAAAACTTAAAATGACTGAGTCTTGAGTGTCTTTTTTTCGATTACATAAAGGTTATATGGACTTACTTATAGCTCGTCCAGTGCTCGAACATAAACCACTAATAGTTTATAACATCTCTGTCCTCCTAACGTCTCCCCTGAGTTAAGAGTGTGTGCAGAGTAAACAGAAAATAAATAAGACCGAATAAAAAGAGTACGTGAAAATCTGCAAAACGCAGCAGACGTGACAACTTCATCAGCGTTACCGGATTTCGGTGAGGTGAATATCATTTTTTCAATGGACCATCTCAACTACATCTCCAGTTGATCAGGGAGTAATCGACTGCAGCCACCGCTGCATGCCTTTTTCTCAATTCTGGAAACAGAGTACAATATATATGCTGTGGTTACACTTTACTCTACTGCTGTCAGTAAATGTACTGCAAAACTGGGTACACTATGCATGTTCTATACACTTACCAGTTCTCTGTATGGAATGTCCGGATGATAGAGGATACTGCTGACCTTTTCATAATAGGTTGGACAATGAGCCCAGCTGCTCTCATTGACAAGCCTCTGTTGATGACATGGTCAACAACTGTTGCTCTGATTTCATTTAACACGGTAGATCTTTTTGGTCGTACTTCATCTTGTCTTCCTTGACGTTGTCCCTGTCCCTATCCCTGTCCCTGTCCTTGACCGCGCCTTCGCCTAGCATCTTCTTCTGCAGCCTGCTTCATGTTATCACCACCTGCATGCAGTCTACACAGTGTTTTATGTGGAGTTGGGATGATTGTCAATTAATTCTGCTTGCATTTTCACTATGTGAATGCGATTATCAATAATGAGATGTTGTTATTGGTAATAGCAATTACAGTGAAGTATTTTGAAAAACAGATATAAACATTTGAAAGATGTATTTCTGACTGAACAAGTAATGTAGATAATTGTGAAAGTCATGTTAGATTTTTTAATTTGTAAAGTGAATTTTAAGCTGACTAGACTACTGTTAACAGCACTGGGGGAAGAAATCTCCAGAAGTCCTCGGCTCTCAACAGCCCCCTTCATCAGGGCATTCTAAAATTATATATAAAAAAATATTTGCACAGGATTAAGTATAACACTGAAGATCAGATCCTCCTCTGTCTCCTGCCTCTCCTTCTTTGCCTCCTGCCTCACCTCCTTGCCGTCCTGCCACACCTCTCTGTGCTGCCTCACTTCTCAGCACGGCCTCACTTCTCAGCCCGGCCTCACTTCTCAGCCCGGCCCCACCTCTCTGTCCTACCTCACCTCTCTGTCCTGCCTCACCTCTCCTTGCCATCTTACCTTCTCTATCCTTTCACATCTACTTGACTTTCTCTGAACTGTCACACTTATCTGCCTCTCTTTCTGTAATGAATGAAAAAAATGTATGTTAAACTTACAGAGTGGAGCCGCCTGCAATTACTATTCGATGTCTTCTTACTCTGTCCTCTTGTCACCTCAGTCCATGAGTAAGGAACTCGTCTCTGTGGTGGTGTAGCTGGTGTCCCTCTCCCCCCCAGCCGTGGGGTCACTCTGCGGATTGCATGTCCCTCTTACTCCCAGTCGTGGGGTCACTCTGTGGATTGCATGTCCCTCTGCCCCCCAGCCATGGGGTCACTCTGCAGATTGCATGTCCCTCTCCCCCCCAACCGTGGGGTCACTCTGCGGATTGCATGTCCCTCTCACTCCCAGTCGTGGGGTCACTCTGCGGATTGCATGTCCCTCTCACTCCCAGTCGTGGGGTCACTCTGCGGATTGCATGTCCCTCTCCCCCCCAGCCGTGGGGTCACTCTGCGGAATGCATGTTTGAGTGCAGCAGAGGTGGTCTTGATCCCCTGTGGAACTTTCAGCTGAAAGTAAGCTGCACACCATATCAGCTGGGCAAAGATGGGCATTCCATTCCTTTCCTTCACTTAGATGCACCCTGTCATGGCAACACAGGTCAGAGTTCCTTTCAGGGAGCTATAAGGGCTATAAGATCTACAGTGGAGAGGTACCTATAGGAAGAGTTAAACAGGTTTTAATGGACAGTACTAATATCATGCTAATATCAGAGCTGTCACAAAAAAGCATGATCTAGTAATTGAACCTATAAACCACCAAGAGGAAGTGGGTAGGTGGGTATAGTCCAAACAACAAAACCATGAAGGAAAAAAAAGTATTATCAGTAAGCCTAGTTGCTAATTGGTGTTGGTTATTTAACCATCAAAAATATTCACAATTGCTCCTACATACTGTACCTGTGAAATTAATCTTGGTGTTAGATCTATACTCTTAAATAAATGGCAAGACAATTTATTCCTTAGGGTAGGTGGAAGTCAGTCATTTAGGAAGGGGGCGGAGCTACGGCACCCAAGCTCAATGACCCGGACGAGAGACGGCGTGGCATCCGAGGATTGGAGGAGCGGATGCGCTCGTTAACCTAGGGGTCATGAGCGAGGGTATAAATAGGGGGCATAGCATAAGTGATCTGTTCCTTTGTACATGGTTAGCAACAACCTAGAAGGAGTCCCATTATTTGTGAGAGAAACCGTGAGTGTGCTGTTAGTTTTTTCTTGTTAAGCTGTTTGTTTGCCTGTTTCCAGATTACTAGCACGATCCAGAGCTGCAGCCACAGGCCAGCATCAGACCCGGACACCAACATTCACTTTTCACTACGGAACTGTCTTTGCACCACAAGCACTTAATTCATGCACTGTAGGAACTGTGTCTGTGTTTTGTTTGGGTGAGAAAAGACTGGACTTTTGGTTGCGGGTCAAACCTGTGGGAGTTTTCAAAACAGACGTGACACATGTTGCTGCACCACTTCCATCACTATTATTATTTACAGGTTTTATCATAAGGCTCTGAACATTATAATCATTAATAAACACCCTTGCACCTGTGAATCATTGCCCGTGTAATGAATCCACTATGTCCTCACTCACCACTTCGCCACAATCCCTTTGTGTTCATGCTGGCAACAACTGCAACTTGCTGCAACTTCATGGTACTCTTGTCACAACATGTCTTGGTAGGGAAACTCCACTGTCAGCCAGTTTGGAAAATCAATTACCACTATCTTTTAAAAACAGAATAACATTGTATTTGTTTATTTATTTACTTATCTATTTAATAAAAATGTATTAAAATAATAAAGTATTCAATTTATTACCTTATTCCATCTACCCTGGGCTGAACGGATAAGGCTGCTTGTTGGATGGTGTTTTTTGAGAGGTTGTTGCCTGGTGCAATAAGGCACACCAGGTCTGGCTCTTCAGGTGGGGTTTCGTTCAGAACTTCTTTACGGAGAGCAGCTGCACAAGCACCTGGAGTGCAGTTGTATCCAAAGAGCAGGTCACCCTTGGGAATCTGAACATAACCATCTACCAGTCTCCTCAGATGCCAGTCGCCAAAGACCATAACAAACTAAAATAAAGAACACAAAATGTCCAGATCATTTTATTTAAAAATTATTTCTAAACAAAAAAATGAATTGATAGATTATGCTCGTTCTTTAAAAACCTTTGAGTTCTTTCCTGCATTCTCAGAAAAAAGTGTGTTAACTATTCCTTCCACATTTGTCAGACAAAATTTGAATAGTCTCTGTTGTGATGACATTGAAGTACTGTCAACCCCCCAAAATGATAGGAATTTGCGGTGTTTCTAAACTGTTCTTTTTCCTGTTAATATAAAGTCATCCCACTGGATTCTTATTGGAATCGATATGAGGCATGATGCAAACAAGGCAAAATGTACAGCATTAGAACTATATATAATGGACTGTCACAAGACTGGCTGAGGGGTGACGTCAGACCTGGAACAATAACACACAGGACAGAGACGTGGAGTTTTGGTGAAGCTGAGCACTTGCTTGCTCTCAGCATTTAATAAATGAACAAACAGAAAATAAAGATGCTGAACAAACCAGAACATGGCACTTCAGCCAAAATAAATAGACAAACCAAACAAACAGACACTAGCAAACCGGGCACGAACACTAAACACAAACAAGTACCGTCCTGGTCCTCCAGCACTACATAGCAATTGCTCACTATCATTTTAAAGCTTGCTGTAATCTTCTCACTCTCTCCTGTTCTTTTGCCCTGAACACACAACCTTGAGTGAGTGCAAACATGCTGCTTTTATACAGCTGTACTGAGACTCGATTGCTAATCAATCATTCAATTGGAGTCTCGGTACAACTGCACGTGAATTAATAAAGTGCAATTCCCCGTGCTCATATATTATTACATTTTACCTGCACGTGAAGTGCTGTGCAATCCTCGTGCCTAAATACAAATATACACTTTAAACACTTGTGTGCATAACCTGTATTATATCCTGTGTAACAACTACGATACACTAACATTAACACAGAAATACACACAGGAGCAGGCCACCATTGCCACATGGACTCATTAAAAACATATGAAAAGGAAATTCAAACTATACTTCCCTCATTACAAAGATAGATCACCGTTCAATATGTGGCACTATGTGATGTTGTTTCTAACATAACATTTTCTTTAGAATGTTGCCATAGGTGTTCCCGTTTTCAAAAACAGTTTGACAGTAGTAGATCTGGAGTATCATGTGTGTTTGTTTGCAAAAACATTGCTATTTGGTGGTAATCACACTGCACTGTGTTGCAATAAAATGAAAGAACTTTTAATATATGAGTTAGCCCTCCAAGGAATTATTCCTTTATAAATACATTTTAAATTCATCAAATGTTATGTTCCTCTGTGTTCCATATCTTAAAATTAATATTTCAAGTGCTTAGTTTTTTCTAGTTCTCACAGTGTTTTGTTTTTTAGGACATTCTGGATCTGATCTTCTTCAGTGTTATACTTAATCCTGTGCAATTTTTTTAAATATATATTTATAGAATGCCCTGAAGAAGGAGGCTGTTGAGAGCCAAGGACTTCTGGAGATTTCCTCAAATTAGAAATTAGGTTTTTTCTCCCCCAAGTGCTGATTTTCTGTACCCCTAGTGTGTTTACATTACTTTGCACCCCACTTTCGTCGATGCACGATCTTTAGTTTTGTCAGGAGTGGGTCTTGAGTGTGCCCAGCACCCAAAAATGAAGGGAAAATGTCTGTTTTAACTTGACACCTGACATTAAGAGTAGTGTTGCTATTACAGAGATGTAAATCTTAAGGAACTAACTTTATTTTGATACTTTAACTGCGCTGAGCCATTTTGAAAACCAGAAGTAATCATCTTATTGTTGCTTATTGTTGCTAGCTTCATGGAACTCCACGCATCATCTACCACACGACAGAGCCTGCATAGAAAGTCAACGTCATCTACCACACGACAGAGCCCGCATAGAAAGTCAACGTCATCTACCACACGACAGAGCCCGCATAGAAAGTCAACGTCATCTACCACACGACAGAGCCCGCATAGAAAGTCAACGTCATCTACCACACGACAGAGCCCGCATAGAAAGTCAACGTCATCTACCACACGACAGAGCCCGCATAGAAAGTCAACGTCATCTACCACACGACAGAGCCCGCATAGAAAGTCAACGTCATCTACCACACGACAGAGCCCGCATAGAAAGTCAACGTCATCTACCACACGACAGAGCCCGCATAGAAAGTCAACGTCATCTACCACACGACAGAGCCCGCATAGAAAGTCAACGTCATCTACCACACGACAGAGCCCGCATAGAAAGTCAACGTCATCTACCACACGACAGAGCCCGCATAGAAAGTCAACGTCATCTACCACACGACAGAGCCCGCATAGAAAGTCAACGTCATCTACCACATGACAGAGCCCGCATAGAAAGTCAACTTCATCTACCACACGATAGAGCCCACATAGAAAGTCAACGTCATCTACCACACGACAGAGCCCGCATAGAAAGTCAACGTCATCTACCACACGACAGAGCCCACATAGAAAGTCAATGTCATCTACCACATGACAGAGCCCGCATAGAAAGTCAACGTCATCTACCACACGATAGAGCCCACATAGAAAGTCAACGTCATCTACCACACGACAGAGCCCGCATAGAAAGTCAACGTCATCTACCACACGACAGAGCCCGCATAGAAAGTCAATGTCATCTACCACACGACAGAGCCCGCATAGAAAGTCAACGTCATCTACCACACGACAGAGCCCGCATAGAAAGTCAACGTCATCTACCACACGACAGAGCCCGCGTGGAGAGGGCTGTATCATTATTAGAAAATTATGTATGTGTTTAATTTCTCTTGAAGAAAAATATTAAAATTTATATTTACCTTGAACTTCTGATATTTAACCTTCTGCTGAGGAAAAGTCCCTAATTAGACTAGAACAACGACTTCAGCATACACATAGAGAAAACATGGCTAACACATGTATATATTTATTCATTTACTTATGTAAATACTCTTTCTTATTTTAATTGATCTGGGCATCCGTGTAGTATTGAGTGCAAACTTGTGTTTGGAGGTGGGTTGTCATTGAAGCTGTCTGAGGGGAAAGCCTTATGAGAGGTGAAAGTGACAAAAAGTAAATAATACAATGAAAACTTATCACATAAACAGAAAACTCGTCAAATAAACAAAAAAAAAAACAGCATATCTTTAACAAAAACATCATCAAATAGACTAAAGACTCGTCAAATAAAAAAAACAAAAACAAAAAAACCCCAGCATATCTTTAACAGATATAAATGACAGTTTGCAAGTGCACATCGAATGGCTAAAGCGCGCACCGACTGGATAAAAGGCAGAATGTATAAAAGCTCATATTTAATGTTTGATGCTAGTTTTTAACATTCGACTGTTGCATTTAACCCTATTTAACATTCAATACTTGCATTTAATATTCAAACTTGAACTTATTATTTGATGTTCAAACTTAATATTTGATACATGAATTGAATACTTAACGCTAGTATTTTTTATTTGATGCTAAAATTCAATATTCGATACTTGCTTAAATTTAACGCTTAATGAATTGTCGTTCATTGTTTAATTTGTGTTGCTTTCACTTTCCATACTCCAAGCTTCATAGTTCCTTTCTTTGCGGTTCATTCACAGTGTCTTCTGCGCTTTGGCCACGTGGTGGCACTGTAGTGTTAGTTTTTACCCCAGATAACCACCTTCCCACCAATTAACATTCAGGAGCAGCAACCCGCGAGCAGGCATGTTTGTCGTCACCGTCCAGCATAGACAGGCAATCCGATTATCAAATCAAAAAGCTCGTATAGTCATCCGGTGACAATCAAAGACGAGGGGGCGGGACTAACTTCTGTTTCAAGGTAGGTAGCGCGGTGCTTCACAACAGAACGCAACTGAAGCCTGAAGCTGCAAGAGCAGCGGCGGCACCATAATCAGTAGTGAATAGTCATCAGTCATCAGTAATCAGTTATACGTTGCTAGAAAAATCGGGTTTTAATTTGGGGAGAGACACAGTGGGCTCTGAAAACGTAGATAGGTAATGACTGCACGACATTGCGTTGAGTGTGTGGATTCATTCGTTGTTGAAATCTGCGTACGCCAGCCCGTTAGTTGCCAGCTTTGTGTGTAAAGACAAGAAGTGCTGTTGCAGGCTGTGGATGTTGACTCTGATATTGACTTATCGAAGAATTTGTGGGACTAAAATTAAACGTAAGAATTTGTATTCGTTTTCATGTGCTTGACGAATGTTATATCTAATGCAAACAGCAAAGCATAGTATTATTAATTGTAATACATCTGTTTCGCTGTAGATAAATGCTCAAAAATACATAATTTTGGCGCTCCTTGATGTCTTGCTTTGCTTTTATCCACAGCAGGTTGGCACGGCAAGGTCTAGTTCCAAACCTTAACTGCGAGGTAGTTCCAAATCTTATTTTGAGAATATACGAAAAAAAAACGGTGAGTAGTGTTTTTTTATTTTATTTTTATGCATCTTCCTGGTCATTTACATGTTTCAGTGTTTTTATTAATTTGTTGTTTTTATTTTATCTATAAATTCGTTAAATTGAATTGAACGCCTTAGTACTGCAGTTGCACATCACAATGAAAGCAGAACAGTATATACGTTATTTATCACTACAAACCTTTCACTGTACCGGCCCACGTCAGGTGCTGTTATTTTGATTGGTACATATGCAGTAAAGCCAAACTCTCAAGGACGTTATTAGTTGAACCGATCGATGGGAAACCAGCTAACTGAACATGCTTGCAAGTGGCAAGTCAGATTCCAATATTGAAGTAGCGCAGGACCGATCACACGTTAGTACGGCAGTGTGTCTGATCTGAGGTTCTCACAGTTCATTACAGCAGCACGCATTTATCATTAAAAAAGAATAACATAACAGAATCGGAGCTGTCACAGACCAGAGGACATTTACTGGATTGTTCACTTCAATATAATGATAATCAAGACACCTCATTGGTAATTTTAATAGTCTTGACCCTGGGTGTGCTGCAGGGGATCTTGTACTGCCACACAAAAGGACTAGGCTGTGTAAGATGGGAATTTTGCCTACAAGTAATGACCAAAAATGAAATATTTACTGTGGAACTACCATAGGGCATAGACTTATCTGTGGAAATTAACTTGTCTATTGAAAGTCTAATGCATGCCTTATTGTAATGCTCTTCTCTCTGGTATCCCAGAACATGTGGTGTCTCAGGGCAGGTCATGAAGGGCAATGATGCCTTGGTGGGGCAGAAGATTCAGGGGCACCAAGACAGTTCTAGGGGCAGAAAGAAAAAAAAAACATAAATCCAACCCAAGGGCACTCCAGGAGATTTCAAACTCATTCATAAAACAACAACAAATAAATACTAAAGAGAGCCTATTATGATGCAGTGTTATTTCAAGCAAACAAAAATCTGTGTTTTCTGAGTGATTCACACACCAATTGTTACAGAAATAAAATATAGATACCTTTTCCATTATAAAAGTGAAATGGCCTAAAAAATCCAATTTAAAAACAACAAACTTTCAAATGAAAAAATACAAAGAGTAATTTGGCAAAAAATAAATATTCAGAGTGTTTTTACTAGTGTCTGTCACCCTGTTACAAGAGCTCAATGTAGGGCTGGTCTGTGTCCTGTAATGAAACCATTTTTAAACCCTCTAGCTGTGTGCTTCATCATTTAGGGTAAGCAAGTTCAACTGGATTTCATATAACAAGTTGTCTGCGGGTGAAGCGAATGTTTAACAATGCGTTTTTAAATAGTATTCTTTCAGCAATGTAGATTTTCATGGAGAATTGGATGTTATTATTACACAGCACTGGTTCTAATGGAGAATTGGATGTTATTATTACAGGGCACTGGTTCTAATGGAGAATTGGATGTTATTATTACACGGCACTGGTTCTAATGGAGAATTGGATGTTATTATTACAGGGCACTGGTTCTAATGGAGAATTGGATGTTATTACACGGCA
Source organism: Polyodon spathula (assembly GCF_017654505.1). NCBI lineage: Eukaryota > Metazoa > Chordata > Actinopteri > Acipenseriformes > Polyodontidae > Polyodon > Polyodon spathula. The sequence goes on along the minus strand of NC_054567.1, from coordinate 6,343,593 downwards.
CTGGTTCTAATGGAGAATTGGATGTTATTACAGGGCACTGGTTCTAATGGAGAATTGGATGTTATTACAGGGCACTGGTTCTAATGGAGAATTGGATGTTATTATTACACGGCACTGGTTCTAATGGAGAATTGGATGTTATTACACGGCACTGGTTCTAATGGAGAATTGGATGTTATTATTACAGGGCACTGGTTCTAATGGAGAATTGGATGTTATTACAGGGCACTGGTTCTAATGGAGAATTGGATGTTATTACAGGGCACTGGTTCTAATGGAGAATTGGATGTTATTACAGGGCACTGGTTCTAATGGAGAATTGGATGTTATTATTACACGGCACTGGTTCTAATGGAGAATTGGATGTTATTATTACACGGCACTGGTTCTGATTCATGGGAATCGTGAAATCCATGCCCACCGTGAAAAAATACATCTTTAGTGATACAACAGCACAAATAAAATACAGCTTTAGTGATACGACAGCACAAATAAAATACAGCCTTAATGATGCGACAGCACAAATAAAATACAGCTTTAGTGACGCGACAGCGCAAATAAAATACAGCCTTAGTGATGTGACAGCACAAATAAAATACAGCCTTAGTGATGCGACAGCACAAATAAAATACAGCTTTAGTGATGCGACAGCACAAATAAAATACAGCCTTAATGATGCGACAGCACAAATAAAATACAGCCTTAGTGATGCGACAGCACAAATAAAATACAGCCTTAGTGATGCGACAGCACAAATAAAATACAGCCTTAGTGATGCGACAGCACAAATAAAATACAGCCTTAGTGATGCGACAGCACAAATAAAGTAGACCTTTAGTGATACAACAGCATAAATAAGCAATGTCAGTGAAAAGAAAGTTAAAGTTTTTCAGGAAACTTGGCTGAAGATTTACCCATGGATGGAGTTTAATAACGGTATTAGTTGTTCGGTCTGCAGTGTCTGCGCAACTGTAGTTTGCTAATCGCTGTAACCTGTACAGCCAACGCGGTTTTGAAAAAAAAAAAAAAAAAATTGAAATAGAAGCTTTGTCAGGCAATGGAGAGCTCTGCATCACAACGCTGAAGAGCTGCATGTACGTAAGATGTTTACATTTGAGAGACTGTATAGTTTTACAGTTCTTGAAATTTACAGTTACAAAGGCTTTACAGTTTTAATATGCATTGCTGGACACTCAGTTCAGGGGGTGGGAAAAGGTGTGCTGTTTTAAACGCATACACTTTGTAACCCCTTTCGTGAAAGCACACGTTTTACTAGTTAAAACGCAGAACTACCTGATGTAGTTAATGTATTGCAGACTTGTAAGAGTCCTCAAATTCCGTGTCCGAGTCGTCAGGGTTCCAGTCCGAGTCGTCAGGGTCCCAGTCCGAGTCGTCAGGGCCCCAGTCAGAGTCACTGTTATTCCAGTCAGAGTCATCAGGGTCCCAGTCCGAGTCACTGTCATTCCAGTCCGAGCCATCAGTGGCAGTCATCAGTTCCAATTCCTTCCTGGCTTTAGGTTCAAGTACTCCATGTTTTTAACGCTCGAGTAGTTGAGCACTAAATTACTGGAAATTCACACCCCTATTGTACAGTTAAATAAACTGTTAATGCAGAAGCTTTATTTTTACAGTTGGTTTTAGTTGTCAACATTGAAAATGATGTCAAACTCCTTAAATTAGGTTCTTAAAGTCCTTAAAATGTGTATCAGAAAACTGTATGAACCCTGTATTTGCCACATCTGATAGTTAAGCAGAGATTGTATATTAATTTTGTAGATTTTTTAAAATTAATATTATGTGAAATATGCATACATGTAAAAGGTTTGAGTAACATTTCAAAAACTGTGTTTGTTAACTAGTCTTGTGTGATTTATTAGGTTCATCCATTGGGTAAAATGACAAGTTTAAGAAGTCATTTCTGAATTGCTCATTCTACGAAGTCAAAGTCGAGTTCAAATGTGAGGGGTCCAAAATGGCTCAGAATGCCTCCTGCTTTTGCGCCAGAGTTTCAGTCAGATTGATAATTGGCCACTTTCACCCATGTAGTCAGATAACGCCCTCTAACGGTTAATGAACCAGCATATCACATTGACTTCAGTTGTACCGCGGAGAGTACTGGAGTACTGCACCATCTTTCGACATTTTCATGGCTGAATGTGGCTACCACTGTATCTTGAGAATAGAAAAAGCGATTCCAGATACTGCAAACCAGTCATTTTAATATACTTCACTGTGATACTAACACCTCATTTGCTTACCCAATTAGGTTTTAAATACCAGTTTCACAGTTTTCAACTGTAAACTGCTGCTCTCCATGGACGTCATGTTTATCAACTGTGTTGTCATACTGATAGCTGGCACCCTTTATTACTTTGGGATTGTTTACGTGGTTATGTGTGTTCAGTAATCTACCAAATATTTTTACGTTAGTTTTGATTTATTATCACAATCAAGCTATTTTAGGCCTGAAACCAGCTGTTTTATTCCAGGAGTGACCTGTGTGCCGGAGCCGTCATGTCAGCCGGGGGAGCTGAAGAAGACATCCCTCTGGGAGAGAGGAAGACTGTCACAGACTTCTGCTACCTCTTGGACAAATCGAAGCAGCTTTTCAACGGCTTGAGGTCAGGACTTCTTCTATGTCAGGCCATTGACTAGTAACCTGATTAACAGGGTACTGTCATGGCGGTGCCGAGGGGGGGGGGGGGGGGGAGAGTTAGGTGGTTGTGCCCCCTCCCCCCCAGTTTGGATCTAGATCGAAATGTCCCTTTTTTCAATTTGTTAGTTCTTCTTCAAGTATATGGAAAACTACAAAGCAGTATTTAATTCAATATGTTAACGTAACGTTATTCAGCAGATTTCATTCGATTTCATTCTTATCCGTTTATACCCTATTATGTACAATCCCTGTCATTCTCTGTTGTTGGAAAATATTTATCAAAGCGTACTATTTCCTTTTCATCCCCTGCTTCTGAAGACCCCTCTCTGAATTCCAAAGAGAGGTGGCTTTAAGTCCCTCAAATGTTTTATTGTTCTGGATATTTTCAGGCAAGGGGAGCTATTTCAGTTCCTGGAGACTCTAAAGACAACAACACAGCTTTATCAAAGCACAGTTCAACCAGATATTAAACAAATACTTTATAAGTGAAACCACAAAGAGTGGAAGAATTGCTTCAGTGTGTTATTGGATTGGGTTTCCTGCCTGCCGGCCTGTCAAAGTGTTCAAAAGAAAAGAAGATAATCTGTCAGCCAAGTGTCACCAAAGAGGAGTGTTCCCCAGGCTGCAGGGGACCGGGTTGTTATAGGAGCAGTTCTGTTTCATTGTTAGTTTAATTAAACTCATTAGCAATGTGTGGTGACACAATATGTGACAGTCTGTATGAAGTGTTGGAATAAGACAGTGTAGCAGGGCGATTGCCCTGCACAGAGGAGATTAGTGTTACTGTCATTTATATGTGTTAACGGATTTGGTTTGTGTGCCTTTTGGAGGAGTTCTGTCCTAAAGAATTAAAGAATCATGCCTGACGTGTTTTCTTTATCAATTAATATGTATTCTTACCTCCTGGGTTTCTGATCTTTTCTGATTTTTTGGCTCCACTGGGCTGGTTTGGATTGAGTGATTGGGAGTAGCGTTGTTGGCTGTTAACAAAGGATAACAAAGGACTGATTTTTACCGTCAGACTGCTGTTGTATCACCAAGGTTTTTATTTGTTTACTCATACCGAGAAACGTTGTCTTTAAAGTACTCTGCCGCTTTTTTGCTGTTTGTGCAGTTAGCTGTATCCTGTTTACAACCTAGTAAATGAGTTATCTCTGAATGCCGTGACTTTGGGATTCTATGCAGACCCCGGTATGTACACGGGCTCGGGTCGGGTGTGTGCGCGGGGGCTCGGGTAGGGCGTGTACTTGGGGGATCGGGTCTGGTTTGTACACAGAGGATCGGGTCATGGATTTAATCGTTGATCGGATACTAACATTGGGATGACCTGGACCCACCGCGGTCCACCAGGCCCCAGGCAAGTTGGCGTAAATCTGGCCAATCTTTCTTGCTTAAACATATGTCTGTTTGTATTGTTTTGGTTTATAGACCACCACTTTTATTTTTGACATAGTTGGCAGAGCAAGTTCATTCTTGCGCATGAATTCGGATTGGCTTCTGCTCCTGGGTGATTTAATATCCACATCGATATCTGAACTGGTTTATCCGCAGACTTTCTAACATTATTGGACAGTTTGGGGATTGTGCAACACGTTGACATGTCCACTCGCTCGCATGGACGTGTGCTGGACCCTGTTTTTTCTTTTGGTTGGACTGTTGGTAATGTGGAGGTGACTGATCTAGCTATTTTAGATTATAGTGCTGTGGTTTGTGAAGTGCAGTTTCCTGGACAAAGTGTGAAATCTAAACGTTCTGTGACCTTTTGTAATGTGAAAGCTGTTGAACCATCCAAGTTTACACAGGCTGTTTGTTGCTCCCCCTTAAATGACACAATTTCTTTAACCTTGGTTGATATGCTTAATCAAGTTCTTAATCAATTTCTACCGAATTCACATGGTTTAGCATGAAATGGGCGTTTTTTTTTTTTTTTAATTGTCCGTTTGTCCGTCGGTGAGCCACAGTGTTCATTAGAACAGTGCCATGCAGAAAACCGCCATGCATCAGTAAATGAAACACAAATACTCAAAAATATAAGCAAGAACAAGGCACTGTAACTTTTTATCACTGCATTCCTATTAATTTACCAAACCAAAGAAGTAACATTGGCTATTACTATCATATCGGTCAAGAGAAACTCAGTAAATACACACCAATGCAGAGAATCAAAAAGTCTATTCCATTAAAAGTCCCCTAGATGCCGCTTAACTGTGCAGCGGTGTCACTGCCCACCTTAACTGTGCAGCGGTGTCACTGCCCACCTTAACTGTGCAGCGGTGTCACTGCCCACCTTAACTGTGCAGCGGTGTCACTGCCCACCTTAACTGTGCAGCGGTGTCACTGCCCACCTTAACTGTGCAGCGGTGTCACGGTGTGCCCACCTTAACTGTGCAGCGGTGTCACTGCCCACCTTAACTGTGCAGCGGTGTCACTGCCCACCTTAACTGTGCAGCGGTGTCACTGCCCACCTTAACTGTGCAGCGGTGTCACTGCCCACCTTAACTGTTGTTCTTTCCTTTGTGTTCGTTGCTGTTAACATGCAGTCCAAAAAAAACAAAACCAAAAAAAAAACAATTTGCAGGCGCCGTCTTCTCATCATGAAGTTTGCACGCTGCTGAGAGGTCAGTGGGCGACTGCATGTCTGAAAACGCACTCGATTGGCTATTGCTCGGTAACACTTTGCTTCGCTTAACTCGGGTTTGCAACCTTTTTTTGAAACAGTACCCCTTTCTGGAAGTTTCAGTTCAAGTACCCTTTACAGTTTTCTCTCAATGAATGGTATCGCAGTTGCAATAAAAGGCAGAACAATCTGGTTAACATGTTATATTTTTCTCCCGTTTATTTAATATATAATTGTACACACCAGTCTGGGACTGACAAATTGCTAAGACAGAAAACTGAGCAGTAGGCTTCATTCTTAAAACTTGGATGCAAAGAATTAAAAGGTAATGTTTAGGAATCTCTTGCTTTCTATTGGGAAAGTTATTATAAATAATACAAAGTTTATACAAATATTACTTCCCGCCTCACCATAGTGTGCAGTTTAAAATGTTTACAGTATCAAAAACATTAGCCTCAAGAAAAAATATATAATTACTAACTAAAAATGATCCAAAGGGACTCTGTATAACTTTGTCGCTTTGCACTTTCTGAGTTTTGTGTTTTCCTTCGTTTTTCTATTGCAGGTAAGAAATCTATCAAACACCGAACACATATTCAACCAGCCGCTATTGCTGTTATTAACATACAGCCGCGGTATGAAACAAAAACCGTCACAGTATGATGATCATTTTTGTTTACTAGAGCATTTCTACTTCTAAAAAAATGCAGCAACACTGCTTCAATGATACAACAAGTTGAAAACCGCAGACCATTAGCAGCACAGACCGCTCTCCAGGCACAATAGCCAGATCAGACTGAAAATCCATGCATTAGTACAGGTGGAAAATGTGGACATGTAGCATTACAATCATGCAGCAATCTTGGGTATACTGACACTTTCGGTAATGGTTACATTTCGTATTTGAAAGGGAACATTAGGTTATTATCATAACCCTGGTTTCCTGAAATAGAAATGTAACCTTCTAGAACGCTGCATCCATGGTTGCAGCAGGCTTGAAGGAAAAGAGACGCTGTGTGCATTCTATTTATGCTCTCGGGGGCGGGCATGGCTCTCCGAGCAGCTTTGATATACTTCTTCAGGTTTCGGGATTTGTTTATGGTTACATTTCTATTTCGGGGAACCAGGGTTTAATCATAACCTAAAGTTTTGCTGCAATTTCACTGTACCTGGTTCTAAAAAGTCTACTGGTTTTCAAACCCGTTAAGAGCCTTGACTGGCTTCACCTCTAAATGAAAAATGCAATATTGCAGAGCTCAGTGAGCCATCCACCTGCTGCACAGCCCTGCCCTCAAGGTTCAAGGCTTTCCAAAAAATTATTATTGTTTGATGTAAACCATTAAAAACCATGCAGCCCTCTTGCGTCCTCTGAAGCTGGATTGACCCCATACTGATTTTGTTCCAGTTCCACGTCAAGGAAGCAGGACATGTCTGTTTGCCTCCCGAAATTACTTGAAATGTAAAAAGGGACAGGGCCAACCAGTGGGGGCTTAAGCTCTCCTCTGGTGTTCAGTTAATCTAAGGTCTATAAATCGAGCTATAAATTGGCAGTTCATTTTTTTTGGTAAATTTATTATTTTTGATCCTTTGCGCTTTTGATCCTTTGAACAGTGACCCCACTTTATTTCGCTGTCTGACTTGTGAAATACTGAAGGTGGTGAATTAGTGTGCATTAGTTTTAAAATGTACAATAAAGTATGATAAATGACAGATTACTATGGACCTGGTCTACCCGATTTTATGACGTGAACAAGCAAACACTGAATTTCCAGAAAATCTGTCTACTGGACTATTCGCTCTGTGTTTGTTGATCTGTTTCTTCTTCCCATAGTTACAACACAATTCAGGAATTAAAACCTGCTGTAACTGTTCCAGAGAAGGACCATAGTGTCCATATTTGCGGAGGATGTGTTTCATTCCAGATGAACACATGCTGGGTCTGATTAAGCAGAATTGATTCTAATTACACACAATTAACCTTTTTTATGAGCTCCGCTTTGCTTCTGCCTCAGATGAAGTGAGTGGAAAAAGGCAAAGCACAATTTTAGTGCTTAATTAAATTTTTTTATTTTTAGTTTGTTTAGAACCAAAGATGCTTGATTCTTGCCAGGCTTCAATGAAATGCCACCAAAATCCTCGAAATGAGAATGTTCTTCCTCACCTCGTCACCCTTGCCTGCTGTGAAATGCAAGGTCATTCAGATGAAGTGGTAGTCATCAGCCTGCATTTAATTCATTCCCCTTTCATTTCTCTCTACTGACAGCATTAATACCACATGATATATACAGTGTCAGGCTAGAAAAAGAACCAACCAATACATTACTGTTAAACTCAAGACTGCTTGTCTGACAGTTTAAAAAACACTTCAAGTGAGATCATGTTGTGGTCTGACTTTGCCAGTGGTTCTCTGACCTCTGTTTTAGTTATTCTGTCTTCATTATTTGAAAAGACTAAAGGGGTGACGTCAGAACAGGGAAATCAAACGGAAACACAAGTAACTGCGGGGCGAAACTGAAGCGCTATGGATGCGCTCAGTGTGTTTATTAAATGAAAAAAATAAACACTTTCAACAAAACACAAAGTAACAGGCACATTGGCCAAAACAAAATAAACACTGACAAATAATCCTTTATAAAACGAATACCGTGGTTCGCTCACTTGGTAGCATTTGCTCTTGCTGTTACTCCTTTTCTCCCTTTTCGATGGTCTCAAACAATAAATACATACATACAATATAATAATAATAACAACAACAGTGCAAATGAAAACAATAATCATACATAAATAAAATACGCCAAGTGATGAGCAGCCCATCACAGTGATCTGTAGCATGCCCCTATTATTATGCCCTTTGAATTTTTGTCCATTATTCCAAGCTGATTAAACTTTCTGTTTCACAGAGATTTACCTCAATACGGACACAAGCAGTGGCAGTCCTACTTTGGACGTACCTTCGACGTTTACACCAAACTCTGGAAGTTCCAGCAGCAGCACAGGTAAAGACAGAGCCCTTGTATGCAATTCAGGGATGGAAAAAGTTCAAATGTCTGTTTCTAAAGGCAGTGCTTTAATGTGTTGCTGCTCATATTTCTCATGCTTCGTCCTTCATGTGTAAAAATGGCAGACATCTCAAAGAGTGTATATTTTTATGGTTACCCCAGGCAGACAGACAGTACAGAGGGACGCGAAACATTTTGACAAGTTAATTAAGAATATGTGAGCGTTCATATTTGCTCTGCCAACTGCTGTAAAATTTCCTTCTGAGAAACTGTAATATTAATGTGAGGTTCATCGGGCAGTGTTTAATCAGAAACTTGAGCACTGTAATTGGAGGAAGTGTGTCTCGAGGTTAGTGATTGGTCAGTGTGGGAGGAATGGGGATTCACTGAACACAAAGGAGTCACAAAGTTTTTTTTGGCAATGCCACACAATCATCCAGTATTGATTTAATGCACAAGGGGACACCCTTGTGCTGTGGAAGGTAATACCAACAATAGGCCAGTTTACATGTGTGATTGTCGATTCACGTGACAATACACATGAAACTTGACAGGGGAAGCTTGTGAAAGTGTCCCAAAAAGCAGTGTCATTATTTTACTGTGAAGGTCTCCATTTCTTGTGAGATTCTAGGAAAAGCTTGTGAAATCAACAAGTTTCTCGTGAAAATGTTAATTAGCTTGTTCAAGTCCTTTCTTAAATCTGCTGTAAAAGTCACATGGGAATATGTGAGTTCCCATGGTCCAAAGGTGGCAGCAGGGTAATTAATGTTTTGTTTGCAGTATTTCCTTTATCAGATTGATGTTGCAGATAGCCCCACTTTTTTCTCTGTCTTCTCTAGAACTTTGCAAAATGCTAATCATACACGGATCGAAATGTGTTTGTAAAGTCTCATAGATATTGTATTTACCAAGTTTCTGTGTAAAACAATTACTATAAATGTTTCATAAACTGCATCATGGGCTTGTGAATTCAGGTGGTTTCAGCTGCTGTACAGTACTTCAGAATACACTTGCAAATAGCTTTCCAAACAACTGTCAAAACGACTTTTTATTGTAAAGTACTATGTTCAAATGTGTATAACTATACTCCCATGCAATTTCTTCTAGTTATGTCTGAGCAAAACCCATGTCCACCCTCCACTTACATCCGCTGGAGCGACGAAGAAACTTGGTGTTAATATTCATAAGGGAAGAGGATATGATGAGGCAGCTTGATACAATGCACAACACCAACATTGTTTAACCCACTCTCAAAATAAAACATGGGGTGGAATTTTCGCAACTTATTTCTTGGGAATCAGCAGTACTTCTCAATATTCCAATTCTTTATTAAGCAGAAGCAGTCACACAAGTAGACCGCAAATGAGGATGCTATATTTGGTATAAAAAAATACAAAATAAGTCAATGAAACAAAAATATGATACAAAATAAAAGTTCACTGTCGGGTTACAAAAATAAAGATAACTCTGCATCTCTAATAGCAGCACCCTCTTCATATCGCGGTTGTGCAATTCTTGCTGGAGGCTGATGTAGCTGTTCCTCTGCTTGCCTGAGCACCTCCTTTCAGTCCTGGCACAGATTGTGCAGGATACAGCAGGCTGTGATAATTTGGGGAACAAGCTTGTGGTTCACTTAAGTACTTTTCAGCAGTGTCCGCCTCCACCCTTGCAATAGTCCAAACGGCTGTTCAATCACCACTCAGATTTGGCCCAGGTTATTATTAATAAAAATCTGACAGCTGCCTCCACCCTCCACACACACACACACACACACACAAATGATGTGTGAAAAGCAGTGTGGGTGATAACACTAAAATATAGTATTAAAAAAAAGGTACTCTCCATCAGCAAATCAGATTTTTAATAACTATGTCAAACACGATGACACATGGATTCTTTCCCGTGAATCTGTTCTCTGCTCATGTAAACAGTATTTTGGGGACTTTCACAGTTAACAGCACAAGAATCTGAGTTGGCAGTCAGCATGGCTAATTTAAATCTGACCCCCCCCCCCCCCCCCAATCACCCTCTCCTTCATTTGCATACCCTCACCCAACCTCTCTGTGTCATTGCCATGATTGGCAGGCTGGTCCTACAGGGCTTCCGACCTCCTGATATCCAGCACAGGTCTCTCCTGTTAGTCAGTTATCCCCTTTTTATTATTATGACCAATTCAAATGATTTTTCCTTCTGCAATAAATAGCACATATTCTACTGTACCACTGTAGTGAAAAAATTAAGCTGACAAATGTTTTTGATTCAAAAACACTTTTTCTACAAGAAAGGTATACCTCCAATACAATCATATATGCATGAGATTCAAACTGACTTATGTTTGTATCAGAAAGAACGGATATCCATGGACTCAATTCAAAAGCGATGAAAAGAGACTACAATGTTTGATATTCATATCCTTCAATCCGACTGGTTTCTGTCCAGTAGTTGAGGTCATCATTCACTCATCACACACAGAGAGCCAACCACATGCTTCCTCTGTGGGGAAGGGGGCGGTGCTCTCTGACCTCATGGTCCGCCACGTGCTACATTGAGCAGGGAGCATCCATCTCCTGTCATGTTAGGATATGCAAAACTGCACATAGCTGGTTCTGCCAATGGGAAATGAAAGAACTCGAAACTTACTCAATACTGTACAGAAATGTAATATAAAAGCATATTAAAGCAACTGAATTAGTAAGCGCATTAAAACGACTATAAACAACACATTCATACACTATTAAAGACAGACACATAATGCAAACCGTATAATTAATAACCTAATCAATACCTCATGCAGAAAGCCATTACATGATGCGGTAATGGGTTCCGTTTGCTTCTGGGAAAATTTCTGTACTGTAATATGTTAATAATTAGACATTTTTACAGCTAATTCAGCATTTTACAAGTAACAGTTTTTGGTATTCGGTTGTGCATGATGGTGGGTCACTGTAGCTTTAAGCAACCATCCTGATCAGGTAGGAGGCAGGCTGGTCAGAAATGATTAATGATCTAGTGAGCGTCTGTCCCCAGTGGTCATGATGCAGCTACGCTCCGCAAGGAGAACAGTTTCATTTAATGGAACTACCGTAGGGCATATTTCCAGAAATGACCTTGTGCGTTATCGCATTCTTATTTTATTTCATGGGTTTTGATTCCTGTGTTAGTACAAAGAAAGTTTAAAAAAAAAAAAAAAAAAAAAAAAGGTCTTCTACCTTATATGGACACGAAAGGGTGTGGCATGTTTCCAAACAGTTACAACACTAGAACCATTCAAGATCAGGTACTGTAAGCACTTTTGTGGGAGTGGGTATTACAAAAGAACTTCTTGTTGTTTAGATTCACTTTATATATCATTTAGTTTCAGTTGTCACATCCAGTCGCGGGGCTGGCTAGCTGATTCCTAAGTGGCAATATTTTTGGCCCCCCCCCCCCTTTCGGTTTTTCTTTTTTTGGTTGTAATTGATTGCTATTGATCCGGTTCTTAATTAAAACGTTGAGAAACCTGTGAATTGTGAAAATTAATTTACTAACACAGTAACACAGGGATTTGCAAAGCTTTTTGCTCCAGAGAAACATTTGCTACCGATTTTCTGAAAGTAATTGTAAAAGTTTAAAGGTAGGGGGGGCAAAGAAGGCGTGATCATGTTCATCGTCTATGGGAGGGATTGTGTGCTGCAGCAGTTTTGAAATTTAAAAATGATCTCAGTAATCCTCAATCGAAAAATGCACACACACACACACACACACACACACACACACACATATATATAATGTATGTATGTGTGTGTGTGTAGTTTTTTGTCCACTACACGCCTGTCTTTTTAAATATTTAAGTATGACGTTTGAGTAGTTTTACGTTTACAGAGCTCTAAAGTCAATACATATTGCAAAACAATGAAACCTGTCATATTAATCGTAGTAATAATTTCTGAAAATATTATATAAAGCTCACAAAATATAATTCTTAGGATTGTACAATTCACCTAATTACATTCAGCGCAAAAAAGCAAACTTTTTCCAGTGGATTTTGTTGCATAACAGTTTTTCAGACAAGTGGCAATGACATTACCAGACTCCGCCGCGACGTCATGTCTGTGGCACACTCAGTCTCATTTGCAGGTTACTTGTTTTCATAAAAACCACACCGGCTTCATTTATACTACACACACAAACAGCATTGAAGTAAACCTCACAGAGTTTAATCTTTCTGAATCTCAGTTTTCACGTTGTTCTGACAGTCACAACATTATCAAAAAATAGTTTAAATATTTTGGGCTGGTATTTTAAAAATGAAACCAAATTCCAGATCAAATTCAAAAACTATATCATTGATTAGTACAGTGTGTCTGGAAGACAACCCTCTTTGAATTAGTACTATAGCAGGTGTGTTTTTGTAAGGTATTTGGGTTGGATTAAGTGACGCGTTTCAGGTTCACAGGTGTCCAGTCGAAGTTCCCTCCCACTGAGACAATGACAAGTGTTGCTGCTGGGAATGCTAGAAGGTGCCAGACAGTGTTAAGGGAAACCAAATTCATTTTGTGCAAAATTTGATGTGTCCTTATTAATAAATGGGATGATGCATGAGATCTATACATTTGCCAGAAGTATTAACAAGACAGGACGATATGTAACTCTTCCAACTTATAACATATCTTTACTTTAGTCTTTATTTTGCTCTTGCTTGAATGCGCTCTTATCATACTTTTATAATTGCTCTTATATGTATTATGGTATTCTGTAATGTGGTATTTTATAATGTGATAACTTGTAATGTGAGATTTTGACAAATCCTTTATTTATTTTTATTCAAAAGCTAAAGTCAGTTGAGTGCAAAACTTAAATCCAAGATGGCCACCGGATAGGAACTGAATTCAAATTTGGTTCGTAAAAAAAGATTTTTAACATTTTAAAATTTATCTGAAATAATAATAATTTCAGATATGTTTAAGTTCAGTGAAAACTATTAATAATAACCTACTTGGGGTTTTGTTTATTGAAATCTAAAAAATGTTTGGTCACCCTATTAAAGGAGCAAATCTAGCAATAGACAACATAGGTATGGAAAATATAAATAAAATGAATAGTGCTGGGACAAATATCTAAATATTCAAACAAATGTTTTTTGACATGTAGTCGGATACAAAAATCAGATGTTTGTATTCACTACAAATGACAAAAATATCTTGCATTTATTTACCGCCTCACCAGTTTACAAAATGACAAATGAAAGAGCTCTGTGTGATATGTGAGATTAATCTATATGTTAAAGGTGAAACCCGCTGCTCTGATGAGTCTAGTTTTGCCCGGGTGAATCTAGTTTCGCCAAGGCCTTCTGGGCGAGTCCCAAAGTTGCCACTTTCTTTCGGCACTCGCCCGCGTCCAATCAGATGGATCGAGGTTAGCCCAGAACTTGAAAGACTGCTGGGCGAAACATGCTTTTTCAACAGTTAGTCTGGGCCAGTCTAGTTTCGCCCAACGCGGCAATCCAGCGGCAATGCAGAAAAGGCAGGACACCAGGGCTGGTTTTAATAGCGGTTAAAACCACTCTTTATTAGCTCTCTCTCCCAAAAAATATAAAAGTTAAAAAGTCTCGTGCCTCCATACGCGCAGGCAAGCTCTCCACTCACAGGTGGGTAAAACTATCAGTAACTCGGTGAGTCGGTACCCAATAAGGCATTACAAGGGGACTGAGTGGAGAAGCTACTAGAAAGTGACAAATCAAAGTGCTAGTCGACAATATACCAAAAAGTCCACGAATCAAATCAAAGTGTACAATAATAAATATAAAACGTGCAAGTGACAAATATGTGAAATATAGTGGGCATTATTGACCATGTTACAGTCTTTTAATGAAGTCCATACAAAAGAAGATTTGAACACAATTAACATATTATTTCTCTCTCTGTTGTGTGTGTGTGTGGCGAGTTTGCCTGCACTATACCGTTTCTCTGTCTCTCTTGTTCGTGTGTGGTGAGTTTGCCTGCACTATACTGTTTCTCTGTCTCTCTTGTTCGTGTGTGGTGAGTTTGCCTGCACTATACTGTTTCTCTGTCTCTCTCTCTTGTTCGTGTGTGGTGAGTTTGCCTGCACTATACTGTTTCTCTGTCTCTCTCTCTTGTTCGTGTGTGGTGAGTTTGCCTGCACTATACTGTTTCTCTGTCTCTCTCTCTTGTTCGTGTGTGGTGAGTTTGCCTGCACTATACTGTTTCTCTGTCTCTCTTGTTCGTGTGTGGTGAGTTTGCCTGCACTATACTGTTTCTCTGTCTCTCTCTCTTGTTCGTGTGTGGTGAGTTTGCCTGCACTATACTGTTTCTCTGTCTCTCTTGTTCGTGTGTGGTGAGTTTGCCTGCACTATACTGTTTCTATGTTTCTCTCTCTTGTTCGTGTGTGGCGAGTTTGCCTGCACTTTACTGTTTCTCTGTCTCTCTCTCTTGTTCGTGTGTGGTGAGTTTGCCTGCACTATACTGTTTCTCTGTCTCTCTCTCTTGTTCGTGTGTGGCGAGTTTGCCTGCACTATACTGTTTCTCTGTTTCTCTCTCTTGTTTGTGTGTGGCGAGTTTGCCTGCACTTTACTGTTTCTCTGTCTCTCTCTCTTGTTCGTGTGTGGTGAGTTTGCCTGTGTGTTTCATGATATTAGCTTTGTCTTAACATCCTCATATTTTTTATACACATTGTTCTGTTGATTTTGGTTCTTACCTGTGCAATAAGTGATGTAGTACCTCTCTGTTATGGATCAAGCTCTGTATGCAAAAGCAGCAGAAATTTCCTGGAAGCACAACATCATCCTTCCATTGGGTTCCTTTCATACCATCTGCAATGCATGTCAATTCTTGGAAAACAATTTAATGATGCAAGTCTTCATGACTTTTATGCATTGAGGCAGGCATCATTGCAGAAGGCTCAGTGACTGCTGTTGTTGAAGGCAAGATGTACAATCGTGCAGTTCGAGTGCACAAGACCATCTCGGTTTCATGAATCAGTCAGTGGAATTGGAGGCTTCCATCCCCCCCTCTTCCAATCTGACAAGGAGTTGGGTTTTAAAAGCACTTCAAATGAGACCATGTTGTGATCTGAGTTTGCCAATGGTTCTCTGACCTGTTTCAGTTTTGTCTGTATGGTCCTTTGATGTAACTGTCTGGAAATATACCACATTCTTTGGTATCCATAAGGTATAATACCTTGTTGAACCTTCTTTGTACTGACAATTATAGCCCAATAGGACATGCCAATAGATAAGTGACTACATATTTGTGAAGATTTTTAGACAAATAATATGGGAGTTACCTTTGGAAGACCTTTAGCACAACAAAGGCAAACAATGCAATGTCATTGACAAACAAATAAAGCTGTTTCTAAATTTAGAATAGAGGAATGGTACAGGATCTCCAGTTATAGATGACTACGGCACATAGTTTCAAAAATAACCTTCTATTATCAAAGTGTGGTAAATGCAGTCCTCGATTTATCAATTGATAGTGACTATCCTAAAATGACAAAGCCTCAGTGCACCATCTCCAATATCATTTCACAGGAAACTGTCCATGATTGCATGAAGGATGTCTGCATTATCACTTTTAACCATTCAGTATCCTTTGAGTCATGGGAAGGGAAAGCATGCATTAAAAAAAAAAAAAAGAAAGAAGTCCCCTCTGGTGGTGATAATCAATTGTAATTGAAACAGCCCTGGTAAAGACCCAGAACAGCTAACAGAACTCTATTTCAAAACAGACAAGTGCTGGATAACCGATATGGCCTAAAGAGGTGGCAGATCGGAGAAATTGCTTCGAAGATTGGACAGCTGTACTACCACTACTAGTAAGTGATTGTGGGTGAAGCTGTACTACTACTACTAGTAAGTGATTCTGAGTGAAGCTGTACTAACGTTTTAAGTCTGAATGAAGCATAAACAGCACCTAGAAATATATCAGTGGCCTCCATTGTGTTTTAAACCTGTAATTAAGCATTGTAAAAGCCAGTGTACTAATATGTAGTAAGAATGTCCATAAACAGAAAAGTTTGATTTGCTGTTCTATATTACTTTATTCATTTACACAGCAGTATAAGGAACCATTAAAAAGTACATATAAAAGGTGATGACTATTGTTTAAAAAAAAAAAAAAAAAAAGTAAGTGTTTCCAAATTATAGCGTCTGGTGTTTGTGGTTCTTGGGGATGGGACGTTTGTTGCCTGTTGTACCCTAACACACTGCTTGTATACTACTCTTGGTAGCCCTGAATAGATAATGTTTAACATTACAAAATTCACATTTTTATTCTTTCTGTTTTTGTTTTCCTATTTCCTACTTTTGTTGTAGCCTACGCACTTCTGAAACCAGCTATTTGAATGAAGCCTTTTCTTTCTATTCTGCAATAAGACAAAGATCCTATTACTCTCAAGTCAATAAAGAAGATAGGTATGACTGTTTACAGCTGTTCATTGTTAACTGCAATTTCTATGGTTTTGGTGGTTTGTTGTGAATCAGTTCAAATATAGTAAAGTGGCACCAGATATATTGTGCTAGCCATGAATAGAGCATCTTCAACTTTTCATATTTGTGTTTCAGAACTACATATGGTATCTTTACATGCACAGTTTCCTTTCAATGAGAGACTCAATCAATTGATTGCCTGTATTGATTAAACAGTAGTGAAAAATAATCATTTATTTCAGTACAGAATCAATGCATTTGCCTTGTGCAGCTTTACAATTAAGAATCAATTAAACAGAACATTTGAAGATGCTTCATAAGGCTGAAATGACATATAGTATAGTTTTAAAACAAATTTACACAGCATTTGTAATAATGTAATATGTTATAGAGCTTCATTGGGCATCTTCTTAACAGTTCAGTCAAAGTGTTGAAACTGTAAAGTGGTGATTCAGTATGCACGACAGACGCAACGAAAACACTTTACATTTTCAATCTAAAACGTTTCCTTTCATTTGGTCGGCTTGATTCTAGAGCAGGGGTGGCTTCGTTTCCTCACACTACGAGCTGCATAGCAACATTTCCACATGGCCGAGAGCCACAGACACACGCTGTAAAACATGACGTGTGCGAGCGAGACGTTTCAAATACTAGCATTACTGTGCACTACAGCAGTATCTCTTGAAAGCAGCAAAATACACAAGAACAAGGGATAGAACATTCCAGAGCCTCCCAGTTTGTGTAATTTGTGTTGTACTGTAGATCTACAGTGTATTAAACTTTAAATGTAACACTGGTGTTTTTCCATTATTTCTCTTTATACAGTATGTATTACGCACTTTAAATAGAATATTCAGTTATTATGAATCAAAATACAGTAACTGACCTGATTTCCCTTGAAGATCTGAATGCTGGGTTTTAAAAAAAATAAAATAAAAAAATACGCTTTTTTTGTATTACTGCAATTTGTATTAAATACTTTTGAGAGCTTTGTGGATGACAAATACACTATTAATTTTGAAAGGGATTACAGTACCTGCTCATGACGAGATGTAACATGTAAATACTAATTTTAGACATTTATACATTCTCTAGTCTAGCGCCAACACTCCCAATTTTATAAAACGATGAATTCCTCTGATAAGGAGGTTTGGCACGAGCGGTATTTCATGTTTGCCGAATAAAACATTTCCATTAAATCCACTTTACTGAATGATGTAAGGAGCATCTGCCCGAATGGGGATCCAGGAGAAAATGTGTTGAAAATGTGTTATGATTTATTTCAAAGTGATGTTTGAGGTACTGTGCCTTGTACAGACTACAGTGCGTAAGCGATGTGTTGCAGAGGAGAAGCAGGGTTACACTGTTTCCAGTGAAAGCAACCTCTTTTTCCCAGTCTGCTTTAAAGCCTCATACGTTAGTTTATAACTCATGGATGGTTTGCTTAGTGCCATTGTCTCCATGGAACAAACAAGCTCTTAATTCAAAATTCTGAAATTCACTTTCAGCTGCACATCCCGCTCTCACTCTGTGATGGAAATACGTATGTGCGAGCGAGCGGTGTCCAAGGTCATCAAGTGATGAAATATCCTTGCAGTGAACATACAGGCTCAAAGAAACTGAAGAGAGAATGAGAGAGAAGAAAGAATCATTAACAGTAATGAATACATAAGCAAAAATGATACATTTGTTTATTTTTACTCATTTTGTTTTTGTTTATTATTCTTCCGTTCATTGGAGCTGCAGTGTGCGTCAGCCAGCATTCCACCAGGAGTCGCACTTGAACTGCCTGGCAGCTGCTGTTTAGCCACCTCTGTTCTAGACCATGCACACAAGTCTCTTGGATCCCCATTACTTTTTATACAAACAGGGCACTTCATTTCCCTTCACAGTTTCCACTCCATATTGTTTGACTGCTGACCTCTGGGGCTGCGTTGCACCTGAAAACACTGTCTGTGAGACAGAGCTGCACTGGAGCCCATTCTATAAGCTTAAACTCAATGCCACAAACACAGGGCTCTACTTCCATTGATGGGGGCCCCAAGCAAATCGCAAGGTTATACATAGATTTTGTTTTTCTCAGCTTACAACACAATTACAAATTCATATAAAACAAAGAGTATCACTCAAAAGCAAGTAGCAATTTGTTTATGGATAATAATTATTATACAATAATTTACAAAGTATTAAAAGGAAAGCTGTTCACATTCTGACCCGAACCTGACCTGCTTTTGCAGGTCACCCCTTGGGCACCCGACCCGATGCAGGACTCTAACACAGTGCTCTGGTCACATTCATGACACTGCTAGTAAGAGGCTAGAGTAACATGTGGTTTGATGCATCTTTCTGAAGCCTGTCTTTTTTTTTCTTCTATTTCTAGGCCTGAACTGGTTGTTAAAAAGCTGCGTTATTATGCACGATATATTGTAGTCTGTCTTCTGCTCAATAAAATGGATCTTGTGAAAGATCTGGTTAAGGTATGTCCCAGATTAACATTGACAAGTCTTACACAGAGAATTGATTATGCTGCTGCCGTGAAATGTTACAGTGCTAAACTTCAGTTTGCCCAGCTTACAATGAGCTGGTTTACATGTAGATCCTCATTATCATAGTTATGATATTCACGTTCTTCAACACTTTTTTTATAATTATTTCCTCCCCAGTTTATAATGTACTACTGAGGTCCTCACGAAAGCAACAGACCTAGGAGTTTAGTGGATGTCGGTGAGCTACCAGCCCCTGGTGGACAAGGCCAGCCCTGCAGTTGTCTGCTTGAGCTCACCAGACACCTGGCCAATAGGGGCCACAGTAGCGTGGTGAGACAAAACAGGCCCAGAGCCCATGTGACACTCCTGGAATTCCCAGCGAAGGCTAGCAGCTTCACACAGCCGGGTTGTGAACCTGCACTCCCCTGACTGTACAACTCGCCATGCCTGCCACGCGGTTCTGCCTTTACCTGTTGAATCACTATGACAATGCGTTCCTTCGTCGTTCTTTGACATTCTGTTTCTCAAACAGGATTTATCAGATGAGATTGAAGATTACACCCATCGCTTCAACACGGAGGACCAGCTGGAGTGGAACCTGGTCCTGCAGGAGGTGGCAGCCTTCATTGAGGTGAGATCCGTTGGAGTGGTGTTGGGTTCGTGTGGAAGTTGGAATAACAGGCTTGGGATTAACATCCCCTTTACAATGTTTCCTACAGTATAACTCCCTTTATAAATGTTTACTATGGTACATTTGCAAGGTCATTTCTCATGATTATATTGGCAAACCATGTAAATGCATATGTTTTTGTTTTTTTTGTTGTGCTTTACCAAATTAAAACTTTACAATTCTTAAACTCCACCGTGTTATGCTGTGCTTTCATCATGCTTTTGCTACATTTAACTTTTGAAAGTGATAATAGACCCTATTTGTGAAGCTGTAACTCATGAGTCCTGAAGGGCCATTATACTCCAGGTTTAACAAGTCAAATTAACTACTGAAGGTCCTGGAGGTTTGATTGGCTCATTTAAACCAGGGGTTTTCAACTGGAGGTAACACTAAGGATCACAGGGGGCATGCAGGACAACTCAAAAATGCACAAATAAAAGTTAAAGAAAGAGAAAATAATAATCTTGAATTTTTTTAACGGTATTATATATTCTGTAAACCACGTTGTATACTTATTTAATCTTTGTCTAGCAGTTCAAAGAAAAAAAATAAAACGCAGAATCTATCACGTCCAAATTTTCCACCTGTACGCACGATTTCCATTGCGGGGATTGCCATGTGATGTAGCCTGGAGAGCACTCTGTGCTGCTCATGATCTTTGCTGTTTTCAACATGTCGTATCATTGAAGCACTGTTTCTGTGTTTTTTAGGAGTATAAATGCTTTGGTAAACACGCCTGGATGAATATGTGTTCGGTGTTTGATACATTTCTTACTTGCAATAGAAAAACGAAGGAAAACAAAACAGTCAAAGTGCAAAGCAACATAAAGTTATACAGGGTCCCTTTGGATCAGTTTTAGTTAGTAATTATAGTTTTATTTTGAGGTTATTTGTTTGATTCAGCCCTCGAATCAGGAATCATTAACTAACTTCAGCAAATAAAGATCTTGCGCACCCTAGCGTAAATTGAATTTCAATTTAAGAGAAGCTGTTTTTGTCATTGAGTATGTGTTTTGTGAATAGATGAGTTTTGCATCACATTTACTTTGTTACTTTCACCTCTCATATGTACCAGTTATGTGAACCCCTGACTATGGATCAAGAGGGTACAAAGTGTTGGATCCCTTATTCTCTGCAGAAAACATGTCGATAGAATAAATACTTGTTGCATTAACTACAGCCTGTCGTCTGCATTTTCTTTGTGACCTGATGTTGTTGGAGATAAACATGGTGATCCAGCGAATTACAAAATATACCTTGTGCTTAAACAGTTATCTTTTGAAAAACAAGAAGTTGCCAGAAGTTTGATTCCTCTAGAAGATAGAATGATAAACCAAGTCGTTTTAAACTTATTTAGTAACAGAACATTAAAGTTTTTTTTTTTTTTTTTTTAAAGCTGTACACGGACTCTCTAAGTTTATTTATTTATTTATTTTTTGTGTTAAACTTACATGACCTAAGCAATTAGTGTTTGTTTTATTAGCACTATTTTCTTACATTTTTTCCCCCATGGTAACATAAAATGAAGCAGGAAATGTCAACTTTGTGCTTAAAATAAACATTTACAATATGAAATGCTTAGTATTGAAAATAAGCCCAAACTAGTGGATGATTAGCTCAAGTTCGAGAGCACTTGCCTTGTGTGTGCCCATACAAAGTATTTTGTGTGGCTTCTTTTGTAGGATTATTATTATTATTATTATTATTATTATTATTATTATTATTATTATTATTATTATAGCTCAAAAACAGGAGGGAAAGGAAGGTGCTGCAAAAATAGGAATTACCGAGAACAATTGAAAGGGTTCATTGTTCATTTTTGACCTTGAATAATTAAAAGGGAGAGACTTTCTGATCTAAAGGAGTTGCATTTGAGATCCAAAGAACAAGTTCATTGAAAGACATGCTTTACAGCATTTAATTCAGCCCTTGTGCACAGGAAAGAAAAATAGATTTAACTTGAAACTAAATATATATTTTTCCTCAACTTTATTTGACTGGATACTTGCATTAAGTTTCACAGACCCTATTTTACCATCCTGACTTGTTAAAAAAAAAAAAAAAATACAATTTAATAAAGAAAAAAAATGGAACTCATTTTGCTGTGCAGGTGCTGTTTTGTTCACTCTCAAGTATTGGCATCTCTGGGTTTGTGAATCTAGCAGTTAAAGTTCCCTTATTATTTGGTATACATTCTAAATTCAGGTGTAATTTAAATCTTAACAGCCGTAGATCCCAGATTCTTACTGCTTTTCAGTTTTTTTGCTTCTCCTCTCACAGTACAGTTGTGAGGTTTACAGGTGCTGTCTGAACAGGTGTGTGTTGAGGAAGTGCTGGAATGGGATCAGAGACTAATATAGACCAGTCGTGGAGAGTTCAGGTTTACAGGTGTGTGTTGAGGAGGTGCTGGAAGGGGATAGGAGACTAATGTAGTTCAGTATAGTGGAGAGTTCAGGTTTACAGGTGTGTGTTGAGGAGGTGCTGGAAGGGGATCAGAGACTAATGTAGTTCAGTATAGTGGAGAGTTCAGGTTTACAGGTGTGTCTTGATGAGGCTCTGGAAGAGGGTTAGGGATAGCAGTCCAGCTATCCAATTCTCACAATGTTTACAGAATGGTAAGAAAAAAAACCCCAGGACTTCCTGTGCTTGTTTGTTCCTTGTTGTTTTTTGGGGTTTCAGGCTGACCCAGTGATGGTGCTGAATGATGACAACACTGTGGTGGTCACATCGAAGCGGCTGATGGATGGGGGGGTCCCCCAGCTGGAGCAGGGCATGATCGTGGGGCAGCTCACGCTAGCTGACGCGTTAATCATAGGGAACTGCAATAATCAGGTATATTACTACACTCTTCCATTGTCCAAATGTTGGTCATTCTGAAGCCCAGTCTAAATTGCTATTGTTGGTATATTTCCTTCAGTCACTGTCTGTATACTTGTACTATGTATAGATTTCCAGTCTTATATACAAGAAAGGTATACCTCCAATACAATCATATAAGCACAGGATTTAAACAGAGTTTGGACAAGGCCTCAGTACAGCTCAGTGCATACGTTTGTATCAGAAATCACGGATATCCATGCAGTCAATTCAAAAGAGATGAAAAGACTGACAAAACTTTATAATGTTGGGTATTTATACCTTTGTAAACAATTGTTGACTCCACTCCCATTTGTAGCTGCACGTAGCTGGTTTTGCCGATGGGAAATGAAAGAACTCGAAACTTACACAATACTATATAGAAACTTAATATAAAAGAATATTAAAGCAACTGAATTAATAAGCATATTAAAACGACTATAAAAACATTCACACAGTCAAGGGTGCAATCGAGGAGGGGTCTCACAGTTAAACAGCTTCGATATGAGGGGGTGCAATCGAGGACGGGTTAACTCACTTATCAATAGTGAAAAGGACCTTGGGATTATCTCTGTTTGCATTAGTAAGTTTTGAAAAACGAGTGTGTTGAGTTTCTCTCCAAGCGTTATTGTAATCCAGCCTGTGCCGTTTCCTGATATCATAATGAATATGCAATTTTGTAGTCCTTCATCTGCTTTCTAGTTTACGACCTAAACTAACTGGGGCCACTGTATCAAAAGTATTTGATAAAAGACAATTGTAATGATCAACTAACTAATCAAGTGAAAGAGACGGCGCAGCAGTGAGCTGTAATAGCCTCAGTATATAGAGCCAGGATGCAGTGGATGAATTTATTTAGTTTTAATGTAATGTAATGCACTGCACTCTGTCTGTAAAGACAACTTAATCTCAAAAAGAACCACCAAGTGATCATATATACTAGGATCTATTGTTGAAATGACAAAATCTAATGTATGGCCATGATTGTGCATAGGCCCTGTAACATGGGGGGTGTAATCAAGGGAATCTAAACGCCACAGATTTCAGATCAGATTCAACATCAACATATACATTAAAATCTCCAAGTAAAATGACCTTACTGTGTTTGGCAGAAAGCAATGACAGGAACTTGACAAATTGTGTCAGAAAAGATTAATTAAATTTAGGTAGACGGTATATGACTACAATAAGAACAGGTGCTAGCATATTTAACATTAGTGTCAGCGATTGAAATGAAGAATAGTCTTGACTGTATTTGTTCTCCCTCCTCCAGTACTGATCTTCTATAGAACTGGCTGCTGCTTTATCTGGGTCTTGAGTGTAATAGCCATTGTATCTAAAAGGTGATGCATTATTTCTGCTGAAAGAAATCAGGGTAAAATAACTGGGCATTCTACATTTCTGAACTGATGACCAGGGACTTTTTAAAGACCCCTACAAATAATGTTCAATACGGAACTGTGGAAGTCACTATAAACATAATTGTGGGACACTGCAGTTTTCGATGATCAAACAGAGTGAAGCCTGTGTTATGTTCCATTGCCTAGGTGTGCAGTGGCTTCTGATTTTGTAATGAGTCTTTCTTGTCCTGCAGGTCAAGTTTAGCGAGTTGACAATAGATATGTTTAGAATGCTCCAAGCTCTTGAGAGGGAACCAGTGAACTTGGCAACACAGATGAATAAACCTGGAATGCTGGTAAGTAAGCAAAATCCACTTTGAGTAGCAGTGACTAAATATCCTGCTGACACTTGAGTAACTTGAAGGAGCTGTGCTGGTATGGGATGAGTGCAGTGAAGCACTGACGGTTGTATAATTATAACCCTGTGGTATGCATGATATTTTTTTTATTTTGTCAGCTTTTTTTTTTTTTTACTTGTAATTCTTTAACAGCATGATGACTGATATTTGTAGTGCTGAGTAATTACATTTACGCTTTTAAGTCTTAAATACTGTATTTAGGCATAGGACATAGAGAGCTAGAATAGGGTTAAAAATGTAGCACATGATTTGAAAGTGTATAATTGTGTGCAATATATTACTGTTGTGTTGTACTGTGTGTTTTACACTATTTTATGATATACCATGTTTTGATCACATGGTACTCTGTTAAATGATTTTAATGTTTTTGGCCTTGTACAGCACTCCGATGCCAGTTAGCGAGTGGTGCTATATAAAATGTAAAATAGATAAATATTTCACACAATTGCTGCCAATTGGGTGGCAGAGGATCAGGGTGGCAGATGCAACATTCAGGGTCATCACAAACATGCTCAGTTGGATTAAGATCCAGAGAAGCCATTGAACAAGCCTGACACTCCTGTCACACTCCTCCTACCATTTGCACTCAGTCCTGGCACAGTGGATGGGTGCATTATTGTCCTGAAAGTAGCCATTGCCATCAGGGTACAAGTGCAGCATAATAAAAAGTGGTGAGGCAGTGTATCACACTTTAGAGTTTTACAGTACTTATGTTGAGAGAACCACTTATCCTATAAAAATCAGTTCCAACATCCTTTAGACAAGTTATTGAGAGCATATGGGGTTGCATACATCACACTTATATGTTTACAAATAGCTAGAGGTTCTGCTGACCTAGGGCGGTATGTTTCAGTATACTTTGGAACATTAACTAGCTGTGCTCTTGAAATGCTTAGCATAGCCTTTCTAAGAAAATGCAGGTGTATTTTTGTGAGTGGAAAAAAATAAAAATAAAATAACAATTGTGTTTAATTTCTTTCTTAATGTTATTGTTTAACTTAACAACCTGCCAAGGTACAAGGGACCTGTGTGCCCCACAAATAAAACAGTGCTAACCGCCTTACTATTATTGGCAATGAGGTTCAGAAAACAGGGTTTAAAATGTACTGACAGGTTGGTTCTGGTCATCCAATTCCAAGTCACTCTCAATGTATTTTAAGAAATCGTTTCTTCCAGATATTTTACACAGACATTCTGAAAACAACAAGTGAATCTTCGGATATAATCCATATCAAATTTTCAAATTGTTAATACCATCAAAATGAATTGGAGAATTTGACATTGAATATATGAAAGGGGATCAATAGTTTTGAGCCCCACAGTAAATATGTGTTACAACAAATAAAAATGGTCACCAGTTTGTAATGGATGTTTATTGCTGACAGACATTCAATTCTTTACTGTGTGTTTGTCAGCGTAGCTTGTGAATCGGCTATAGCTGTTATCAGCTCCAGCACAGTCTTCAGGTGCAGTTTTGTGCTGCGAGTCGATGTTGTGGCGCTACTGCTGACAACATGGTTGTGTGTGATGTACTGGCTTCATGATAGATGGTGTGACAAAGAAGCAAAAATCACAGGGAAAAAAGCTTGACACAGGATGTTTCTGGGTTCTGATTTTTCTCCAGGAGCCGAGTGAGAAACCTGCCAAGCGCGAGAATCCCCACAAGTACTTGCTCTACAAGCCCACCTTCAGCCAACTCTACACATTCCTCTCCGCAGCATTTAAGGTTTGATGTGCGCCTGGGTTTAAGGTTTGATGTGCGCCTGGGTTTAAGGTTTGATGTGCGCCTGGGTTTAAGGTTTGGTGTGCGCCTGGGTTTAAGGTTTGGTGTGCGCCTGGGTTTAAGGTTTGGTGTGCGCCTGGGTTTAAGGTTTGGTGTGCGCCTGGGTTTAAGGTTTGGTGTGCGCCTGGGTTTTAGGTTTGGTGTGCGCCTGGGTTTTAGGTTTGGTGTGCGCCTGGGTTTAAGGTTTGGTGTGCGCCTGGGTTTAAGGTTTGATGTGCTCCTGGGTTTAAGGTTTGCTGTGCGCTTGCTGTTTTTTTTGCAGTGCATTAACAGTGTTTCAATTAGAATTGTCAAGAATAAAACATTCACTACATGTTGAATTGCTGAAATTGACGAGAGTGTTTGATCATTTTAAGTTGCAGCTAACAAAGTAAATGTTATGCATGTTTTGTTGTTGCGCTAGTATTAGCTCAGTAGGTCTCTGTGCAGTTTTCTGGGGAGAGTAAAGGATGCTCTCTGTTTCTATGCTTTAAGGTCTATGATGGTAGCGTCACGGCCCAGGCAGAAGAGAGACCCAGAATCAGAAGCTACAGTTCAAGCACTAAAGAGTACATTTATTAAACCAACACAAAAACAGGAACAAAATAAACTTGGCAGGAGGGCCAAAATAAAAGAATAAATTACTTGTAGGCTGAGCATTAGCCTTCACTACACTGTTACAAAACAATACACCAATCACAACACAAACACTCGCCCCCAAACTTCTCCCACAAACACTCACCCCAGAGACGCTTCCCCCAAACTTCTCCCACAAGCTCCTCCCCCAAACTCATCCCACATTCGCCCCCAAACTCCTCCTACAAACTCCTCCCGCAAACACTCACTCCCAAACTCCTCCTACAAAACTCACTCCCAAACTCCTCCCACAGACACTCACCCCCACAGTCACTCACCCCACAAACACTCGCTCTCAAACTCCTCCCACAAACACTCACCCCCCCCAAACTCCTCCCACAAACACTCACCCCCCCCAAACTCCTCCCACAAATACTCACCCCACAAACTCCTCCCACAAACACCCAAACTATTCCCAAAAAGGATTTGCTTCCTTTTATACACGTGGCCACTCCCCAATTAGCATCAGTTACCTAATTGGGAATGGCCACACGTGTGATTGCTGCCAGGGACAGATTTAATCTCGTTCTGCCAACCTTACATTCCCACACACACACACACACACACACACACTAGCATGTCAGTTAGTAAAGGAAGCAGCTGGTTGGTTAACGACAGGAACGAAGCCAGTGAAAGGGTGGAGACAGTGTCATTCTCCAGGGCCAATGACCTAGGAAGTGCACAAGCTTGCAAACAGAGGTGTTCTTACCTTAGTGCAGCACCAGAGATCCTGCTTTAGTGAAATACATGTTTGTAAAACAGGTGTTTCTTTCAAAACTGCACACTTGAGACCTATGTGATAAACAGAAGTGCATGGTAGAGCATGAGTGTGGAACTGCTGTTAGCTCAGTTACTGTAATGAACCACCAATGGACCTTATTTAAAGAACTCTAGGTCAGATTTCCAAAGCATTCACATACAGAGTTCTTTAATACATTACCTTGGTAGATATAGGGCTCCTATTGTACCATTTAAAGCTAACATTATAATTACATAAAGCTGCTGTACACTTCCACTTGTTATGCCTCAAATGTGCTGAAGAAAATACATATAATCGTAAACATGTAAACAAGAACATACTGTACTTGTTTGCTATAACATCTGTTGTTTATTTTTTTAAACTGCGTGTTTTGAAACCTACATACCTAACGAAAGTGCAAAACCGGTAAGATAATGGAATTATTTTGTTCGCTGCAATCGTATAAATGGTGCAGTGTGGGATTTAGTGAATTGAAGCCGTTTTCTTTTTGTTGGATTATTAAGGCCATTCAAACATTACTGTGCCTGCCCTGGTTCACAGGGGTTGAGAAACAGAATCTTTAAATATAGAAGTGATTCCATCCAGACCTGCAAATCACTCAGTGGTGCCAGCTTAAAGGAATAGCAAGAGAAACTAAATCCATTTAATAACAACTATTTTCACTAGAAGCCTCTTTCAGTGTCATTCTGTGTTGATTGTGAGTGGAATTTTTTTTGCCTTCGATTTAAAGGAGAGATGTTTGTGATCTCAAAAGCTAGTTTATATATTTTGTATACATATTTTAGCTTATCTTATTAAAAAGGTATCACCGTAACAATATTGTTCATACATCTTGTGGTGATATTGAAAAAGACTTGAAGTGGTAATGTTTGTCATTGAATGTGTTTATGTTTAGTTATTAAAATATATAAGTGGTTCTTCTATGTCCATATTTGTCTTAACAAATCTCTGCAAAGTGTAATTTTGAATAGACAGTATCTGTTTTATTTGTATGTGGTGTCTTTCTTTAGGAACTTCCTGCCAATAGCGTGCTGCTGATGTATCTGTCTGCAACAGGTGTCTTTCCTGTGGGCCGCTCTGATTATGAAGGTACAACCTAGGAATGTATTCAGATCGTCTGGTTCGCAATACATTATTACTTTAAAAAGGGAACTTATTCATTCATTCATCCTAACCTTTTTATTTAAAAGAGAGTAATTTCAGATCTGATGTTTGAAATGGAAGTTTTATAGGGAAGTTCGGGCGAGCTTCCTAGGGTATGAAAACACACCTTGACCCCCAGCAGCATTACTCTAAAAACCCAAAACAATCCAACTTGGAGCACAGATCCTGAGAACCACTCTGAACGACTGCATCAGGTTTGCTGGAGTTCATGCTTCATTTTAATTATTTTATTCTATAAAACAGGTGGGGACCTACGGCTCGCTGTTTAATTTCGCCTGGCCCGCAGCACACGTTTGTAAATATATGACAGTCACTTAAAGAAGGCCTAAAGCAAAGATAGTGCGTGCAGTCCGCATTTTCACTGTTTCAAGGTTAGCGGTGGGGCTGTAGGCAGGTTAGACATGTGGCACAGGTTTTGAATTTTTAGAACATCATGCACATGACGTGGTTGCTAGGCAAAAAAAACAACAAAAAAACACCTTTTTCTGTGCTTCTACTACTACCGTGTACTACTTTCGTTAAAGAAACAGCTACTGCAAACAAAAGAAGGAAAGTGGATGCGGAGTGTCGTGTTTTTAATGAAAAATGGACACAAGTTTTTTTTTTTTTTGCAAAGTTGAAATGCAAGCCAGTGTGCCTGATTTGTGGTGATGCAATTTCCGTCATGAAAAAATCAAACCCAGAACAGCACTGTGTGTCAGCTGACAAGTTTTCAGCTGCTATCCCATCGCCTTTCTTCTTAAAGGCGTACAGCCTCTATGAATGAACCCCCAATATCTCTCACAAGCACCTGGGTGGGTACATATTGTTAGGATCAGTGGCGCACCGAGGAGGTGCATAAAAAGAGCTCAGCCTTGCTATAACGTTTCTTTCAGCAGGTTATACAGTACCAGACTGCAGCCGAGAGCTCTCTTGGTCAAAACTGTGGTGCGATAATAATGTCGGGTTCGTACAGTCATGGAAATCATGGAAAAGACATTGAATTTTAAAATGCAGATTTCCAGGCCTGGAAAAATGTGTTGTTTAAGACTACCATTTTGGGTTTTTGTGTTTCTGACTGTTTCCTTTGCTGTTTCCGCAGATTTTATTTGTATTTTCTGTGGTTGCTAAGTAACGAACTTGGCAATGAAGACATGTACGTCATTGCTAGAAAAGCGAGGGGAGCATATGTTTATTTATCGTGGAAATCTGTAAAACTTTAAAAAGCTTAAAATGTAATAACAAAAAACCTGAAAGTTATTCAGAAGATGCCTGAAGTGTGACATTGATAAAAATAAATAAATAAATAAATAAATAAACACCACAACAAACGTTTGGGATGTGTTGTAACCAAACTTGGGGGCCAGCAGGTCCGCACTGTCTACAGCTGACAAGCAGCGTCGCGCGCAACAGACGTTTGTTCTTTGATTTGGTCACTACAACCTCAAGATGTTTTAATAATATAGGCTAGGTATATGTTGTTCCAGCAACATTGATTTTGTAATATTACATTGATTCAAGTTATATTCAGTAAAAAAAGACGAGAGAACCAGACTTTTTTTTTTTTTGTGTGAGTGTTTTTTTTTTTTTTTTTTTTTTATTATATATATTTTATATATATATATATATATATATATATATATATATATATATATATATATATATATATATATATATATATATATATATATATATATATAAATAAATAAATAAATAAATAAGGAAGTAAGTTTTTGTTGCTGCAGGGCCATGAACTGGTTTAAGTTCATCACCAAATCTAGATAAAATGTTATTAGCACTAGTAATAATCTGAAGCAGTGGTATTTCAAAATAATAATGGGTTCACTTTAGTGAAGTACACTAGAATGGTTTTAAAATAAAAAAAAAAGTGTCGTTCTTTTTATTAATTTATTTTCAGATTTCATATTAAGCATTTTGTGCTCATTAAGTCAAACCAAGTAGGAATTTGCTTGCACCATTTAAGACGTTTTTCAAGTCAAGTAAGACTGGCAAAAATATTATTGTTCTTGGCTTAATTGAAAACAACAAGAATCTTCGAATATAGTACATGCATTTCCTAAATGGTAATACTATCAACATGAATTAAAACAAAGACATTGAGAAAAACCTCTAGTTGAAACGCTTGTCATTGAATTGATAAAGGTTCTTTGTGTGTCTGAGTTCTTTTTCAGTTTGAAGATGACAACCAACAGTACTTTTGGGATATGCCTGCTACAGGTCAGGTATTCACAGAGCATTTTATATCAGAGCTGCCGATAGGCCCCTCCGAGGAGTGATGTCCTCGGGCATGGAGGGGGATGGAAAGCCTGTAGCTCCACTGACAGATTAACTTGGAGAGGAATGCAGGTTTGCTATGTTCGCCATCACGGTCACACTGCGTGCACATGGTGTCAGTACCGAGGCATGAGAGAGTGGGAATATCAGTTGCTCAAGCACTGAGGGCATCAATAAATGGATGTGAGCTTTGCAACCTCTGTCCTCAAGGCCTCGGGCCTTCAGTTCCTTTGGTATCTTTGGTGCTTCAGTGCTCTAGTCAGACACCCTCGGTGCTTCGACACCCTTGGGAGCTCACAGCCTCGCTGCTCTTGTCAGACACCCTCGGTGCTTCGACACCCTGGGGAGCTCACAGCCTCGGTGCCTTGACACTCCGGTGTTAGACGCACTTGATGATTGATGCTCTGTTGTGCTGCGGTATGATACCATGTGCACATAGTGTAACCATGATGGCGAACATGGCAAAGTTTTGATGGTATCGTTAAGAAAACCTGCATTCCTCTCTAAGTTAATCAATCAGTGGAGCTAGAGGCTTTCCATCCCCCTCCATGTTCTTCGGAAGAGGATCGAAGACTAAACTCCCTCTGCCCGGTTCAGGCATTGAGATGTTATGTAGACAGGACAAGAGTTCTGTCAGTCTGACCAGCTCTTCCTCTGTCATGGTGTAAGGACACTGGGTCAAGC
This sequence comes from Polyodon spathula, assembly GCF_017654505.1. Lineage (NCBI taxonomy): Eukaryota > Metazoa > Chordata > Actinopteri > Acipenseriformes > Polyodontidae > Polyodon > Polyodon spathula. The sequence goes on along the minus strand of NC_054567.1, from coordinate 6,311,845 downwards.
CCTCTCAAAGCAGCAGCTGTCTCACTGGATTGTCGATACAGTTTCAACTGCATATACTAATGCCGGCCTACCCACACTTGGGCGGGTGGCCACACACTCTACCAGAGGAGTGGCTACATCGTGGGCCCTCTTTAGAGGAGACTCACTGTCTTCTACTGACTTAATGTGGTAGATCCATGTATACCTTCATTAGGCACAAGAGTCCTTGAGGTTGCATGCTCACACCGCTAACTAGGGTTTTGCGGTCTCGAGTCATCTCTCTTCTGCTGTCTCTGCTAACGCTCCCTTGCGACAGCTTTGGCATGCTTTTCCCAAGAGTATTGTTGGTGGTCCTCTTCGAATTGAAAGGGAATGTTTTAGGGAACCAGGGTTACATCCGTAACTTTAATGTTCAGCATTGTTGAGTGTTTCAAAGTTGATGACAACTTTAGGCATTTTGCAGTGAAGGAGTAGGACAGGAGATCAATACTTGCAACTCTGTATAAAATGAACATTTTATTTAGTCAGTCGTTTGTAATTTACTGTACTACAATAATTTTTCTAGTGTTGTCTCACCAATTGCAACCATACATAGACAGAAATTCTTGCAACATTCAATCAGTTGTCAAACTTCATAAAATTACTATTGATCATATTGTCATTGCATCCCCTGCATTCCTATTGTACGCATGTATTTTCGGATAGGCATCCCATTATGCATGTCATGCATGTTTCCCTGCTTCCGTCTTTACTGCATCTCTGTCAGTTTGCTTGTTTCACAGATTTGATTAGCACTAATCCTGGACTACCTAATGTTACCGTGGGTAAGGTAGCCCAAACCTAGTGTTAATCTGTGAAAGTAGCCGGTAATCTGTGTTTTAAGAACCTAATGTAATTGTAATTAAACATAAATACATTGATAAAAAGAAAAATATATGACAATTAACATAGTGAATACTTAATTTACTCTCCTAAAGATGTGTGATCCTCATGCTTACAATCACCTTTTCAATGTGTTAATTACTTTAACAGGTACTGTGAATAGGGTATCTGTCTGTGACAATTAGGATATGTTTAAGCTTGGGTGTCAGTAATTAATATCATAGTTGCACTTCCCTTTAGATGCATCTATTTAAAATGAGGTGTGACTAATTAAGGTCCTTGTTGCAGTGGATTGATGGTAGCCTTTAGAGTAATGAATACTTTTGATTGGTTTAATTACGATTGTCTTTGTTCATGTTTAGATACCCATTAATTGCGACTTCCTCCCTAGTTAGTGGTTCCTCTCTCACACACTCTCGTAGTTTCTCAGTCAGCTTTTTGATGGTTAAAATAAAGCCATAACACTGTTTTCTCTCGCTATAGAGGAGGACTAAATGAAAGTAGTATTCCAAAGTAGTATTACATGGCATTTAAACCTCCTCTATAAATAACAGATGTCTACAGCAAGAGAGAAGCCAACCATCTTGGTAGCAGTGGCACAGAAACTTTTTAGCTTTAGGATATAGTATCTTACAGTAACTGTTTTTTTTTTTCCTCAGTGGCACAATATTAAACATAATTTTCCAGAAGTTCACACCACCTGCCAACACTGCACAGTTCATTTTATTCCCCAAATGCTGTTGCTAGGTCATAGAATAGTACATGATTCAGTAATTCTGTGCAGCTTCAAGAATCCTCACTTTGTTGCTCACCTAGTGTCCTATCAAGTACATAATGTAGCCATTGCCTAATGGGTATTTAACCTTTAGTAATGTGTAACCTGAATAGATCTATCAAAGCAGCACACTGCTATGATGCAGTCACGCCTGCTTGCTGAGACAAACATCTTCACCCTTTCACAGACCTGAAGCAAGGAGAAGTGACACACTTATATCTGACTTATCGCTTGTGTATTACAGTTACTATGATTATTTTACATGTTTGTAGTAATTTTACTTGTGCGTGAAGCCCGCAGCTCCGTTGCCCCTTCAGGTCGGCTACAGCTGCTCTCTCTTAAGCTGCTGGCTTTGGTTGAAGCTTAAAATTAAAATAAAAAAGTTTTTTTTTTTTTGTTATAAAAACTATATTAAAATAAGGGGAATTGTTTGGTTACTGTATTGCGTGAGAATTTATTTTTTACTTTGTTCTGTTTTTTTCCACAGAAATAGTAATGTGGCTGCTGGACTCAGCTGTCCTGAGTTAGACCAAGACACGCTTTGGGTCAAGCTGTTTGCAGCTTTTCCCACTGTGTGTCGTTGCCACATTAAGATCTGCTTGCAGACTTAGTGTGAAGACTGTTAGAGCTCTAGCAGTAGCCTTTCCTCAGTTATCAGACTGTTGGTTAGGCAAGAGTGTTATAGGTCAGACCTGCTTCTGTTCCCGTCGGTACTCTGCACAGTGAGCTGAGGCTGTCTGGGCTGTGACAGCAGGCTTCCTCCAGTCTTAGGGCTGTGTTTGGTTAAGCCAGAAGCTATACAGAGGGGCATCCCTGTATATTGCTTCTTCGGTAGCTCTAGGTCACTGATCTACCACCGTTCTTAGTGAACAAGGTTACCGCAACGGTAGTGTACCGTACCATACCGTGAGCACCTACCATGTGTACCGTACATCGTACTGTGTGCACCGCACCATACCATCTGCACCCTACCATACTGTGTGCACCGTGCATTGTACACTAAACACCGTACCGTACCTTGTGCATTTTACATCGTACCGTACCATGCGCGCCATACCGTGTGCGTTGTGCATCGTACCATACAGTCTACTATATGTTGTGCACCGTACCATACCGTGTACGCTGTGCATTGTGACCCACGCCACAGCAGCTGGAGGAACTGCGGTTGGTGAGTAAGAACGTGCTCCGTATATCTAAGTTGAACGGGCAGCTGTGGCTGTCCCAAGCACGAATAGCTGATGGGGACATGACACCATTGCTGGATGCTCCCATTACTCCGGGACACGCTTTTGGTCCCACAGTAGATGACATTCTGCAACACTGTCACCGGGAACTGGTGCTCCTGCTTCCCAAGCGGCCTCCTCCAGTGCGCAGACCACCACCAAACTAGCGGCCAAGGTTACAGCAGCCTCAGAGACTGGTACAACCGGCCTCTGCAAAAGCCAGAGGGGTTTTTCACAACCGACCTGTAGCTGCGCAAGGGAAACCTTTTAAAGTTCTGCCATCAAGCACAAAGACAAAAGCCTCAGGCTATGCCTCAAGCAAAGCAGCATCCCTAGCAATTTGCTGCCACAGACCCAGGCCTACTTATATAGTAACAGCCTTTCAGAATGTCAAAAAGGACTTTTACAACTGGAAAATCCTCATCAAGTCTAAAGTTGCAAGTAAGTCAGTTAGTTCCCTGTTGTAGGCATTTTTCAAAATGACTGATGGCTAATACAGAGAAACAAAAAAACAACCGTTTGTTTTGTTATAGTGAAAAAATAAAAAATAGTGTGTGTGTGTGCATGTGTACAACCTGTTTTTAAAGTTAACAATACTGTGTTTTCAATACAATTCAATAAAAAATGACTTACTCCAATGCAGATGAACTCTGATTACTTATCCTCTTAGAATCTCCCTTGGCTCGCCAGCTGCCACTGATACTGCTCTATGCCCAGTGTTGTTTGTAAATCCTATACAGTACTGTAGATGCTGCAGAACTGTTGTGTGGGCTTGTTGTCTCCTTTTCCTGCACAGGTCCCTATGATTTTGTCCTTTTCCTGCACAGGTCCCTATGAGTTTGTCCTTTTCCTGCACAGGTCCCTATGATTTTGTCCTTTTCCTGCACAGGTCCCTATGAGTTTGTCCTTTTCCTGCACAGGTCCCTATGATTTTGGCGGCGTGCTCACAAACAGTAACCGTGATATTTTAAACGGGGAGACGGTGCAGAAGCGGAATCAGGCCCACAAGGAAATGCACTGGTAAGATGTGAATTAATGAAGGGATTGAAAAGCTGCTGCTCAGCAGTTCGTCATCCCTGGCTGCCAACAAGCAAGAAAACGTTGTTCACGTAGTTCTTTACGTTACAATCTGCTGCTTGGTGACTGAAATATATGTACAAAAACAGTCAAGTGAGATCAGACATATAATGCAGTTATAGCTACAAAAGGTTAGTTACAAATGAGCTGTATGAGACACCATGCGGTACCCCAGGGCATCGCTGTTCCCCTAGCCTCTCTCGTTCATCTTACTTCATGAGAAGATTACTCATAGCTGGGGTGGCCCCCTTAACCAGTAAAACCAAAACTAAAACTAGCTTTGTACACAGGTGGATTCTTGCAGCTAAAACATAAACGTAATACAATTTGCCAGAGACATCAAGAAAAAACTGAAAAGGCTCTGGAAAGAGCAGAAGGACAGATAACCAGGGTTAGTAGCATAGCTTGTATTAGCGTCACTGTCAGTGAAGCATCATTTGTATTCATATTGACATGTCAGTTTTATTATGATTTTTTTTTTTTATGCTGCTGCCTAATAAGATTCAGTAATGCAATGTTATATCATCCTATTTATAGCTCTACCGAATGTAACATAGTCAGTTTATTTTAATCTAGTGTGAACTGCTTGCTGTATTTTGATAATGGTTTTGGATTAAACTGACGGCAACACAGAATACAAGTTTGAATTTATGAGCAGAGACAAGCGACTGCAGCAGGATAGTCTACTTATTCTCAAAGTAGTTCTGTTTCAACAAGTTTACAGTTTTCATCCAAGGCAAGTGAAGAACGTTTTTTTTTTTTTTATACACCCAGATGTGTAATAGTTCTTTGTAACAACATTGGAAATTACTTATGCAATGTATTTTGAACTGTAGACACATAGAATACTATACGCTGTATAGTATTAAAAATAATATTTAACAGTTTTGCTGTATGTATTTGTGCACTGTGCCAAAAATAAATAGATTCATAAAAATGTTGTCTGGCGTAAAGATTGCATAAAGTCTTGCATAAAGATGTGAGATCTACAAGTTACAAAATACGTTATACTTAGACCCCTGTTTTATTACTAAACCCCAGTTTGACAGCTTTTGGAAGCGTTTAGGGAGCATTTCTTCACTGATAATGAAAATGGGGTGCCTTGTGTCTTGGTAAAAGTTCAGTTTTGTAACTCTTTGTAAATATGCACAGCATGCCACACAGTTTGGTCCTCACACATATCTAGAGAACAGCTCATTCAATTGTCATTACACATGCTCAGGAAGTTGGTTAGCCCAAGTGATTCAGTATAATCTGGTGATATATGGAGGCTGTCTCTCTATCTCTGTGTCTGACTTGCAGTTTTACATGTACCAGCATGTAGAGAACTGCTTGCCCAGTTGTGATGAAATGCTTTACATCTGGGTGGCTGTAAACACTTAGTCAAACTCCATGAACTATAGAACTGTGAGCTGCTCACCCATTTTAGATTAGATTTACAATGGCATTTGTTACAAGACGTCATTCCACAGGCTATGATTGTAGGTAGTACTGTTTCCCAATACTAATAATGCCTGATTGAAGGCTATATCTAGAGAACTATTCGTCCCGAATAAGACTTATGATTTTCCACTGTACATATAGTGAATGTAGCTGTAATGTAGTGTTGCCATCCTTAACGAAGGCCTGTACTAACTCTTGTTTCTCTTAGTCTTCATCCAGGTGACTTGTATCCCTTCACGCGAAAGCCTTTGTTCGTAGTCGTAGATTCCTCCAATAGTGTTGCATACAAGGTAAGCTGCTCTCTGTTTGGTTTGTGTCCACTTGCTTTTGTGAAAAGTACAATCAAACAAAACCCAGCTAGAATTCTGCTGGCAGATTTGAAGTTATACTTAAGGTCTACTGATTCGTTGTGTGTCGATGCATCGTGATACGTTCTTTAGTTAAGTGTAAACTAGTCAGGATGAGGCACACAAAGAAAGAAAAAACAACACATCACTATTTTATTTTTTTTATTAAGTAGTTCTCTGATGCATCAGAGGTTAATAATCTTACATGAGATCTCTTTATCAGAAACGATGACTTCTGTTTTGATGATTAAAGTGGAGAGAACTGAAGTAAACGTGCAGTTATGTAAAAAAACTAATTTGTGCGTCATTGTAAAACCAACCGGTAGAAAAGACTGTAAAAGACTGTAAAACTTCAACTTTAAAACCGCATGGCCATAGCGAAAATAATAAAGGCAACATGTCAAAAGAAAACCAGACGCATTGCTGTTTAAACGCTGTTTTTCATAGAATTGTTTAGCCTATAATCAGAGTTTTTAATTCATTTTCACGTTACTGATTACTTTTATTTATTTATTTTTACGGATTTGAATCATTAGTTCAGGCAATATGCTTATGTGTAACAGTAAACTGTTCTGTTCTGATGCATAACATAGTCTACCATGGAAAATAATAATAAAATAAATAAATACAAACTTACCCTGGTGATTTTTTTAACTTGGGTAACAAAATCAAAGCCTTTCATATAAGAAACACAGTATTATATTATAAACACGTTTTTTTTCCAGTGTAGGAAACTGTCAGTATCGATCTTTATTCCGACTTATCAGATACATCATTCCTTGGTGTCAGTTCCTTTTCACTTGTTTTTAAATGTAAGGAACACAAGGACACCTGGGTGGAGACTTGATCTGTGTCAGTCGATGGTATTTCCAGCAAGAGAAGATATTCTCTCGCGCGGAGTGCTCACGCAGGGGCTAGCAAGATATTCTCTCGCGCGGAGTGCTCACGCAGGGGCTAGCAAGATATTCTCTCGCGCGGAGTGCTCACGCAGGGGCTAGCAAGATATTCTCTCGGACGGAGTGCTCACGCAGGGGCTAGCAAGATATTCTCTCGCGCGGAGTGCTCACGCAGGGGCTAGCAAGATATTCTCTCGCGCGGAGTGCTCACGCAGGGGCTAGCAAGATATTCTCTCGCGCGGAGTGCTCACGCAGGGGCTAGCAAGATATTCTCTCGCGCGGAGTGCTCACGCAGGGGCTAGCAAGATATTCTCTCGCGCGGAGTGCTCACGCAGGGGCTAGCAAGATATTCTCTCGCGTGGAGTGCTCACGCAGGGGCTAGCAAGATATTTCCTCCCTAAAGCTGCCAGACGGGGATATCGGTCTTTCCTTTTCTTCCACCACAGTAACAGGTTGTCCAGTGTTGGAATGTGAGGTAATCATTTATTTCACTGTCATCTCTTGCTTAACATGGTTTTCTTCCTTCCTCAAGTGACGTCCAAAAACATTTCTACATAGTCCATTTCATTGTTGGATTTTGTCGTTTGAAGCTCCGCATCTGCGTCAGGTGGCAGCAGCAGAATCACAGGATCTTGACTGGTTCCAATTCAGAACCAATTCTGAAAGATGGTGTTTGGCTGCCTGTCTCACGTCATTCTGTAGAAACTGCAGGTGCCTGAAACGTGGGTCCAACAGGCATACAATGATGGGAAGTGTTTCTGCAAGTCCTTGCTGATCCAGTTTTAATTGATTTGTTAGATGTTTTCTGACTTCTGCCTTAAAGGCTTGTGTAGCTTCTATGTCAGTGTCTGTTGGCTTGAGGTTGCTGTCCAACAAATTCATAATGACAGGATAAATGAAAGAAAGCCCCACCTGCTGTTCAACACACAGGTCAGGCTCCCAAAGTTGATCCCAGATCAAGCTCCCAAAGCTAGATTAGTGGTTCAGGTCTCTGTTTATCAGTCTAAAAAGTAGCTCCAGGTGTCTGTAACACCACTCTAAAATTTTATAACTTTTCAGCAAGGCAGAAAATGAGGCAGGTTCTTGTGATGCAGGCCGTGTCAAAGGTCACTAAAGCAAATGTTTCCAGTAAAATACAGTGCGCCTATCTATGAGTTTGAATTCATTCACTCAGGCAAAGAGAAAAGCATTTTCCATTGCAATGTTTGTCACTGTTCAGTTGAAAAAGCACAGGTTTGACGAATTTAAGAAAATACATCTAACGGCACCACTGGAAGGAGTATCAAAGCACTGGTATGAAATGTAAAGTGCTCGGGTCATTCTGTTGTACTGTATGCTGCACAAGCACGACCAGCGTTGTAATCACTGCCACCTGGCCAAACCCGTTACACCTGGCCTGCGTTTACCTCTTAAAAAGACTGGCGCTTAAATTGATGCTCATATACAATAGCATCATTTATCTATAAAAATGCAGTCAGGAAGCTTTTACTGTAGGACCCTGCTTCAGATGGTTTGAATTAGGGTACCCTCTAGTGGAGAACAGCATGTATTGCACCTAATGCTACCAAATACACAGTAGAATCACTGCTGTGTTTATCAGGGGGTTTTGTAAAATCATTCAAGAGCTACAAGCTAGGTTTGTATTAAGAACAATGTATGTACAAGAGGAGGCCATTCGGCCAATCAGTGCTTGTCTAGTTCCTGTTAGCTGATTGATTTCAAAACTTTGTCAATTTGGTTCGAAACCCATTCCATCCCCTCACCACTCTCTGTGAAGAAGTGTCTCCTTCAACATGAGTAGGCAGCCCATTCCATCCAATCAGCACTCTGTGTGAAGAAGAGTATAGCGCTTTTTATACAAAAGTATCGCAAAGCACTGTACCGTACAGTACATAGTACTAATGTATTTTCTTTTTAAAACGCTACACTAGGTAAAAGAATATTCTCAGTTTTCACATCTTACCCGCCAGAAAATCTGTTACACTTGCATTTCATAGGTCTGTGTCTTCAGTGTCAAGAATCTTAATAGCTACAAAGAATGTCAGTCATTACGGGTAAGAAGCTGGTTGGTTACCAACAGGAAAGGCAGTACTGTAATTTGACTTTTTTTTAGGGAATCGGTCAGTTTTCTTTGTGGGTTTTGTGTGCTGATGGTGTTTGTTCCTGGTATTAAACCCAACAGTGGATGCTTACATGATTTAAAAGGCATCTTGTTTGAATAAAGAAAATTTATCTTCTAATGGTTTTGCTATTTTCTTTTCTAGAATTTCACAAACTTATTCGGACAGCCCGTAGTTTGCCTACTTTCTCCCACAGTCTATCCTAAGAACATGCAAGGTATGTGATTATTACTAACCGCCTGATTGCAGAGATATCCATGGGGTTTCAGTAAACAAGGTTGCCATAGTGTTAATAGAAGTAATATTAACAATACAATGTATAACTTCGAAACACTCAGTCAGTATATACTAATGCACAATGACCATTTTTTACGTCAATAGCTCATTGGGCACATACATAATGTTATTTACATTTTAAATAGTGAGCAGATAGGTTTGTTGTTTGTTTCAGTAGTATTGTTCCCTGGAATAACAAAATACTGAGCTCAAGTCATGTGAGTTCATAAAAACGCCAGGTGCTCAGTGTTTGGTATTTTGAGTTAAAATTGCCAAAATGAGTTGATTAAGAATCTGTATAAATAGCCATTCGAAAAGACATGATTTTGATTAACACAAGAGCAGCGAAAGATACGACCGCGCCCCGCTTGAGTGATGAAGATCGCCTGGTTGCTATCGGCATGATTGAAGGCGATCTGTCTGTGAGAGATGTTGCCTGGAGAATGAGATGTTCTGCTTCAACAATCAGCAGACTAGTCCAGAGAAACCAGCTCTGTGAGGAACAGGCCACATCCAGGAAGACAGAGGGTCACCACACCGGCCCACCACATTGTGGTGAGCGTTATACTGACTGTTGCATTGTTCAAGCCAACCAGTGGAAGTGTGGGGAGGAATCTCCTTAACACAAGAACGCCCTTGGTACAGATTGAGGGCAACTTTATTGCTCAGCGATACATTGACGAAGTCCTTGAGGCAACAGTTTTCCCATTCCTGCAAGCCAAATCAGGATGTGATGATTTTCCAGCAGGACAGTGCAAGACCACACAGTGCTAGGATCACAATTGCACGACTTCAAGAAAACAATTTTGAGGTATTGCTGTGGACAGCTTTTTCTCCTAACCTGAGTCCAATAGAACATCTGTGAGAACAAATTGCCAGAGCCATCTACAGGAGACCAGCCAGCCTTCGCCAGCTCGCTGCAGCAGCACAAGAAGAGCGGCGGAACATCCCACAGCAGTCTGTCCAGAGGCTGATCAGGTCTGTGTGTCAACACAGCCAGGATTGTGTTAATGCTCAGGGAGATCATACCCGCTACTAACTTTGTAATGTTTTCATTTTTACAGTGTCACGTTTCATACTGATTTTTTTTGGTCACATTTTCTGTGATTTTGTTTGAGATCTGTGTTTAAAATATTTGATTAAATCCATTAGACCGTAGTGTTGCGTTTCTTTTGTGCATCAGTATATAAAGTAAAACTAAGTCAAGTGGACACATGTTATAGCCACTGCTTATGAAGACACTATCGAAAACATTTGTCTGCTCTTACACTGTTACTGTGTATTCTGTTCACACTAGGCACTAACTCCGGATTTGATGCAGCGTCGTTTATGTTCAGTATCGACACTCTAAAACTGGAGTTGGCTCTGCAGTGCAGTTCTTTGATCTGCACACATGTAAAGCACATCTTTGCATGCATGTCAATAAAGTTCTCTCTTTTTTATGTGGCTTTGTTTGGATTAGGTGGATTAGTTAGTCCTGTAGTCAGTAGCACTCAAAGATGCATTGTTAAGCGTGAGCAAAACAAGGGGCAAGTTTCCTTCAGTGCACACTCACACCTCTCTAAAGTGCCCGTGTGAAAATGGACAGCTAATACGTTTAAAAATCATGTATACAAATCAGACGGCTAATAGTCAATGCATTGAGAACACTTTATTATTTAAAAGCAAGAAGCATATATAATGTTTCATTAAAAACATGCTTGTCTATGTTATTATTGTAATAGTGTACAAATTTAGAAAACTCTTAGTAGCAGGACTAAGCTCTCAGAATTTTAATTTACAGTACTTGGTTCCTCTTTTGAAAATGAACAGTATTTGTCCTTACAACAAATAGAAGTTAATGAAACACTATTTTGAAAATACACTCACTCAGCATCCTGAAGCTCTGTTTTCTTACTACAGTGGGTATTTTTAAAACATTCCGATTATATCTCGACGATGATAATGGGGAATGATGATATGGGGAAGAAATATTTGTTAACGAAACAAGATTTCCTGGTCCCGATTAAAGAAGTGTTTGTGGCGATGCTTGTGGTGTGTCACTGGTTTGTTTTGCTGCGTTTCTCAGATCAGTCCCAGCGAGGAAGCCTCTTCACGCTCTTCCTCTACAACCCCCTTATGGCATTCCTTTATGTCTGTGGGCTGTCCAGCATGCGCAGTGGATTGTGGGACAAGTGCCAGGAGTTCCTGAGGAAGATGAACCGTGACCTGGGCCAGCTGATCTCGCACTCCCGCTCCATAGGTAAAGATATCGGGCTCTGATACTCCAGTATGAGCATTGTGTGTGTGCTGATTATCCACAAATGGGACGTCTTTTTATTTGTCCTTGCCTAACTAGCCCTACTCGCACCTCGGTAAGGTTAATTTATTTATTGTATTTATATAGCGCTTTTTATACTAAAATCTTGCAAACCACTGCACAGTACATAGCAGAAAAGAACGAACCACAATACATTTGTATAGCATATCACACATACAACTGCCACGTCAGACCATTTAAATAACAGATTGAAATAGCAGCATACACATAATAGAAAAGCAGCAATTTTAAAGTTACGATAAAACCCATGAAGATAAGAAAGCCGTTTTATAAAAGTGCGTTTTTAGTCTTTACTTAAACTATAAACGGTCCCAGCTTCCATGACAAACGAAGGCAGGGCATTCCATAATTCAGGATCTCTACAAGAAAAAGTCCTCTCTCTTCCTGTGTTGCTTTTGTTGACTCGAGGAATAACCAGCAGCCCCACATCCTGTGATCTCAGAGTGTGGTTTGGAAGATATGGGGTCAGTAACTCCTGCAAATAACTAGGTGCTTATCCATTCAAGTCCTTGTAAGTTAACAGCAAAATCTTAAAATCAGTACTGTACTGGACAGGGAGCAGTACAGTATTGATTTTAAGATTTTGCTGTTAGTATTAGTCAGAATTCTAGTGACGGTATTCTGAACAAGCTGTATTTCTCAAATGGTAAAAAGATACTTTAGTAATTTCCCTAATATGAGTCTCAAATGAGAGATCAGGATCAAAGATGACCTCCAAACGTAATTTCTAGTTTAAGTTTTGATGAGAGAGAGTCGATCTCATGTAATCCCACGTTTACTCTGTTGGTTCTGTGATCCCACTAGCATAACCTCCTTTGTGTCTGAATGAAACATTAGAAAATTCTGTGACGTCCAATGCTTGCTGTCTGTAAGGCAAGTAACTAATAACACCCAGGCAGAAGAAACTCCAGGCTTTAGGGACAAATACAGCTGGGTGTCATCAGCATAGCAGTGGAAATTCACTCCGTGTCTGTGGATAATGTCACCTAACAGTAGCATATCTAATGAAAACAGCAAGGGACCTAGAGTGGAGCCCTGTGGAACACCGCAGACAACTTCCAATAATGCAGATTTTGCCTCTCCAGTAGAGACAAACTGAAACCTATCAGAAAGATAAGATTTGAACCAGGATAGGACAAAGGCAGACAGTCCTACTCTGCTTTCAAGACGATTCAGTAGGATGGAATGGTCTACAGTATCAAAGGCAGCACTTGGATCAAGAAGAATTAATACTAATGGAAAGCCTCATTGCAGCTAAGAGAGGAGCCAATTTCAAGGGTAGGACTATTATGGGAAGGATTAATTAATTTATCTAGGGTAGCAAAAATAAATCTAGGATTATTTTTATTTGTTTCAATTAAATTAGAATAATATGATGATCTAGGCAATGCCAGAGCTTTCCTTTATTAACCAGGCGGCCCTTCCATGAGATGTACTGAACGTGTAGTTTAGAGTCCCGTCATCTCCGTTCTGGTTTGCCACCCTCCTATTTCATCTTACGAGTTGTATCGCTGAACCACGGTGAGCTTTTTTTAAAAGACACTCCACTACAGTATCTAAGATAGCAGTCAAGGTGGTGTTGTAGGTATTAACAAACTCATCTACTGAGAAGGACTCAGAGAGTGGTAATGAGCACAATACATCAGAAAGCTTAACAGCAGTAAAATAATTATTACCCAGGATTTAAATGTACAGTCCACTATAGTGAAAAAGTTAAGCTGACAAATGGTTTTTGATTCAAAAACACTTAATCTACAAGAAAGGTATACCTCCAATACAATCATATAAGCACGATATCCAAACTGACTTCAGACATGGCCTCAGTACAACTCAGTGCATACGTTTGTATCAGAAAGCACAGATATCCATGGAGTCAATTCGAAAGAGATGAAAAGACTCACAAAACTTAACAATGTTTGATTTATATGCCTTTGTAAACAATTGTTGACTCCCTTCAACCTGACTGGTTTCTGTCCAGTAATTGAGGTCATCGAAAAACACCAATTTACAGATCCAACAGCAATTAGCACAGTACCTGCGCTAGTCTGAGCCAATTCAAACAGGAATATAGCCACACTTTACCAGATTAAGTACTAGTAATGTAATGCTACGTCAAATGAATTTACCAATCACAATAACAATGAGCTTAGCAATCACAATAGAGGCTCAATGGAACGTGTCAGTAAATCACAGGTTAAGGGTCTCCTCTACCAGTTCTGCTTAATGCCCCATTTGTGGATTAGTAGCACACACACGCATGGAACCACTACAAACCATGGGGTGGAGTCCACATCACCCAGTGATAGAAGTATGTGAATCTAATCTTTCTTTTAAGATTTCTATACTATTGAGTGTTTAATAAAACATTCTAGAATGCAAGAAATGCACCTAAAATGGGCTCATTTATAATCACCATGCAATAATGTTAAACCACACTTTACCACCATGTATGTAGGGGTGTAAAGGTACACTAATATTACGATATGAAACATACTTTCTAAAAGCCGCTATAAGGGAAGCAGTATATTAATTCAAATTGAATTCTTTGGTTTAGTTTTAAGATTACAGGGTCTCACAATCATGTTAAATTTTATGGTCAACTACAGTATAATGTACTACTTTATTCCATTGTTTAGCTATCTGTTTACATTCCCCAAAGTTGCTTACATTCCCCAGAGATATGTGTAGCTGTTACTGGTTTTGCCTCCCTTACCTGCGGGAGAGCCAGAGCAACGCTGTCTGTGGAATTACCAGCGAAGATGAAGAAATCTGTAGAGTCAGGAAGCTGCACTCCACTGACTGTATGACTCGCCCTGCAGGCAATGCTACTTCAAATGGACTGGCCTCTGACAGTAAAATAACCATGAGAATTCAGCCTCATGCTTGTGTATTGTGCATACAGTACAGGTATTTGTTATCTGGTCTTTTAATCAAACATTCCTTTTCTTTTTTTCAGATCAAGCTTTTCTCCAATTCTTTGGGGATGAATTTCTTCGGTTACTGTTGGTCCGGTTTGTCTTTTGTTCAGCAACTATGAGACTGCACAAGGTTTTCAGGGTAACTAGCTACACTTCTGGGCCATGAATGTTGCAGATTACATTTTACAGTAATTCTTAACAAATGTGTTGGCAAAAAATATGAACTGTGATTCACAAAATATTCCCTGTAGATTCACAAGAAAAACACATGGGAAGGCAAGCGTGTATTTAAATTTTAAAACACGTTGTCTGCTGTTACAGTAGGGAAACAGAAGTCCTCAGCTTGCTTGCCGTGCTTTCCAGGAAATCGGTTACAGCTTTACTTTCTAGGTCATTTCACCCCAGCAGTGTCAAAGTATCTTACTGGCCAAAGCATCCATTTGGGGAGCAGCTGATTGGTTACTGACAGGAAAGAAGACCTGAAGGGGCGTAGACAATATCACTCTCCAAACAAAGCTTTCTTTAACTTGATGTACTGCCAGCTGATTTGAAAGGAAAATACATGTTTGCTGAAACATAGTTTCTGTTAAAACGACATCTGAGACCTTGTTTTAGTGAATGGATGTGCATGGCGTGGGAAATGTTTGCAATTATTTTGTTAGCTACAATTGCTTTAAATACAGACGCACCTTCAAATCCTTGCACTGACACCAAGTTCTTTATTTTGTTTCAGGAGACAAGGAATTACCCTGAAACCTATCCACAGCTTCCAAAAGAAGAGACTGTCGAGAACCCCATGGTTCAAAAGCACGTCCTGGAGCTGGCTTCTGTTCTGGACGTTCAGAATCTCTTCTACGACAACACCCTTGACAATTACTAGTGAACACACTTGCTTAGTTTCAAGACCTATTGTTTTATAAGCTACAGATTTTTGAAACGTCTGGTTTCCTACGTTATGTCTGATATATTCGTGTGTCTCCTTTCTACTTTTTAGAGGTCACTGGAGTAATATTTTTAAAGTGTATCTAAACACGGTGCAGCTATGTCTATTAGTGATGTCATAACTCTGAGGGCTTTTTAAAGAACACGACTGCCTGTTTTAACACATTTACATATTTCAAAGGCACCTGATGCTTCAGTTTGAAATCCAAAACTGAAACTGGATTTTTCTGTTAGCTAGCGGAAAAAGGCCCTTGTTTTGAATGATGCAAGCCAGGTTTCCAGGTTTAGTTCTGCATGTGTACATTAAGTACTGTTTTCTACAGATATGCGTGGCTTGCAATGTGCATTTGTTCCAATCTACTTGTCTTTGTAATTATTCCTTACCTCTGATTTTGCTGTCTGTGCAGTGATAAGTGTCTGCATGAACAATTCAACCTGGGGCAGTATATCAAATAGTCCTTTTGATAGACCATCATTCAGACCTACTGTTCTTCAGTAATAGGACTATTCTTCCAATGCAGTCATCCCCAATGCAAATCTCATGTTGTACCTCTGTATCCTTCTTTCATTCACAGATCTGGATCATTTGTAGTCCCATGCCAACACCCTCAAAACTTTGTACTAAATGGTTTCCACCCTATTCCATGCAATAAAACCTCCATCTGTGGTTGAGCACCACAAACGTGGCGCTTTGTTGAGTTCATGCGTTCAGCATGTTTGTGAATAGTGTTTGATGTAAATTGTACTGATTGGATTGTCTGTGTTCCGTGTGGTGAAAATCTGTATTGAGATAGAATTTAAAAAATGTAAGTGATATGCAACTTCATTTACTTGTCGTATGTTTGGATTGTTAATGTTGAAAATGTTATATAAAATGCTTCCCAAGAAATGTCCTATGGATACTGTTCCATGTTAACCAGAGAGAGCAGTCTCAAGTAGATCTGTCTATACATTCCAGAAACAACGTGGCAGAGGGTTTTTTCTTCTTAGGAAATATAATATTGTTTGTTAAGCTATTTATTTGCACTTTACTGCACATTGACAGCATGTGCTTTTTACTTCTGTGAGCTCAAAAAGGGATGATCAATTCAGTTTCCCCTTCTAAAAGTTTCCCATAGTAAAAGCATAGCAGTGTAGTAAAGCACAGTGAAAACAAGGTGAAGCACAGGTAAGCATTGTAAAGCATAGCTGAGCATTGTAAAGATAATGTAACAACATGGTAAACTATGCTAAATACATTGTATCGCCATGGGGAAAACTAAAAAATGACTGTGGCAAACTTTTATAAGGGTTCTGTTACTGCCTTTTGTGTTGATACTAAAGTTTGACAAAAGTTTGCTTTGGTATTGGTGAACAAATGTGATAAATAGACCAGTAATGGTCATTTCTACCTGGACAGAGGACTAGTCACCTTTTATCACACATCGCCATCACAAAACAAATAAATGCCTATAGATTCAATCAAAAATACTACATTTCTTTGAGCTATATCCGTGTTTTATGGCTGTATTTAATGAACAATCCATTTATAAGAGAAAAGCACCCAAGCATTCCAGTTAGAAAAAGAGTCCAAATGTGTGTTGCCTGTAGCCCTTAATTTAAAATACATGTATATTGTGCCTCTGTTGTGATTGAATGCCATCATAGAACAATGAAATAATACACGGTTTGATTGAATCCCCCTCCATCAAGCTTTTGACTTGTAATGCCAGCATTATAGCATCTGTGATTTGTTTTATCAACTTTGTTCTTATTATAAAACCGATGAAACAGTTATCTGAAATGTTTACCTTGACTTAGTATAAGAAAGTATAAGTGATTATGTTGGAGTATGGAGCAACTTGTATCTGTCTGCTAAAACAAAATAGACCAGAACGAGTTTTTAACCTGACATTCCAATGCGTCTGGATTCACCAGAAGTGTCATCTCATCAAACGATTTGCTGCAACTCAAACCATTTTCCAAGGTTAACCGTAGAATTATTTTGGGTGAAAAACTTCACATAGTCAACAAAATATATTTCTTTTGATTGAAAGGTTGTTTACAATGTATTTTTTACAGTTGTCTGCTGTGGATCTTTATCCTGCTTGAACTATGGGTGACTAACACATACATAGTGGTCTGAACAAGAAGACACATAGTGTGGTTGATTTGATAATCTTGTATCAGCAGGGATAAGCCAGTGAAGTGAGGAACAATCTAGTTTGTATACATTATTAGATCAGCCACTGTTTAACATTAAAATAGGGTCATCTGAACTTAACTTGTTACAGAACTTTGTTATATTAATACACGGGGGGGTGGGGGGGTCATGTTTAGTAATCTTGCACTGGAAATGCATTTGGCTTTGTTGCTTATTTTTTTGTCAGAGTGTACTCTTGTTTTGTCCAGTAGGTGTCACTAGTATACAATTCTGTTGAGGTCTACACTTAGGGAATAATAAAATTACACTGAAACAAACGCCACGTGAATACGAGGTAGAACACAGGGGCTCGACTAGGAATGAGCATGTGCTGTGGACTTTCTAATTTCTTACTTACTGCCTGAATGTTCATGGTTGCAAACTATTTTTGTTTGTAGGTTATTATGTTAAAGGATATGCGATAAACCAAAATAAGTATTTGTATTGTTTTAGTGACTCAAATAAAAGTATGTTTAGTTTTTACTGTGTAGTTGAATATTGGATTATAAAATTCTGTCGTAATGAAGAACCTAAATAAAGAAATTCTTTGTTTCCGAATCATCCGTTTCTTTGAGAGCACATTTTTTTGAGCTCGTGTAACTCAAAGCATGAGTCAGTACACATCTATTGCGTGAACAAACCTTAGTCTGTCATACCAGTGTCTTGCATTTATTAATATGCATTGTAAAAACCTTGATTTTATATATATATATATATATATATATATATATATATATATATATATATATATATATATATATATATATATATATATACACATTGTTTAATGGTTGCTGTATCTGCAGATTTCATTTTAGTTTGGTAAAAAATAGTTTTGTTTTGTGTTTTTTTTTTTTATCAAGTGTCTATTTGTTTCCAGTAATGTGAAATTTGTAATTGGAAGTAAGCAGCAGTACATTTATAGAATGGTTTCATTAGCAACAAGCAACTTGAACTTGAGGGTTCATTTAAGCTGATGTGAAGATATTGATAAACCCAGAACCACTGGCCCTGTTCTCAAGACGTTGAAGGACTGTTTAGGAATGCTTTTACTTAAGTTCTGTGAAAACTACAACAGCTGAGAAAGGTTTCAGGAACTACAAACTTGATTTTATTAGTGAAAATGAGTTTTAAGCAAATAGTCCTTTTGTAAGTAGCGGGGTATCAAAGAATACAACGTTACACATAGCGTTACCTGTCCCCTGGTGTTGCTACAGCTGAATAAATAACGTACCTGACATTTGTTCTTTTCATTGTTAACATCCTGACATTTTTTACACTAATAACTTTAAAATCAGTTTCAAAGCTGTTTTCAAAACAGCTCTAGTGCCCTGGGGGTTAAGATCTGTCCTCTAAAGCACTGCAGGAAGAGCAAAAAAACAACAAAACAAACAAACAAAAAAAAGGTAAGAGCTCTGGCTTTTCTGTTCTGTACCACATCATGGATCGTTGTTGCTATGTTACCTGTTTGACAATATGGGCAATAATCCTGACATTATCAGTGCACTAGAGCGGCCATTTTGAAAAGAGCTTTAAAACAGACTTAGTGTAAAAAGTTGTCAGGATGTTAACAATGAAAAGAAAAATTGCAGTTACGTTATTTAAACAGCTGTAGCAACACGTGGGCACGTGTAACACTGTTTAAACATGTATGCCATACATTGGGACGTGTAACGCTCTGTTTAAACAGATATGCGTCACATGGGCACGTGTAACGCTCTATTTAAACAGATATGCCACACGTGGGGTCATGTAACGCTCTATTTATCGGAACAACGCTACTTACTCTTTTAACGAACGTTTCTTAAAGTTTTGTGAATGGTGTCATTTCTAGTATTACATTTGATTTTAATTTAAAATAAATTGGTGTTTTGGGGATTAGTTTATGTGGTAAAACTACAAGGAACAAATGAGAGCCATGTTTAGGCAGGTTGTTTCAGTGTAATCCAGGCATTTGCCGACACATTTGTCCGCTTGACTTAGTTTCTTGTAGCCTTACCCTTGAATCTGGACTTGGAGTGTTTTGAATTTATGAATTGATTTGTTAAGGTACAAATACCGATACGATGCGATTGTTATGCTGAGGATCTCTCCCAGAGCACACCTACACAAGGGAAGCCACTAAAAAAGCATGCTGTTCCGAGTCTCAGAACCACCCCACCAGGGCAGCATGCTGTTCCAGTAGGAGACGAGTCTCAGAACCACCCCACCAGGGCAACATGCTGTTCCAGTATGAGACGCGTCTCAGAACCACCCCACCAGGGCAGCATGCTGTTCCAGTATGAGACGCGTCTCAGAACCACCCCACCAGGGCAGCATGCTGTTCCAGTATGGGACGCGTCTCAGAACCACCCCACCAGGGCAGCATGCTGTTCCAGTATGGGACGAGTCTCAGAACCACCCCACCAGGGCAGCATGCTGTTCCAGTATGGGACGCGTCTCAGAACCACCCCACCAGGGCAGCATGCTGTTCCAGTTGGACGAGTCTCAGAACCACCCCACCAGGGCATTCCAGTATTGGACGAGTCTCGACGCGTCTCAGAACCACCCCACCAGGGCAGCATGCTGTTCCAGTATGAGACGAGTCTCAGAACCACCCCACCAGGGCCATGCTGTTCCAGTATGGGACGGTCTCAGAACCACCCCACCAGGGCAGCATGCTGTTCCAGTATGGGACGAGTCTCAGAACCACCCCACCAGGGCAGCATGCTGTTCCAGTATGGGACGAGTCTCAGAACCACCCCACCAGGGCAGCATGCTGTTCCAGTATGGGCAGAGTCTCAGAACCACCCCACCAGGGCAGCATGCTGTTCCAGTATTGGACGAGTCTCAGAACCACCCCACCAGGGCAGCATGCTGTTCCAGTATGAGACGAGTCTCAGAACCACCCCACCAGGGCAGCATGCTGTTCCAGTATGAGACGAGTCTCAGAACCACCCCACCAGGGCAGCATGCTGTTCCAGTATGGGATGCGTCTCAGAACCACTTGTAGGGCAGATAATGTCCCAAATTCTGGGCCTCTTAGGTTTTCAGAGAACGTCCCAAATTCTGCATTTTCGAATTCAGCCCATTTTTTGGGATATTCTGCTTAGCTGACAGCCGAGTTTCTAAGTCACGTATGCACATGAACTGGACTGTGAATTCATTTAAGAGTAACCCTTCGTACATGAAGCAAAGTTAATGTATTTTTTACTCTCCCCAGAAAACATTATTTTTGTGAAGGAACAGAAATAAAATGCAAATGTTAAAAAAAAGTATTACTTATTTCTTATTATGAAACTACACTGCACTGAAATAGATACATGCAAATTAATTACTGCAGTCGTTTTCCTTTATTAAACGCTAATATTAAAAAGAAATTGAGAAGGAACATAGTATTCCAAAAAAGGAACACATTTGCTTATTTAATCTCTCTTGATATATAGTCATGCGTAGGGTTTATCAGACCTTCTGGGTTTAAGAAACCAGTATACATTGATGGATCCCGTTTAAGGTAAACTGTGCATGCATGACTTAGAAACTGAGCTGTCAGCTAAGCACAAAACTGGGCTGAATTCGCAAATGCAGAATTTCGGACGTTATCTAAAAACCAGAACTGTTCAGAAACTGGAAGTTAGTTATCTGATCGCGGTGTTAAAAACGCCTGCAAGCGTCACCACTCGTGTGACGACATATTCATGTGACAAGCATGGACCAATCAAAATGCGGTTCCTTCCCAAAAAACCGGGCCTGTGTCATACCTCTCAATCATTGTACTTATCCATGTATTATAAAAGCATACACTGATATAAAGACTATGTTTAATGAGCCCTAGTGTGTCTTCCTCTTTAAATTTAGAGGTTCAGAATATATATATATATATATATATATATATATATATATAATCACCCCCATATAGTTTTAAGAAGACACCATATTCTAATATAACACATTACGGCAATTCCCACGTCAGTTAAAATCAAGCACTTCGAAATAAAAAAGACACTGACACCGAAAGAGTTAAACACGCGTCTTCTAATGATTGACTGTTGGTGGGGCTAATCGCAACACTGCCCGCCCTATCCTTCCGCAGTAGCCAATGAGCGTGCACGCTACGCATGATGCTCGGGAGACGTCATCGGCCACATACACCGACCCTGAGAGGCAGGCGAAAGAAGCCGAGTCTGGAAAATAAAACCTCAGATTTAAATAAAAAATGAAAGCTATGTATATCTAATTCTAAATTAGTTCAGAGAGAAATGAACGGCGACTGCCAGATATGATTTCACTGTCGGGATGGAGAAGGGATCTGTTCACAGTCATACACTGTAAGTCGCTGTCAAACCCGAACAGCTTGTTCCGCTCAATTGTGCTGCTGGATCGAGATAAGTTTAGTTATTTATTGTGCTGCTGGATCGAGATAAGTTTAGTTATTTATTGTGCTGCTGGATCGAGATAAGTTTAGTTATTTATTGTGCTGCTGTTTGTTTGCAGTCAGTTTATGTATGTGTTGTTTAATTGGTTAGTTGTTTGCTTGCGTTTTCAGTGTTCTCTGGTACGATGCCTGCAAGGCTTCATTCATAACCGTAGCTCCTGCAGCCTTGTGTTGTAATAATACTGTTTAGCGTTTCAGTGTGTAAATATAGTCATTTTATATGAAAGCATGGTACAGCATCATATTGCTAATGTCAACATTGTGCTAACCACTTCCTCAAATTGGTATTGTCACGCAGCACTTCGTACAGAACAGTTTTTGAGGGAGTAAGGTCTGGTAGAGGCACATTTGTTGAATGAATACAGTATTTGTTCGAATAACATTTAGTTTTTTTCATTTTTGGATGCTCTATTGGTAATAATATTTGTACCGATGTTTTACATTCAGGCTTTTTTTAAACGTTTAAAAACAGCAGGTTCAAATTGTTTATGTAGCGTAGTTAGATTCAGTGTTGTTTTAAGCGAGTGCTCCAGGTTGCTTCATACTACGAGTTTAATAGGGCCTGCGATGCTTACGTTGAAGCCGGTCAGCTGTTTTTAGGCCCCTTTGAACTAATGCAAGACCCGCCCCCGGAGCTTTAGGGTGGTTCCAGGTGGTGGTTGATTGGAGACCTTTGATTGGTTAGGCTCCGAAGTCTGTAACAAAGGTCGGTCATTGCCGGCGATCAGGTAACCCTAAACCTTTGTGTCAATGGGTGTAATCATACTGTTACTGAGCTGGCAAGGTTGTAAGTAAGTCAGCTATAGTATTTTACCTGTCCATGAAATATAACACACTGCACAGCAGGTTGTCATTTGAAAGTGTACCTTATAGTCTGTTGAATGATCATACATAATAAAAGCAAGGCTTGAAACTAACACATCCCTCACCAATATGTGTATGATTTAAATGATCAGGTGCCAAGAGTGTGATGTTAAGTACATTGTTCCACGCTTATAGCTCCATTAACAACCCAGGTTAGTAATCCTACTGACTCAGTTGTTCATTCATTGATGAGTGTGATCAGTATCACTTTAGATACATGGTCATTTCATTAATGTAATAAAACCAGGGAAGCTTGAATCTCGGGACTGGATGCACGGCGGGTGTGAGTTTCTAGCACTTGAGGTACACATCAGGTTATTTTGGAAGAATGCCCCTGTTGCTGAGTGATGATGAATAGATGTTCGTAGAAACAATATTATGTGTTTTAGACAGGACTGTATTGAACATTTAAAAGCGATTTTAGTTTACAAAAATATGAATATTTTAACCTGTGTTTTAAAATCAGTTGTATTACCCCATATAAGCTGACATATTTACTGGTTCCTCTCTGATTCTGCTGAGGATATTTTGGTTCTTCATTTTTACTTTAAATCCGGATATGCAACTGTTTGTAATAAAAGTGCTGCATCCTGAAGTGATCTGTTACCAGGAAGCAGCAGCAGCTTTTATCAGTATATACACAGTAAAATAAAAGCAAAAAAAGAAGCCTTGGTTACACATCAGCTGCAAATAATCAACAAGGCACTGTTTATCTCTGTGACCTATACTCTATCCCACTGACCTATACTCTACCCCATTGACCTGTACTCTACCCCATTGACCTGTACTCTACCCCATTGACCTGTACTCTACCCCATTGACCTGTACTCTACCCCATTGACCTGTACTCTACCCCATTGACCTGTACTCTATCCCACTGTTTATACAACAACCAACCAGACACTGCTCTCCCATTGTTTACAACAACCAACCAGACACTGCTCTCCCATTGTTTACAACAACCAACCAGACACTGCTCTCCCATTGTTTACAACAACCAACCAGACACTGCTCTCCCATTGTTTACAACAACCAACCAGACACTGCTCTCCCATTGTTTACAACAACCAACCAGACACTGCTCTCCCATTGTTTACAACAACCAACCAGACACTGCTCTCCCATTGTTTACAACAACCAACCAGACACTGCTCTCCCATTGTTTATACAACAACCAGACACTGCTCTCCCATTGTTTACAACAACCAACCAGACACTGCTCTCCCATTGTTTACAACAACCAACCAGACACTGCTCTCCCATTGTTTATACAACAACCAACCATACACTGCTCTCCCATTGTTTTCTATGGTCAGCCGTTCTGTTCTTGCTCAATAAATGAAACGATGACACTAATTAACGACACCTGTTCTAAACCACTATGTACTGGTATAATAACCAGTTTTAAAATGTGCTGTAGTGAGAATGGCATTGTGGTTATGAGCGAGCAGCGTGCTGGCCAGGTGGAATCAGTGCTGTTCACGGCGCATTACATCCTGTTGACGGTGTCATTGTGCTCTTGTATCTTCCTGCCTTTACTTTGGATTACCTCAGACTGGGGCTGAGCCAATAGTGTAGCAGCTTACACTCTGGGTTTATACAATCATTACTTAATATCACATTTGAAAATCAAAGTAGAACATTATATTAGATTGTGATGAACTTGTACAGAAAGTACATTACATCCATATGCTATTGTAATCAAGTTATGTATTCTAAGTTGTAAAGAAAGCATATTTATTGTATCAACACATCTTCAATGTTTTCATTCATTTTTTTTTAAAGGGTTTGACTGTATGAATACAGAACAAACATAAAGATAATAGCAGTGGTTCTTCATATAGTAAGAAGTTTTTTTATAAAGATTTTTCCAAACCTGGTTTTCAATTTTATTTTCTGTAATCCTCAGTTAATCCAGTGAACTGACTGACAGGCTTCAGGCGTTGATAAGCTGAGGTGACACTGCTGCTGGACTCTTTTGAACTGGCTTAGTTTAACACTCGGAATGTTTGCGAAGCTGAAGAAGAAGATAGCGGAAGAGGCAGCGACTGTTCCCCGCTCCGGGGCAGGAGGGCGCATTCCCAGATCTGTCAGCAAGGAGTCCATCGCTTCAGTGGGAGCCGACTCTGGAGATGACTTTGTATGTATTAACGCTTGCATTGGTCGGCTGGAGGGACAAGAACCAAAGTGCACTCTATGTGAAATTACATGAATTTACTCTACATGAAATTACATGCATTTACTCCACATGAAATTACATGCATTTACTCTACATGAAATTACATGCATTTACTCTACATGAAATTACATGAATTTACTCTACATGAAATTACATGAATTTACTCTACATGAAATTACATGCATTTACTCTACATGAAATTACATGAATTTACTCTACATGAAATTACATGAATTTACTCTACATGAAATTACATGAATTTACTCTACATGAAATTACATGAATTTACTCTACATGAAATTACATGCATTTACTCTACATGAAATTACATGAATTTACTCTACATGAAATTACATGAATTTACTCAACATGAAATTACATGCATTTACTCTACATGAAATTACATGAATTTACTCTACATGAAATTACATGAATTTACTCTACATGAAATTACATGAATTTACTCTACATGAAATTACATGCATTTACTCTACATGAAATTACATGCATTTACTCTACATGAAATTACATGAATTTACTCTACATGAAATTACATGCATTTACTCTACATGAAATTACATGCATTTACTCTACATGAAATTACAATTTACTCTACATGAAATTACATGAATTTACTCTACATGAAATTACATGAATTTACTCTACATGAAATTACATGCATTTACTCTACATGAAATTACATGCATTTACTCTACATGAAATTACATGAATTTACTCTACATGAAATTACATGCATTTACTCTACATGAAATTACATGAATTTACTCTACATGAAATTACATGCATTTACTCTACATGAAATTACATGAATTTACTCTACATGAAATTACATGCATTTACTCTACATGAAATTACATGCATTTACTCTACATGAAATTACATGCATTTACTCTACATGAAATTACATGAATTTACTCTACATGAAATTACATGAATTTACTCTACATGAAATTACATGAATTTACTCTACATGAAATTACATGCATTTACTCTACATGAAATTACATGCATTTACTCTACATGAAATTACATGAATTTACTCTACATGAAATTACATGAATTTACTCTACATGAAATTACATGAATTTACTCTACATGAAATTACATGAATTTACTACATGAAATTACATGCATTTACTCTACATGAAATTACATGCATTTACTCTACATGAAATTACATGCATTTACTCTACATGAAATTACATGCATTTACTCTACATGAAATTACATGCATTTACTCTACATGAAATTACATGAATTTACTCTACATGAAATTACATGCATTTACTCTACATGAAATTACATGAATTTACTCAACATGTCATCGAAACGTTTTGTTAATGTTTTTCTTTTTTCATATTTAGACTAATTTAGGAGAAAGTACTCTGTTTTTTCTTTAAAAAAAAAAAAAAAATCTTTCTTAGCATTAGTAATGTAATTTACCAAAAAACCACACACACGGTCGAATTGGGTGCTGCTGTAGCACAGGTAATTGTGTGCTGGGAGGGAGTGAAGTTAAATGTGTTCTGTAAATGATTCCTGAGAGTGGGTTTCACACAGAATTCTATCACACTTTCTTTTAACTGCAACTTTTTTCACAGAAAAAAAGTAAATTAAATCAGTTTTACTATTAACACATTTCTCAGTTGTGATTGAGATACACAAATGACTTAACAGGTATCGCTTGAATTCTTAAAGGAGAGTAGAGAAGTCGGAAAATCAGAAGCCCTAATTATAGATTTGAAACCTATTAGGACTGTACAATAGACAACACTTTTCAAACAATGTCATTGACTTATTCTGAGTGGTAACCTTTATCAGTATTTAAAAAAAACACAGTATCAGGGGGATTCCAAACTAAATATAACAGCGAGTGCGGTGGGGAGTACAAACTGGTCATTGCGCAGGAAATAAATAAACCAGCTGATGTGTAATTTTAAATTACACATTTAAAATACGGTGTTTGTCATACAGCAGTGTTTCTCTGCATAGATCTATATGACGTGCTGATGTGATGAAGGATTTTAAAAATAGGCTTCAGAGATAGGAGTTCTTGTAGTTATTCCTTTTTGTTTTGGTGAATCTGGATAAGTTCTTAAGCTAGAAACTAAAATATATATCCCCCTCTTTACTTCAATGAAACTGAAAAAGACAATGCAACCTTACAGTAGCAGGGTGTGACTGAATTCATTGTCTTTTCAACAGCGACATTGTGTATTGTACTACTACTCCCTAGAGGTGGTGTTAGTCCTTGTTCACAAAACTTGCCTGTGATTATTTAAACAAGTGTACTGCTAGTGTTCTCAACTGCTAGCTCTCTGTCTTTAAAGAATGTTTATTCTCATCAAAGAAAAAGAACAAACTAATGCAAATCGGCTTCTGATAAAACCAATCCCTTTCTTTGTCTAGGCCTCTGATGGGAGCAGTTCCAGAGATGATTTGTCATCCCAGCTCCTCAGAAGAAATTATCAAATTAGGAAACTGGAGGCGAAATTGTCAGGTATTTATAGATACATGTAGTAGAATTGTATATTGTATCTCTGTCTACACATATTATAGGCAAGCTGCCTTTGAACTGAATTGCTAGTGAGCGCAAGCAAATGATCAGGTAAGAGGCGTGTAAGGTATGCACTTGCACTGATAAGGTGAAAGATTTAATATGGTAAACTCTGACACAATAAACTTGAATAGTTCAAAACCTATAAAATAGATCTCTGAAGTGTACTTTACTGAAAAGATTTACATTTGTATTAGTTCTACTTTAAGACATGCTGTGAATATTTGGTGCCATCCTTTGACTGGATACGGTTATCTACTGCAATGAAACATGCTTTCAGATGTACGGCTTTAACCCTTTGCGGTCCATTTATTCAGCGCCTGTCAGGCGCATCAGGTCCAATTTATTTTCGCGCTGTTTATTTTACATGCACTGTTTAAAAGTAATTTTATTCACAGTAGAACAGGTTTAAAAGGCTCTGTATGTCAACAGGACACTCAGTACTGCATCTCCAGCCCCTCCCCTCCCCTTATTCGCTGTATTTATCACATACCTCTTCATAGTCATGCATAATGATAAATCATCTCCTGATCACTTTTTTATCACCAAACTCCTCAATAATGTGACCCAAGTCATTATTTTATTACTATAACATCTCAAAAAGCTCTGCAAATGTCTGTGATATTCTTTGAAAGCAGGATGAGGAAGCAGCTATCTTGTTTGTTTATGTCCGTGTTGTGTCAGTGGTGAAGGGACTATGTGTATTGGTCAGATCCGCCCCTTTTTTTCCGGTTCCTATCGATCTCTCGGCCATTGAAAGGTTTTCTCGGCTTTCTCCGGAGACCTGTGCTTGACGTCTTTTTGATGAAGAGTTAAACGTTTTACTTTGAATAAAATTATTTTTAAAAACGTGTAAAACAAACAGAGCGTGTGAATATAAATTGAATCTGATGCGCCTGACCGGCGCTGAATAAATGGACCGCAAAGGGTTAACACACAAATGTCTTCTACAAAGCTGCTACTCATACATGATCCAAGTAGGGTTTCTTTAAAGTTTGACCAAATAAAGTTGCAACAGTAAAAAAACATGGCTGCCATGGGCCAATCACATTTCAGCATTGCTCTAGTTCATTACACATAATGAACACCGTTGAACAAAAACTTCACAGAGTGTGGAGGCATTAATGTATGCTCTATTTAAAAAAAAAAAAAAAAAAAAACAAACAAAAAAAAACAACTTAATGTTGACCTTGACCTTTGATCTCTCCTTAAGGTCAAATGCAAAACTAGCTTATACTCGTTAGAGTGTAGGTAGTCATGGTTACTGTGGTACACAGATAGGAACACTTATGAGCGCTATTCAAAAATAACATTAATCGTGACCTTTGACCTCTCCTTAAAGTCATGCTATTAATGTCAATTTTTTTTTTTTTTTTTTTTTTTTTTTTTTTTTTTTAAAACAAACACCTATGGAAAGTGATGTCTACAACTGACAATGCAACTACTGGATGGCAACCTGTCGAAATGCTTAACCTCTAGTTATTATTATTTATTTATTTTTATTTGTTAGCAACCTAGATGATGATAGTCTATCATTGGGTCTGGATTACTGAAATGACACGCCCGCACTTGTCCACATACACAGGAGAGAAGGTTCATGTTGTAAGGGGGGCTTGATTAGGGTGGTATTTAATAATTTAGCACCAGTTCTTTCAATTTTCAAAACCGTTTGCTCCCCTGTCAAGGATGCTGGGTTCAGGATCAAGGGTTTCGTGTCACCTTACACATGAGTGTGCATCAGGGCAGAAAGGCGTGAGGCTGATAGGCGGGATCACTATTGTGTAAAATGTTGACATGTGGAAAGTCATGCTAGCAAGCAGCACTGCTTAATGGCAGCGTCACAGACAACAGCAGTAGAGTCTGAATGTTTAGTAGGAGTCCGGATTGCTGGTTATTACAATTTTAAACAAATCATCACACATTCTCTGTTTGTTTATTTTCAATAGCCTACCACCAAACTCCAGCCCTCAAAAACAAAACACTTCTCCACTTTATTAGTGTTGTTGAGCACATTAGCTTGATGGCATAGCGGTATTTATCGAAGGATATAACTGAAGGAAACCAAAATATTTTAAGTAAAATGCTGAAGTAAATGCATTTTTTTAAACTCATGTTTAAATGTAACGGCTCTCAAGCATCCACTCCTCCTCTCATCCACGCTCAGTCTGAGAAGCGAAGCGTTAGTGAACTTACACAACGCCACTCCCCGTAACTACATCCCTCTTCTCTGATTGGACAGCAAAATCGAGATCCCTGCTATCATTGGTTGTTTCAAGTGTCCATTAAAAGAATTGGTGCGCATGCATACAAGTTATGTGAACCTCTAACACTTATTTGACATATTTTATTTCCTTATTTTAAGTTGAATTGGTTTATTATTCAAGTAGAACTATGGTGAAAGCAGGAATGTGAAATAAATCCCTCATCGCATTTAAGGAAGCCCTTCAGCTATTCAGATTCTCTTTGTGTTTCCTACTAAATAAGCAATGAATCTTCTAAATGTATAGAGCTTTTCTTTTTTTTTTATTTAGTAATCGCCAGTTATTTTACTATTTTCTCCCAATTTGGCATATCCAATTATTTTTAGGCTCCACTCACTGCTACCCCCCCCTCACCCTGCACTGACTCGGGAGCAGCGAAGATGAACACACGCTGTCTTCGAAGTGTGTGCTGTCAGCCGACCGCTTCTTTTCACTTTGCAGACTCACCGTGCAGCCACCTCAGAGCCACAGCGTCGGAGGACAACGCAGCTCTGGGCAGCTTACAGGCAAGCCTGCAGGTGCCCGGACAGACTACAGGGGTCGCTGGTGCGCGGTCATTCGAGGACACCGTGGCCGACTTAAAACGTCCCCCCCCACCTCCCCTGGGCGATGCTTGGCCAATTGTGTGCTGCCAACTGGTAGCTCCCATCTACGGTTGGCGATAGAATAGCCTGGTCTGGAACCAGCTAGAACTCCAGACTATAGGGCACGTCCTGCACTCCACTCGAGTGCCTTTACCAGATACGCTTCCAGAGCCCCTGTTATAGAGCTATTCTAATATCTACATTTGAGAATGGACCAGTCGAGTTCAGAGTGTATTCATTTAAATAGTCACTTCACTACATACTTGTAAATTTTACAATACTATTAAAACTCTTGACATTTCTGTTTTTTTCTTGTGAATTGTGCATATTGATTTATTAAATTCCAGTGCAGCATTTGCAGTGGAATTTAATACTGAAATTAAAAATAATAATAAAACTCAGTGTTTTTAGTGTATACATTTTTTATTTTACTTTACCTTTCATTGGAATAATGGAAATGTCTCATAGGCCTGCTGTACTGCTTAGTGTTTGTTCCTGTTATTTATTTATTGTTTGCATTTATAGAGCATTTTTTATAGAAAAGTATAAAAAGAACAGACCACAATACATGTGTATAGCATGTCACACATACAACTGCCACAGTCAGACCACTTAAATAGCAGTATACACAGAATAATACAAAAGCAGCCATTTTTTACGTTAAAACCCACGAAGATAAGAAAGCAGTTTTATAAAAGTGCTTTTTTAGTTTTGACTTGAAAACTGTAACGGTCCCAGCTTCCCTGACAAACGAAGGCAGAGCATTCCATAATTCAGGATCTCTACAAGAAAAAGCCCTCCCTCCTCCCGTGTTGCTTTTGTTGACTCTCGGAATAACCAGCAGCCCCGCATCCTGTGATCTCAGAGTGCGGTTTGGAAGATACGGGGTCAGTAACTCCTGCAAATAACTAGGTGCTAATCCATTCAGGGTCTTGTAAGTTAACAGCGATATCTTAAAATTAATTCTATACTGCACAGGGAGCCAGTGTAAAGAGGCCAAAATGGGTAATATGTTCACTTTTCCTGTTTTAGTCAGAATTCTATACCAGAAAAAAGTGCATTACAATGATCAATCTAGGTGAAACAAAGGCATGAATTAGTCTCTCAGCATCAGATAGGGAAATAATTGGTCTAAGTTTGGCTTTATTTCTTAAATGGTAAAAAGATACTTCGGTAACTTCCCTAATATGAGTCTCAAATGAGAAAACAGGATCAAAGATGAGCCCCAGCTCTTAATTTCTAGTTTAAGTTTTGATGAGAGGCTGCAAGGATCGAGCTCATGTAATCCCACATTTCCTTTTAGTTGGTTCTGTGAGTTCACTAGCATGACCCTGTTTTATCTGAATTCAGCATTAGACCGTTCGGTGATTTCCAATGCTTGTCTGTAAGGCAAGTAGCTAGTAACACCTCCATGCCATATTTTCTGTAATTGGTCCCAGATTGACCCCATGTGTTTTAACCCATTGCCACGTTAAGGGATGGCACTCACCCTGGCATGCCCTTAACTGTGATGGTTTTCGCATGTAAGAAAATCATTGCCATTTTCCACTCATGTTTGTCCTTTGTTGTCCCTTTTTTCTTTCTCTTTTCTTTTTCTTACTTCTGGAATACATCCCCAAGATTATGCTGAACAGCTCCGAATCTTGCAGAAGACGAAAGAGAAGCTTGAAATTGCATTAGAAAAACATCAAGATTGTACGTACTGGCCCTGCTTAATCTATTCTCAAGAGATTTTACTTTGCACAGCATGAATAAGTCTCACCTGAGTCTGTAGGGTTATAAAAGGAGCTCTAAGGGAGATAATATTATTATCTTTAACAGGAGTTTGATTGCACAAACATTTGGCACCTGGTGATTTACATAATATATGTAATTGAGGACTAGTAAGAGTGTCTTAAGTGTACATTAAGGCTACGGTGTTGTCCTGTCTCATAGTCTCCCTCCCCCCACAACTTTGTAACTTGCCACCTCTGCTATCTACTAGATTTGACCAGAAAACAGAAGTCCCTGTCATATATAATAGTGCACCCAGTGCTCCAGATAAGTATTTGAGTCATTGAGTCATTTACTCTTCAATTTAAACACGATGTGCGTATACTTTATTTTGTGTGTGTGTAAAATGCAGCACTACCTTGAAGTCACTAGTACTATAATAAACAGTACATACTTTAATGCTAACTTATGGGCTGTGCATTAACTAAAGCCTTGAACTACTGTACAAAAATGTGGTCTTATTTTGTCCTCCTTTAGTCCTGCCTTAATAATATTATCGCCTGAGAAGTTGCTGTCTCGAAGTTAGCCTCAGAACATTAACTGAGTCTCCTTCCTTTAGTACTGGACTGTTACTTTCCAAGTCAGTAGACACGCTTCCTAAATTTTTTTTAAAACTGTAACGATACTGCACTAATGCAAATAAACAGTAATAACGTACTCCTTATTGATCGCCTTGCTATAGCAATATAAAGCATCCTGTCTCTCCAAACACAGAATATTGTATTTATTATATAATGTAACTTAGAAAAATTTGATTGACAGATTGGTAGGTTAGGTTGAGGGTGACAAACACGCAGTCACAAACATGCATTGCAAGTGAGTGATTCAGCCATACTTTTTATTTGATTTTATTTAAAAACGTGTTGCTGGTAATTCCCAAGCAGGCTACAAGCTATCCTGTCATTTCTCTAGCTTCCGCATGCATTATATTCACATCTGACCATTGAGACCCTGGAGCCAGTGAACCTGTACTTATACAGCAGCTGTGCGTATCTTTACACATTCAGTGTAAATATCATGCACAACTCTTTATTTATTTCAGTGCGTAAATCACTGGTGTGGAGCTTATCTGGAGTGCTGACTGCACCCTTGTAAAGTACTACTCCCTCTGATTGACTGTACCTTTACCACACTGCAAATGATTAAACTTGTTCAACACTATACAGAGAGGTAGTCCCTCAACATGTACCTGCATGGACCTCGCAGAACTACATTTCCCATCATCTCCCTGCTCACATATGTAATTGGGCGCGTTAAGTAAGTGAGCCGCTCAGAGTGAGAGCGCTCAGAAAGCACACTGAGCTCATTTAAATGACTTCACGCTCTGCTCAACGAGAGCACTGAGCAACATTTAAAAATGGAGAATAATAATCCTTTGCTTGTGTGTGTTTCTGAGGTGATGGTAGATGAAATGGCCCTGTGTGAAGTTACTGTTCCCTGCTGTACCTCGCTGAGTTCGGCGCTCTGTTTGGACTGAACCTCATATCTGGTTGTGTTTAATACCGACAATAACGACAATTAATAATGAAAATTATTAATAATATTAATACTACAAGCCTAATAATAATACATTAATAACCGTAAAACAGCTCTACATTTTTTAAAATTAAATTAAATGATACAAATTCAAAAACAACAATTTTCACCATCTTATTTAGCCAATTAACACATAACTTCATAAGTCGAAGCCAGTTCATCGTTCTTGACAAACGTGTTTGTCAGTCCTGCCTGTCATCTCCACTTGTTTCCTGCAGGTGGCCATTCCGTTCGCTCACTCTGATCACTGATGAGAAATGCTCAGGAGCGCTCTGATCACTGATGAGAAATGCTCAGGAGCGCTCTGATCACTGATGAGAAATGCTCAGGAGCGCTCTGATCACTGATGAGAAATGCTCAGGAGCGCTCTGATCACTGATGAGAAATGCTCAGGAGCGCTCTGATCACTCATGAGAAATGCTCAGGAGCGCTCTGATCACTCATGAGAAATGCTCAGGAGCGCTCTGATCACTCATGAGAAATGCTCAGGAGCGCTCTGATCACTCATGAGAAATGCTCAGGAGCGCTCTGATCACTCATGAGAAATGCTCAGGAGCGCTCTGATCACTGATGAGAAATGCTCAGGAGCGCCCTGATCACTGATGAGAAATGCTCAGGAGCGCTCTGATCACTCATGAGAAATGCTCAGGAGCGCTCTGATCACTGATGAGAAATGCTCAGTAGCGCTCTGATCACTCATGAAAAATGCTCAGGAGTGCTCTGATCACTCATGAAAAATGCTCAGGAGACCTCTGATCACTCATGAGAAATGCTCAGGAGACCTCTGATCACTCATGAGAAATGCTCGGGAGACCTCTGATCACTCATGAGAAATGCTCAGGAGACCTCTGATCACTCATGAGAAATGCTCAGGAGCGCTCTGATCACTCATGAGAAATGCTCAGGAGCGCTCTGATCACTCATGAGAAATGCTCAGGAGACCTCTGATCACTCATGAGAAACGCTCAGGAGACCTCTGATCACTCATGAGAAACGCTCAGGAGACCTCTGATCACTCATGAGAAACGCTCAGGAGCGCTCTGATCACTCATGAGAAACGCTCAGGAGCGCTCTGATCACTCATGAGAAACGCTCAGGAGCGCTCTGATCACTCATGAGAAACGCTCAGGAGCGCTCTGATCACTCATGAGAAACGCTCAGGAGCGCTCTGATCACTCATGAGAAACGCTCAGGAGCGCTCTGATCACTCATGAGAAATGCTCAGGAGCGCTCTGAACGACTGAGCAGGAGCAGAACTGAGCAAGTTGTTAAGTTGATTCTTTTACTGAGCCGCTGACTTACTTAACGAGTCCACTGAGATGAATTTACCAGTGAGCAGGAGGATGATGGGGAAATGTAGTTCTGAGAGGTCCCTGCAGTTACATGGGAAGCCATCTTGAGACAGGGAATGCAATTTAAAAGTTTAAAAAAGTGGCCAAAATGTAAAAATAAACCTTAAAAACAATACACAAACCTTATGTAAACAGTTGTAGCAAAACATGAGAACATGTAACCCAATAAAATAAAAAGGTCCTTATGTATCCTTTAACTTTGATTTGTTGTGAATGAGCATCTCTCCACCAGCCCTCTTCCATGTTGGTCTGATATATTGGAGCCCCATCAATGCTACCAGCAGTGTTCCTTTCAAAGGATTTTTAAATAGTTTTATACACTAGACTATGTACAGGGTATCCCTATACACATGCATTTACATGTAACTCATCCATGTAATACACATATATAATACACATGCATTTTATATACATGTGAAGAAACATATTAGAAATGACAAGTTCACCGGCACAACAAGGGGGCATTGAAAAGGGCAATGAATTTGAATTGGAGAAATGAATTTGTTGACCTCAGGGACTACACCCTCTAATGTGTATTTGTTTGATGAGCACAACCATTGACACACTCTAAGTGTTCTTGTTTTGAATAACCAGCTTCAATGAGGAAACTGCAAGAACAGAATGAAGCATACCAGGCCAGCCGAGTAAAGATGTCTGAGGGAATGGAACGGGCGTTAGAAACAAAGGATCAGGTAATAACTGCAAGCTTGCAATGAGATGGGATCTGCAGATTGAAATCTCTCACACTCTTTAGAGCAGTGGTGTAAACCCAGGTATCTGTTAAAATTGCAATGAGATGGGATCTCTGGATTGAAATCTCTCCCACTCTTTAGAGCAGTGGTGTAAACCCTGGTATCTGTTAAAATTGCAATGAGATGGGATCTCTGGATTGAAATCTCTCACACTCTTTAGAGCAGTGGTGTAAACCCAGGTATCTGTTAAAATTGCAATGAGATGGGATCTCTGGATTGAAATCTCTCACACTCTTTAGAGCAGTGGTGTAAACCCAGGTATCTGTTAAAATTGCAATGAGATGGGATCTCTGGATTGAAATCTCTCACACTCTTTAGAGCAGTGGTGTAAACCCTGGTATCTGTTAAAATTGCAATGAGATGGGATCTCTGGATTGAAATCTCTCACACTCTTTAGAGCAGTGGTGTAAACCCTGGTATCTGTTAAAATTGCAATGAGATGGGATCTCTGGATTGAAATCTCTCACACTCTTTAGAGCAGTGGTGTAAACCCTGGTATCTGTTAAAATTGCAATGAGATGGGATCTCTGGATTGAAATCTCTCACACTCTTTAGAGCAGTGGTGTAAACCCAGGTATCTGTTAAAATTGCAATGAGATGGGATCTCTGGATTGAAATCTCTCACACTCTTTAGAGCAGTGGTGTAAACCCTTCTTGGGTCATTCTTAAATGTTTGGTTTGCTGTAATTTGAGGCCGCTGTTGCCGTCCAGCTGATCCGCCTGCTTGCAGATGCTACTGTGCCTTTAACAATAAGGATCGATTAATAGATTACACTTCTAGCAGACTAGATCAGTTGCATGTTGTTGGCTGAAAAAAAAAATCTTGAAAGCTGTGCTACTTCTTGACACAACATTTAACCATTCAGAGAGTTGAAGGGGCGGGTTTTCTGTGTTAAGCACTTGGACAGGCTAAAGTGTTAAATGACTGCTAAAAAATAACCAATTATTTTTAAAGCAAAAATAGTGACAATGAATGCAGGGTGTCAAAATAAGCCGATCGGGCAATCCACCGCCTGAGACTAGATTTGTGCCGGCTACTTTATTAAAAAAAAATAGTGATATATAGTACATAATAGCTATACGTATGCACCAAAAAAAAAGTGTATTCCTTTTGCTGTGATATCGTAACAATATGTACGAGACCCCCACCCCCCACAGGATCAGGCATGCGCCCGATAGCCAGCACAGATCTTCCCTGTCACAGGCACAAAACAACAGTAAAGGAACAAATACGGCACAAGGACCAAAGTAGAGTCAAACACAAAATTTACAAGAGCCAGGCGGAGCTGTGCCTTCTGTGGCTTTCCTTCTCTAAACACCTCTCTCAAACAGAGCATTTCTCCTTGCTTTTATACACATGGCCACTCCCCAGTTAGCATCAAAGACCTAATAGGGGAAATGGCCACACCTGCCACACCAGATGCAACCCCATCCCTGCCAGCCTTACATTCCCACACCCACTCCATTTACAGCAGCAGGGCTTCAGCCCTGCCACAAGTGTGTTGAGCCACTCTACACACTTGCACTGTTTTGTGTATTTTGTATTTTGACACTTGTCATACTTTCTCCATTTAACTCCATTTTTTCCATATCTGCTTTCAGGAATGGAAAGAAAAGTTATCAATTCTTGAACAGGTACTGTCACAAGATTTATCACCGACTTCCCATTTTACATCACTGATTCAATTGGTTTCTTTTTTCATGGCAGTGATAATACTTGACAAAGTAAGATGCTGACTTTGTATGATCGATATTATCCATGGCCAAAATCAAACAGTACGCTTTGCCTGTTATGGCTGCTATATTAAGATCATGTGACTTTTGGTTATTGGATGATTAAGATCGAATAACACATTGTTATTTGGTGAACAAATGAATTATATTGTCCTCTGGGTCAAATTTAATTGTGGTTATCATTAAAGAATAAAATAGCCTTTTATGGCAGTAATTTTACAAAACACTGTCGAAGGCTTATCAGAACCTTGACATTAACCCCTTGTTTAATTTGGTTCCCGTCTAGACATCATGGGATCTTTCCCTTAGATGCCTGCCTTTTGTTTGTATAGTTTTGTTAACTGTGTTCCACGCTGAAGTTGATTTTCTTTGCTCAATCCAAACCTTTTTAGGAGAAGAATGCTCTCGCATTAAAACTGGACGAAATGATGGAGCAAAGTTTGAATCTGTTCCAGAAGAGAGACGAGATTGACGAGCTGGAGGGCTTCCAACAGCAGGAGCTGGCGAAGGTTAAACATAGGGTAATTCACTTTATACAGTTACACTGGGAACATTGTCCAGATAATCTATTCCATCTTAACAAATACAGAGCGTTCTCAAAGTTATCGTCAAGCAGGGCCACTTAACAGGTGGGACATTGGCTGGTGGAACGCATAATAAAATTCACCTATAATCAAAGACCTATATCATAGCTTTATATATAGACCCAAGATATACATCTTTTTGTTTAAAATTGCTTATATATGGTTTTATATATATATATATATATAGATATATTATATATATATATATATATATATATATATATATATATATATATATATATCTATATATATATATATATATATATCTATCTAGATATACATATATAGATAGATATAGATATTTCTATCTTGGATAAAACCTATATGTAAACTAGTTTTTTTTTTGGATAACATTTGATCATGTTTGTATTTATACCTTGTTGTCTGGTTTCACAGACCCAGATTAGCACTAATCTTGGTTTACCTTCCCTAAATGAATGTATTGTGTGCAAACAACATCAGATTTTTAATTTCTTTTTTTTAAATTCCCAACCTGAGTACACGACACAATTACTTTCTTTAAAAAAAAAAACAAAACAAAACAAAAAAAAAACCTTTCGTCTGGCTGTTTGTGGTTGATTTTCTTCACCATATCCTAATTTAAAAACCACAACCCTAACGCTAGGACCTTTTTTAAATAAACATAATTGTATGTGTAACAATAAATATTAATGTTTAAGACATGCAGACGAAACATTGTACTGTATATGCTATTGGTTTTTTTAACTGGCAGTGGTAGGCCTATGTTTTGTCATGTCTAAACTGTAAGTTACAGCTATACTAATATTTAAATGTGAAAATGCAACCTTGTCATACTAATATTATAGATGCAGCATGTCATTAGATTACTGAAACGTTTTAATTTTGATTAAAGGTTGACAACATTTTGACATGTAAAGTCATTTAATATATAAATAAATCTCTGCGATCGCACTGAAACTACATCTGATTGACAACGATGCTAAAGGAACATAAAAAGACAAGGGTTTAAAAGAATTTCCCATATAAAGAGTCGTCGATCACACATTTTATAGTTCTTATGAAAACACAGTGGCACGAGCACACACCAACATACACAGTCTTGCAAATAAAACTGTCTGATAAAAATAAAAAGCCATGCAGTGAACCTACCTTTAATCAAACTGTTGCCCCACCTTACTTTTGCCTGCTTTTGCATTACTGCACTTGTGCCATCAACTTATTTCCCGGTCAGCTGATTTCCTACAACACTGGCATTAAGTAAAAATTAAACTTGTAATCGTCCAAGTCTTTTCTTTCCAAGAAAATGTAGACATTGTTGACGAGGGCTGCAGACAGTGTCGTCGTGGGCCACACTTTGGGAACCCCCTCTCTAAGTGATACTTAGACGACATTTCAGTGACCGACTATAGAATTGTATTTACATCGAGCATGCTTTGACTCCTAGAATTCTTAAGGCAATTCTGGACAATATAAACATTTCTCCATGTATTCTATGTAAAGCAATTACATGCAGCCTTTGTTAAGGAGCTGAGGATAACAACAGATTACCAGTTATATTTGAAGGCAGTGCAAGAGTCAGAGAAAAACCCCATTGAAGTATTAACTCTTTCTGTTCAATTGATCATCTTTGAATCAGGGTGTTAATGATGATTTAGATCAAAAGGCACATTCAAAGTTTTTTAATAGATTTATTTAGTTGAGGTACTAAATAAAAATGGGAGTCTACTCTGCAGGTTGTTACTAAAGCTACAGCTGTACCTCCTTATGGTACCAAACAAGCAAAACTGTAATACTGTCAGCAGTCACAGATACGACCTGTAACATGAAAAGGGGGCAGGACAAAGTCCTGCTTGTATGTAGTATTATTATTATTATTATTATTACGCTGTTGTTAATCACTGTTGTTATTATTATTATTATTATTATTATTATTATTATTATTATTGTTTATTGTGTTTAAGTATGACGATGACAAGCTGTAGTTATTTTTTGGATGAGCAAGTTGCCGTACGCCATGATGTATTGTTGTTGTTTTTTGTTTTTTTTTAATAAATTTAGTCATCACCAATTTTTTACCCCGGTTTTTCTCCCTAATTTGGTATGCCCAATTATTATGTGTATCCTCGGC
The DNA here is from genome assembly GCF_017654505.1 of Polyodon spathula. Taxonomy (NCBI): domain Eukaryota; kingdom Metazoa; phylum Chordata; class Actinopteri; order Acipenseriformes; family Polyodontidae; genus Polyodon; species Polyodon spathula. Next base: position 6,271,744 of record NC_054567.1, on the reverse strand, counting down.
TCACCGCTCGCAACCCCCTCGCCGACTCGGGGAACGGAGGCTGGAGCACGCGTCCTCCGAACGTGCTCCTGCCAGTCCGTCATTATACACGCTGCGGATCCACAGCGAGGCCCCCAGATCTATAGCGCCGGAGGCTGGTAAAACGTGACTGACGTGTATCTGGGTAACAGATATCCGAGTGCTGACTGTTATAATTGCTGTGATTTTATACTGAAACTACCTAAATTGCTAAAAACATGAGTTGTAATAGATTACATCTGTTATGTTTGATAATCGCAAATATGTAGAAGGGACGAGCATACACTGTGTTATTTGATGAGCAGTTTTCTGAACACTCATACAGAGATTGTCTCAACAACTTATAAAGCCTTTCCCTTTTAGAAGCTAAATATGTTATTTGTAAAGTGTGTTTCATTTAATTCCTGTATCCCTATAACTGTTATTAGTGACCCGTTATGTCACCTAATTTATGTCAGTATTCAGAGTTACTGTGTGTTCATGCTATTGACGTGATTTTTAATCAATTGTTCATTTTTAATAAATAGCAAAAAAACAAAACAAAAACACAGTCCACTTTTGTAGTGACTAGTCATTGTTAATAATTTTGATGTAATAGATTACATTCAGTTTATCTTAACTTCTAAATACTAGGGTGAAATTGCAATTAACAAAATCAGGATATTCATAACATTAACCCCAAGTCATGTTTTGTTTCTATAGCTGATAAGCAAAGAAGACCTTTTGATGCAAAGGGAAAAGGCACTGGAGAAGAATGTTTTAGATTTGAAGCAGACCAGAGAGGAACTACGGCAGAAAAGTGAGAAACTGGCAAGCATGGAAGAAAACAAACAGTGCTTTGAGAATCGGAACAGAGCGCTTCGGACAGAGAAGTACATCCTGGGGGGAATGCAGGAGTTTGTATTTGTATTGAATACATTTGTATTTATCGATTTCATATAGTGATTGTCCTTGGCATATTGTGTCCGGTAGTCAACTCTTTCTTAGAGAAAACTTTGCTTGCTTCCGTGGGTGTTCTCTTCGTGACTGCTGTATGTCTTTTTAAACCGCAAGAGTTGTCCAGGCTTGATGACAAAGTCAGCATGATTTTGGCATGATTGGAACTGAGCACAGTCTGCCCGCAGTCTCAAAGTGGAGACTGAATTGCTCTCTCACACCCGAAGAGTGTAGTTCCTCCAGGGCAGGCTGGAAGCATGTTTACAAATAAACGAAAACGAAGAGAGGACTTCATTTTTTTAACTTAAAACACTAGCACATACACTTTTCAGCAATACTAAAGTTTAGGGGAATGTACAACCAACTTCAATGTTCAATGGAACTTTTTAAATGTTTGTAATTATCCGATTTAAATAGAGCCAAATGTGAAGAATACCTCTAATAGATATATTGAGTCGCACTTCTCTATGAAGATGGTAATTAACATTTGTCATTATGAATTTCAGCCACTAAGGTATTTAAGGAAGAATAAATAGTGCACGTTTGCTGAGCAGGGTTATGAGCATTGCATCAGATCCACATTTAAAAACAACTTAATGTTCCTTATTTATGAGCTCTTTTCCAATACTTCATGTTAGTAAAAAAAAAAACCAGAAAACTAAACTCGCTTTTGGCAAGTTGCCAGGCGATGAGTAATTGACAGTCCCTAAGTTTCTTACTGCAATACTAACGTTTTAGGACCCGCACCCCTACAGGGTAAAGGGTTGGGCTGAAGTTCAAATAAAACTTGTCACTTACCCCTCATCTGGCAACTTGCCAAAAGTGAGTTCGGTTCTCTTTTGGTATTTTTTTCTCAAAAACCCTGTTCATTACGAGTGGAACGAGGTGCTACACACGACGGTATAGTCTGAGCTCAGAGTGATTTTTCTGGTCAGGGTCACTTTTTTACTTTAGGTTAAACTTTGCCAGGTTACTGCTCGAAGGGGAAATTAAAAAAAAAATACAAAACCCGTTTATTGTACTGACAGAGTGCATGTGACTGACATACTTGTTTTTGTCCTGAAGGGAGGAATTGCTTGCTACACACATGGAAGCAGAGAAAAAGATAACCCAACTGGAAAAGAGAGGCCAGGAGCTACAGACTGTCGTTCAGCAAGTCTCAGAAGATTTTCAGAAGGTAATGTCAATTCAATAACTACCCCTCAATAAATGATATCCGGCAAGTTCTTAGTCTAAGCAGTTCATGGCTTGGATACCAGGTGATGCAGTTAATGCACTACGCTCTGCCATGGCTTGGATACCAGGTTATGCAGTTAATGCACTACACTCTGCCATGGCTTGGATACCAGGTGATGTAGTTAATTCACTACACTCTGCCATGGCTTGGATACCAGGTGATGCAGTTAATGCACTACACTCTGCCATGGCTTGGATACCAGGTGATGCAGTTAATGCACTACACTCTGCCATGGCTTGGATACCAGGTGATGTAGTTAATGCACTACACTCTGCCATGGCTTGGATACCAGGTGATGCAGTTAATGCACTACACTCTGCCATGGCTTGGATACCAGGTGATGTAGTTAATGCACTACACTCTGCCATGGCTTGGATACCAGGTGATGCAGTTAATGCACTACACTCTGCCATGGCTTGGATACCAGGTGATGTAGTTAATGCACTACACTCTGCCATGGCTTGGATACCAGGTGATGCAGTTAATGCACTACACTCTGCCATGGCTTGGATACCAGGTGATGTAGTTAATGCACTACACTCTGCCATGGCTTGGATACCAGGTGATGTAGTTAATGCACTACACTCTGCCATGGCTTGGATACCAGGTGATGCAGTTAATGCACTACACTCTGCCATGGCTTGGATACCAGGTGATGTAGTTAATGCACTACGCTCTGCCATGGCTTGGATACCAGGTGATGCAGTTAATGCACTACGCTCTGCCATGGCTTGGATACCAGGTGATGCAGTTAATGCACTACACTCTGCCATGGCTTGGATACCAGGTGATGCAGTTAATGCACTACGCTCTGCCATGGCTTGGATACCAGGTGATGTAGTTAATGCACTACACTCTGCCATGGCTTGGATACCAGGTTATGCAGTTAATGCACTACACTCTGCCATGGCTTGGATACCAGGTTATGCAGTTAATGCACTACACTCTGCCATGGCTTGGATACCAGGTGATGCAGTTAATGCACTACGCTCTGTCATGGCTTGCTTATACAAATGTCTAGTCTAGCATTGCATGGTAACACTTTCCTTTTATTTGTTTTAGGCTCAAAGTGCAGCTGCAATGTTTGAGAAGACTTTAAGCTCCCTACAGTCGGAGCACGAGTCTTTAAAATTACAACACAAACAGCATAAACAAAAGGTAAGCTTCTGTCGGGACTTGAACAATGTAGCTTTGTAATTGACCTTGAATTGAAGCTTTGTCCTTCTCATTCGAGATTTCTAAATTAAATTTTTATTTTTTTAAATGACCACAAAAAGTACATTTTGAAGTGCTTTGAGTTTGATACACGAGGGGCACCTTTTCATGCAGTACTTCAGTAAGTCACACATCAGAACGTTGCGTAAATCTAGAGAACTGCTTATCCATTGTGTTGTAAGGACATTCTTCAGCTGAAGTTATTGATAGAACCACAGACTTCTGCTTTCACTTACAGATGGCTAATGCGGTGGAAGAGAAAGATAAGCAGATTGCACATCTACAAGTCAAAATTAATTCGCTAGAGAGAAGGATTGATGGCAATCTTTCAGAGGATGAGCACTTGCAAGAGCTTCTTAAAGAGGTAATGAACTCTTCTACATAACTCAATGAAACCTTGACACAATGAAAGAGCCTTTTATAGTCAGCCTGATAGCAAACTGATTTCTAGATTTTCTTCCCCTTGCGGTAGGAAGTGGTATGATAAAAATATGATCTTTGAGTACCTAAATAAAGACAATATAAAAGAAAATAGAAAATATCACACAGTCAATTAAATAAATAAATGAATGAATGAATGGATATATTCATGTATTAGTTAAGATCTGAAAAAAAAAACACATTGGAGATGTGAAAAAACGCCAGGGTATCAAAAGTGCCCAGCCATTTAAAGTGGAGATATCAAAAGCACAAGCCAAGTTTCAAGAAACCTTTGGGGCAACCTTGCCCAGCACAAAGCAAATAGACACAGCTGTAAAACTGACCAGGGCCAAGGTTGCCCCAATTGTTTCTTTTATCACTTATTTTTTCACTTAATGGATATGTATATATTGTGAGTGTAAGTATAATGGCAAAATCATTTGAATGCAGAATTATGACACACACATTTTTAAACTGCTTTTTTGTGAAAATGAAAGGCATACCAACTGAAAAGTTTATTCATGAACATCATATCTAACATTTGCATTGCAGAAGCACTGTTTTTAAATGGAAAGTTAAACATAAAAGGCTTTATTTTTTAAAGGAGCGCATATACAGCATGACTACAAACAGTGAAAAAATATAATAAAATATACATTTCAAAAGAAACAGGTATGTGCATAAACCCGTGTACAGGTGTAAACAGGTATATGTACACACAAAACTATAAAGCCAAAATCATTGTTTCTGATACTACAGAAAAATAAAATATAACCCTACTTCTGATATGAGGGCTGCATTGTACTCTAAGGAGGAGCGTATGCGTCTTCCAGCTGACTGTGCCTGCATCCAGGAGCTCTGTTGTAAACACAGACGCAGTTCCATTGAACACTATTGTGTAAACACGTATAAATTGGTACATAAAAACCTTTAAAACCAAAATATTTTTTTCTAAAAGTAATATAAAAAAATATATATAACATATCTTTCATATTAGGTACAAGTTGTTATCCTCCCTGTCGTTCCGGTTTGCTGTATGCATCTGAGTGCAGCTTGCCGTATTCCAATCAAAATGACTACTTCAAGATTAAATATTTCCTTCTGATATATTCCCATTGCATTTCTGGAACAGGTACATTGAGAAATAAAGTATAGGCTTTCATTGAGTTTTCATCTTGGTGCAATTGTACAAATCTACAATCATAGCAATCTGTCTCATAAGTCAGTGTACAAACAGAGGCTTTAAATAATAAACAAAAAACGTGTGCTAGAGGAGGAGGGAGTGTGTCTTGTTTGCTGCATTTATAAATAGAATATCTTACGGTATATAAAAAAAAAAAACAAAAAAAAAAAACAAACATGTATGGTAACGCATGTGTCAAACTGACCCACATGGTGTTGCTAGGTTCTAACTTTGTCATTTTTGCGATTCTTGCTATTAAACACTGTTTTCATATTTAATTCATATATTTAGGAAAAGTCAAAAACAGACATACACATAACGATTTACAACAGAAGAGTAATTAACATTTTAAATCCAAAATGGGTCAAACTGACCCACATGACGGTTCTAGTGTTAATAGGTTTAAAACTTACCTATGTAAACTGTAGTAAAAAAAACATTGAAATGTCCAAGTCTTAATTGCTAGTTACTGATATTTTACATTGGTAGAAAAGTATAAAAGCATAGCAATGATACAATTAATGTGCATTTCCAAAATTTTTCAACATTCTACAAACTTACATATACAGTGGCTCTCAAAAGTATTCACCCCCCTTGGATTTTTCCACATTTTGTTGTGTTACAACATGGAATCAAAATCGATTTAATTAGGAGTTTTTGCCACTGATCAACACAAAAAAAAGTCCATAATTCAAAGTGAAAAATAAAATCTACAAATTGTTCTAAATTAATTACAAATATAAAAAAGAAAATAATTGACTAGAGGGGGAAGGCATGCCTTGATTTAGTATTTTCAGATAACGAAGACAGAATAACTAAAACAGAGGTCAGAGAACCATTGGCAAACTCAGACCACAACATGGTCTCGTTCTGAAGTGCTTTTAAAACCCCAAAAGTAACGACTAAAGCTAAGGTTTGCAATTTTAGAAAAGCAAACTATGAAGGTATCAAACAGAGACTAACAGAAGTAGATTGGAGTAAAATAGAGAAAACATCCACAGAAAAAAGGATGGATGTTTTTCAAAAATGTAGTACTATAGGCACAAAATAGTTACATCCCAAAAAGAAGAAAAATCTAAATCTAAAACAAATTGCAAAAATGGTTAATAGATCAATTAAAAAAAAAAAATTCAGTGATTAAAGGCACTTTACAGAGCGTTTAAAATGGACCAAAAACAAAGTACACAGAAAGGGCACTTGGAACTTAGAAAGGAAGTTAGAAAGGCCAAGAGAGAGATAGAAATGAACATTGCTAAGGGGGCTGAAACCAATTCCAAAAAGTTTTTCCAATATTATAACAGCAAGAGAACATTCAAAGAGGAGAGATAGAAATGGCAAAATCATAGACAGAGAAAAAATAGTAAATATATTAAATGATTACTTTTCACAAGTTTTTACAAAGGAGGATACGGACAACATGTCCCATACATCGACCTGTTCCTATCCAGTTTTAAATAACTTTAGCATAACAGAGGCAGAAGTGTTAAGCACAGGACACACATGAGCGGCGTAGCACTGCTAGCAGGGAGCGGTAAAATGCTACACATATCACTCACCTTTTATTTAAATTAGAGTGAACATACATTGACGAAAAAATGACGTTGCGGAAAAGTGTCGCAGTGGCAGAGTTTTAGGACGGCATTGGCAAATCTGGGTCTATGGTGATCCAGATCCATGGTGTAGAATACGTCTTGTACGACTCGAATATCAGTCAACATGGAGGCAGTTTTTTACACAGGAGGCAGTCGTGGGAATCTGGAACCAACTCCCCAGTAATGTTGTTAAAGCTGACACCCTGGGATCCTTCAAGAAGCTGCTTGATGAGATTCTGGGATCAATAAGCTACTAACAACCAAACGAGCAAGATGGGCTGAATGGCCTCCTGTCGTTTGTAAACATTCTTATGTTCTTAACAGACAAGTCCTGCAACAAAGCAATTGTCCTTGCCAACGACTACTGTAAATAAAATACAGCTGTTCAGCCTGTTAACATTTATAGATTGCAGAATGTAAGTGAATCGTAACAGTATGCTATTCGTTTGCTCTAAATGTTTTATGGTAAGCATGTTGTAAACGTAGCACAAAAAACCTTCTACAAGGTGGAACAGTTAAAGCAGTGACTGGAATTACAGCAGAACCTCAGAGTTATGAAACACCTTGGAATGGAGCTTAGTCGTAAGCCTGAAATGTCTGTAACTTTCCAATGGTTTTATTAAATGTGGACACCTGCTATCTACGCCCTCAATCTGGCGAATAATACAAGGATACAGCACAGTAATACAATACTCCTATTGGTATGGTTCTAAAGCCTTTAAGACAGTACTATAATGGAAAAAAGGGTACATTTATGGCTATGATCGTTGAAATTGTAACTGTAGCAAAAACACAAATTTAAACGTCCATGAAAACTTGGGCTAACATATTGCATGTTTTTAAACAAAATGCATTCGTGCAGCTTGACAAAAAAAACTGTGCTTTATTTAATACTAAAATGTTACTAGTACAATTGCCTGTACTTTCTTTGAAATCTGCCTCACCTTTCTGGATACATTAGTTGGTACAGTAATTTTGCTTTCTCTGTGACCAGCACGCTGCTTATGTAGAAGTGCCTATGTGGTTGCATTGCATGCATAGTTGAGTAAGTGCATGCTTCCGGTTGAAAGTGGGGGTTTGGTAGACCGGTCAGTTCCTAAGTTTGGTGTGTAACTCTGGGGTTCTACTATATAAGAATAATACATTTACCATTGTTTTGCACTTAACTTTTTCCTCATAAGAATCCAGAAGTTATAATCCTGCATGTGTGCAAAAGCAAATGGTAGCCTCTTTTTAAAAACGTCGTAAAATACAAATGCCCTCATTGTGCGTAACCAGAAAATATGTAGGTTACAGTTTCCTCTGCGCATTGTTTGTTCTCATGAAAATGGGATATCCTGAATTTGAGGGGGTCTTAAAGGGTGGCTGAAAAGGGTGAGGGATAGTTGTGCCTGTGGTCTGAAGTGCTGTTGCTCTTTTTATACTGGCAGATACACATATTGCCCCTTCTGAGGCAGGGAGAAAGCAAACCGGTGGAACTGTAAGTTACACACAGGTTCTTAGATCATTATATATTCCGCCAAAAAGAAAAGAATAACAAACGAACCAGCTTTAAAAAATAATGGCGTACAGCACAACCCTCTAGCGCCTGAAATAATGTTGTACAGCTCTACCCTCTAGCGCCTGAAATAATGGCGTACAGCACTATCATCTAGCACCTGAAATAATGGCGTACAGCACTACCCTCTAGCACCTGAAATAGTGGCGTACAGCACTACCCTCTAGCACCTGAAATAGTGGCGTACAGCACTACCCTCTAGCTCCTGAAATAATGGCGTACAGCACTACCCTCTAGCTCCTGAAATAATGGCGTACAGCACTACCCTCTAGCGCCTGAAATAATGGCGTACAGCACTACCCTCTAGCTCCTGAAATAATGGCGTACAGCACTACCCTCTAGCTCCTGAAATAGTGGCGTACAGCACTACCCTCTAGCTCCTGAAATAATGGCGTACAGCACTACCCTCTAGCTCCTGAAATAGTGGCGTACAGCACTACCCTCTAGCGCCTGAAATAGTGGCGTACAGCACTACCCTCTAGCTCCTGAAATAGTGGCGTACAGCACTACCCTCTAGCTCCTGAAATAGTGGCGTACAGCACTACCCTCTAGCTCCTGAAATAGTGGCGTACAGCACTACCCTCTAGCGCCTGAAATAGTGGCGTACAGCACTACCCTCTAGCTCCTGAAATAATGGCGTACAGCACTACCCTCTAGCTCCTGAAATAGTGGCGTACAGCACTACCCTCTAGCTCCTGAAATAGTGGCGTACAGCACTACCCTCTAGCGCCTGAAATAGTGGCGTACAGCACTACCCTCTAGCGCCTGAAATAATGGCGTACAGCACTACCCTCTAGCGCCTGAAATAATGGCGTACAGCACTACCCTCTAGCTCCTGAAATAATGGCGTACAGCACTACCCTCTAGCGCCTGAAATAGTGGCGTACAGCACTACCCTCTAGCTCCTGAAATAATGGCTTACAGCACTACCCTCTAGCGCCTGAAATAGTGGCGTACAGCACTACCCTCTAGCGCCTGAAATAATGGCGTACAGCACTACCCTCTAGCTCCTGAAATAATGGCGTACAGCACTACCCTCTAGCGCCTGAAATAGTGGCGTACAGCACTACCCTCTAGCTCCTGAAATAATGGCTTACAGCACTACCCTCTAGCTCCTGAAATAATGGCGTACAGCACTACCCTCTAGCGCCTGAAATAGTGGCGTACAGCACTACCCTCTAGCTCCTGAAATAGTGGCGTACAGCACTACCCTCTAGCGCCTGAAATAATGGCGTACAGCACTACCCTCTAGCTCCTGAAATAATGGCGTACAGCACTACCCTCTAGCGCCTGAAATAATGGCGTACAGCACTACCCTCTAGCGCCTGAAATAGTGGTGTACAGCACTACCCTCTAGTGCCTGAAATAGTGGCGTACAGCACTACCCTCTAGCTCCTGAAATAATGGCGTACAGCACTACCCTCTAGCGCCTGAAATAGTGGCGTACAGCACTACCCTCTAGCTCCTGAAATAATGGCGTACAGCACTACCCTCTAGCGCCTGAAATAATGGCGTACAGCACTACCCTCTAGCTCCTGAAATAATGGCGTACAGCACTACCCTCTAGCTCCTGAAATAATGGCGTACAGCACTACCCTCTAGCGCCTGAAATAATGGCGTACAGCACTACCCTCTAGCTCCTGAAATAATGGCGTACAGCACTACCCTCTAGCTCCTGAAATAGTGGCGTACAGCACTACCCTCTAGCTCCTGAAATAGTGGCGTACAGCACTACCCTCTAGCGCCTGAAATAGTGGCGTACAGCACTACCCTCTAGCGCCTGAAATAATGGCGTACAGCACTACCCTCTAGCGCCTGAAATAGTGGCGTACAGCACTACCCTCTAGCGCCTGAAATAGTGGCGTACAGCACTACCCTCTAGCTCCTGAAATAGTGGCGTACAGCACTACCCTCTAGCGCCTGAAATAATGGCGTACAGCACTACCCTCTAGCGCCTGAAATAATGGCGTACAGCACTACCCTCTAGCGCCTGAAATAGTGGCGTACAGCACTACCCTCTAGCGCCTGAAATAGTGGCGTACAGCACTACCCTCTAGCTCCTGAAATAATGGCGTACAGCACTACCCTCTAGCGCCTGAAATAGTGGCGTACAGCACTACCCTCTAGCTCCTGAAATAATGGCGTACAGCACTACCCTCTAGCTCCTGAAATAATGGCGTACAGCACTACCCTCTAGCTCCTGAAATAATGGCGTACAGCACTACCCTCTAGCTCCTGAAATAATGGCGTACAGCACTACCCTCTAGCTCCTGAAATAGTGGCGTACAGCACTACCCTCTAGCGCCTGAAATAGTGGCGTACAGCACTACCCTCTAGCGCCTGAAATAGTGGCGTACAGCACTACCCTCTAGCTCCTGAAATAGTGGCGTACAGCACTACCCTCTAGCGCCTGAAATAATGGCGTACAGCACTACCCTCTAGCTCCTGAAATAGTGGCGTACAGCACTACCCTCTAGCGCCTGAAATAGTGGCGTACAGCACTACCCTCTAGCTCCTGAAATAGTGGCGTACAGCACTACCCTCTAGCGCCTGAAATAGTGGCGTACAGCACTACCCTCTAGCTCCTGAAATAATGGCGTACAGCACTACCCTCTAGCGCCTGAAATAATGGCGTACAGCACTACCCTCTAGCTCCTGAAATAGTGGCGTACAGCACTACCCTCTAGCTCCTGAAATAGTGGCGTACAGCACTACCCTCTAGCTCCTGAAATAATGGCGTACAGCACTACCCTCTAGCGCCTGAAATAGTGGCGTACAGCACTACCCTCTAGCTCCTGAAATAATGGCGTACAGCACTACCCTCTAGCTCCTGAAATAATGGCGTACAGCACTACCCTCTAGCGCCTGAAATAATGGCGTACAGCACTACCCTCTAGCTCCTGAAATAATGGCGTACAGCACTACCCTCTAGCTCCTGAAATAGTGGCGTACAGCACTACCCTCTAGCGCCTGAAATAGTGGCGTACAGCACTGCCCTCTAGCGCCTGAAATAGTGGCGTACAGCACTACCCTCTAGCTCCTGAAATAGTGGCGTACAGCACTACCCTCTAGCGCCTGAAATAATGGCGTACAGCACTACCCTCTAGCTCCTGAAATAATGGCGTACAGCACTACCCTCTAGCGCCTGAAATAGTGGCGTACAGCACTACCCTCTAGCTCCTGAAATAGTGGCGTACAGCACTACCCTCTAGCGCCTGAAATAATGGCGTACAGCACTACCCTCTAGCTCCTGAAATAATGGCGTACAGCACTACCCTCTAGCGCCTGAAATAATGGCGTACAGCACTACCCTCTAGCTCCTGAAATAATGGCGTACAGAACTACCCTCTAGCGCCTGAAATAATGGCGTACAGCACTACCCTCTAGCGCCTGAAATAATGGCGTACAGCACTACCCTCTAGCTCCTGAAATAATGGCGTACAGCACTACCCTCTAGCGCCTGAAATAATGGCGTACAGCACTACCCTCTAGCGCCTGAAATAATGGCGTACAGCACTACCCTCTAGCGCCTGAAATAATGGCGTACAGCACTACCCTCTAGCGCCTGAAATAGTGGCGTACAGCACTACCCTCTAGCGCCTGAAATAATGGCGTACAGCACTACCGTCTAGCGCCTGAAATAGTGGTGTACAGCACTACCCTCTAGCGCCTGAAATAATGGCGTACAGCACTACCCTCTAGCGCCTGAAATAATGGCGTACAGCACTAACCTCGAGCGAATCTTCTTTGAAAATAACCCCCAGTGTCTCGTACCTTATAGGTTTCAATGAAACTTGTGTTGGCACCATAGCCATTATAAAGTATAGGAATGGCAGTGCCATCATCTCCATCGAATTCAGGCCCATGTTTTGTGGTATGTTTTGTTTTTTGAAAAGTAGAAGTCATCCCTGGAACAGATGGTGGAAGAAGCCAGACAGCAACTGCTACAGACCTGCACTAGCCACAGTGAAACTGTATGCTTATTAGAAACACAGGTATGTACAAAGACTGCTTAACATACAAATCAAACACAGTTTAACAAGAAGCAAATCCCTCCGGTGCAGTGCTACAGCAGGTGTATCCACTTGTTATCAATGGTGTGTTTGTTATTTATTTTAGCAGAACATTTAGGTGAGACTCATACAAGTAACCGTTACGATAAGGATGTGTGTAAAATAAAATCAAACAAATAAATAAATACAAATAAGCAAGAGAAACCCTTTTAATGTTTACTTTGTAAAATGCATTCGTTCAGCTCCTGATTGTAATTTGGCAGTGAACACACTGACTATACAGACAAGCTGTATAAATATTACAATTGGACAGTAGTTGCCACTTATTCAGTATTTACACAGTATTGTAAATTGACTCTTTGTGTAAACATTGCAGTGTACAGCTGTTCAGTGTTTTCAGTTTACCCTAACAAATGACTTACTTTTCTATCCATTTATTTTCCAGTACACATTGATTTTTATGCTTTTTAAAAAGTGTTTGGTATCATATTTTATAGGCAGCATTTTCTAGTGAGGCTCATTGTTTCCTGCAGGGTTGGCTGATTTAAATCAAGTCAATTTAAGTCACTAATTTAAACCACTTGATTTAAAACAACATAATTGATTTTAAATCATTTTGATTTACTACCTGTTTTATATAGTTTCTCAAGGAAAAGACATGCAAAGTATGTTTTAAAAATCTTTTATTAACACAAACATCTTAAACTCTTACTGTCTATAAACTCTGAGGGCTGTATTCTGATCACAGAGCAAGAGCGAACGGCGCTGGCCTCCAATTCTGTGGCGCATAAATGGAGTGAAGACGTGAAAAAAAAAATACTGCACTGAAATGGTGTTCTGAAGACTTGACTTGACTTGCCTTGCCCTGTTATAGAGCGCCTGCCCCATCATTAACATATTGAGCAAAGCGATTCTGATGAATCCTAAACAGGCAATTGAGCTCTGTGTTAGACCCGCTGAACCCAGCTTTATTTAGTAGTGCAATCAGGAACTTTAACAGTTGAGCACACTATAAAAAGCAAAGCAGTCCTAAGTAACAACTACGTGTGTTTGGACTGACACACAAAGAGGAAATCAAAGAAAGAAAGGTAAAGAAAGAATGACTGGGATGAGTGAGGGGGATTTTTCTCTGGGTTACTCCATTTCTAAATTCTTGTAGTTCACATATAGCCTTTTCACACTTGCACACCCGAGCCGAACCGAGCCAAGCCAAGCCAAGCCCACCAAGCGCGGCTCGGGTGTGTTCGCACAACTGTACAAAGTAGGAGCTGCACTGTGGAATGTGACGGCAAATTCAGTGCACACAGGCACACAGAGGACGGGTGTGGATTTGTTGTGAGAATGGATCACGAGGTCTTATTGCCCGAAATAATAAAGTCTACCAAAAGATTTTGCAGGAATTGAGAAATATGGGAATAAACCGCAGCTCAAGTGCTTAATTTGTAAAGAAAGTGGTGCCAGGGCGCAAGCATTGACAATAATACCACCCTAAGAACCGTACATTAAAGATCATAACAGGTTTTTTTGAAAGAGTATTGTACGTGCTTGTGTTAGATGTTTACATTCACGTATTCTACCATATACAAATCAGTAGTACGTGCAGAAAGAGTCATTTAAAGGCAACCGCAGGACAAATAATAAATAAATAAATAAGCCTTTACACAGTTTTGTTATGGCTTTGCATTATGTAATTAAAAAAATTAATAAATACATAAATTAAAATGCATTCGGAGGACGTCCAGAAGGACAACATTGATAAAAAACAACAATACACACTCCAATATGAATACCGGGTTCCACAGTCTGCATTATTCTTATCAGCGATGTGTCTGCAGCAGAAGCCGCTGGTAGATTACAAAAGCGATTAATTAAACTTAGGCTAGGTCATTGTTTTTATTCTCTATTAATTAAATTATATTAATTGAATAAGGCAAGAGAACCAGATCGTCATTATTTTCTATTGTTTTGGTTAATATAATGTAGCAGGCTAATGATCCTATTGAAGTAGGCTACAATGTTTTTTCTTTTCATTAACAAGTTGTCATCGTTCTTTGTGAAATTCTGTGTTCCGCTTTCATATTTTGTTGTGTACTGCTCATTTAATCAAACCAAGTAGTGTAAGAAATTGCCAGTGTCGTCATACTTAAAGGCACTCAAGTTGAAATCATAAAGTAATTTAAAGTCGGCTACAAATGTGGCAGCGGACTGTCTAATAATAATAACTTTAAAACGTATGGATAGTATTTGAAAAATGTCGGTAAGCACATCAGAAAAATAGATTTAAAGTAGGCCTAGTAAAAAAAAAAAAATCTAAACGTAACATATTTAAATATATTTTTCTTTACAACTTGTTTTTTACATGCAGTGTTAATCACAGTACTTTTACAAAATGACCATGACTAACCCTAAATAGCTGACTGAGTAATTAAAAAATTCAAAAAGAAAGCAATTTGAACCTGGACCTGACGGGGAGTTTGTGTTCCCAGCACATTCATTCAGCCGTGATGTTTACTGTTTTCTTTGGTAGACTGCATTTTCATTCTCAGTGGGGATCTAGTGGATGCACTTTTACTGCTTTTATGTCATTCTTACATTTGAAGTTGTGTAGAGAACTGCTTCTGCATGCGAAACCCATTCCTTTCTCCAAAGTATTTAGCTCGTAGTGACCTAGTTTATTTATGTTTAGTCTGTGGTTGGTTACTCTAGTGAAAGCTATTCTTGCTTATCATACCCCTCACCTTAATTTCCTCAAAACTTTGATATGACTTTTGTTGTGATTGAACGTAGCTTCACTGTTTTGGTGTATTTATATTCTTTGAAAGTGTATGATGTTGCTAACATAAATGTTCTGAGTTTTACTGCGCTTGTCATATATCATCAAAGTTTTTAGAAAATTGAGGTGAGGGGTACGGTAAGCAAGAATAGCTTTCGTTTGTTGCTTATAAACGGTTGCCCTAAATGTTTTTCTTTTTTTCAATCTTTTTAAAAAACTAGATTTCAAAACTTAACGGCAAAGTAGCCGAAGTACAGACTTTACTGAAATGTAAAGATGACTCTGCAAGATCATTGAGAGAACAAAGCGAGAACCAGGTAAAACATGCTGCTGTAAAACAGCTTTTACAATCACACCACCACAGTCAGGAATTCCTCTTTACAAACCTTGTAAATGGGCAACTAATAACTGGCATTAATACATAGTCCATGGTTCAGATAAGAATGTATTTAGTGACATCAGTGCACTTAGAACATAAGAAAGTTTACAAACGAGAGGAGGCCATTTGGCTCATCTTGCTCGATTTTGGTTTTTGGTAGCTTATTGATCATCCACAATACAAGTGATGTGTTCTCCCTTTAATTTCTGTGGCAGGTCTAAGGCAATGCAACATTTGCAGGTCGCAAACTAGTTAAACAGTGTACAAGATTTAGCATTTTGTAAGTTGTGGTCATTTGTAAATAAAAAACAACAAATTTAAAAAAACAACCTGTTGAATTAGTTATCCTCTGTAGTTTTCCTGTCCTGGAAAAGTTTAACTGTCAGTTTGTTATTGTTATGTCTTTTGTATTCCGGTGTAGATTAATTGCCACTTCTTGCCACTTCCTCTTCCTCCTAGATAAGTGAACTTGAACAAAGAATACAAGAGTGTGACGAAAAATTGAAGAAAAGTGAAGAAAAAATTAATGACAAAGAAGCTCAAATTAAAAAGCTGGTGAGAAAAAATGCGGTCGTTTAACAAAGTTTTTCCAAATTCCATGTACAATAAATCTTCCCTTTAAGTCTACCTTGGGGAGGTGCATTTTTAAGTCCCGGTTTGAACAGCATGCTAATGTCACCTTCAATATTAAGTTCTGGTTTGAACAGCATGCTAATGTCACCTTCAATATTAAGTCCTGGTTTGAACAGCATGCTAATGTCACCTTCAATATTAAGTCCTGGTTTGAACAGCATGTTAATGTCACCTTCAATATTAAGTCCTGGGGTTTGAACAGCATGCTAATGTCACCTTCAATATTAAGTCCTGGTTTGAACAGCATGCTAATGTCACCTTCAATATTAAGTCCTGGTTTGAACAGCATGCTAATGTCACATTGTCACAGAGATGGCTGTAGTGGGTGACGTCAGACCAGAACCAGGAACCAACACAGAATAAACAGAGAGGTGGAGTTTGGTGAAGCTGAGTGCTTACTTGCGCTCAGTATTTAATAAATGAACAAACAGAAAATAAATGGTTGTAAGACAAACAAAACACAGGACACTGCACTTTAACCAAAATAGAGAGACAAACAAAACAGACTATACAGACAAACACGGTGAGCTGATATTATTTTAACTTGAACTATTCTTATTACCGCTGTCTTTAATCCCGTTCTCTACTCACCAAACACACAACCCTGAGTGAGTGAAAACATGCTGCTTTTATGCAGCTGTACCGAGACTCGATTGCTAATCAGTCATTCAATTGGAGTCTCGGTACAACTGCACGTGAATTAATAAAGTGCAATTCCCCGTACTCGCATATTATTACATTTTACCTGCACGTGAAGTGCTGTGCAATCCTCGTGCCTAAATACAAAATTTATATACAATTTATATCCCGTGTACCAATGACTATACACCAGCATTAACACACTACATGTAACATACAACACAAATAAATAGCCCAGGGGCGAGGCATTTTGCCACACCTTCAATCCTGGTTTGAAAAGCATGGTAATATCACCTTCAATATTAAGGTCACCCCTGTATTCAATATTAAGGCCATCATTTAGTCCCAGACATAACAAACCTTAGGTATATTTCCTAAACAAAAAAGAAGTACATGGTTAAACTGTTCCTAAATAAAGTGATCCTTCCCCTCACTTTCAGTACTGCTCATGCCATCAAGGAAAGTGCCTTTCTTTTTTTATTCATCTTTTTTTTCTTAAAGAACCCTATTTTTTTTCTAGGGACATTGAAAAAAGGTGATGGCAGTTTGAGACCATTAGTGTTAATACACTTGGATAATTTTGGCGAACCCCATTTTGAATTGGATAGTGGACTGGAGAAAGAGTTTATACTGTCCTTTTAAACAGTATTGTTCAAGAATTCTAGTGTACAGAAAATTGCATGTTTACCTTGCAATGTTCTGCATTTTGGACCTTGTTTCCTCTCTTCCAGCCCAGAATTCAGAAAATAAATGAAATGCATTGGATCCCTGTGTTTTTTAGGTAAAATGTTAACGCACATTTCGTTCACAGTATACTGATTTTGAAGCCGAGAGCAACAAACTTCAACAACATGTCGCTGCTGGACGCCATCAGACTACAGAAAAGGTTAACAGATTGGAAGCTCAGATATCTGCTCTTGAGACTGCCCGCGAGTTTGATAAAACAGCTGCTCAGCACAGCATAGTAAGTATCCCTTTATCCTGTTCACCAAGTACGTTTAATGAAAGACAACCCTAAGATAAAAAAAACTATGTGAACATTTGAAGGTATTTTACTGACATTTTTTGTGGGAAAACACAGGATAAATTATTGAGTAAGTTGTCCGCAGGTGTCCATTTTTTTCCGTAGAATCAGTTAAAACCAGGTTGCCTAGCCAACTCCCAAGTACAGCGCTACAGTCAATGGATTATTGTCAAATACTGAATTATTCTCTCAG
Source organism: Polyodon spathula (assembly GCF_017654505.1). NCBI lineage: Eukaryota > Metazoa > Chordata > Actinopteri > Acipenseriformes > Polyodontidae > Polyodon > Polyodon spathula. Next base: position 6,253,931 of record NC_054567.1, on the reverse strand, counting down.
ACAAGGTCCAGAAATGTATTTAATCATTTCAGCTTTAGAAAACAAGACAATGACGTTTAGAATGGTAGGTTGACCTTGTCTGGGCGAGTGTAGTCAGCTTTTATTTTGTGAATGATCATTATGTATTGGTGAGACATGATTAGTTAGGGTTATCAGTGTTCTATTTTCTTACCATAAAATCAGTAGAATCCTAATGCCTTGTTCTTTGTCATTTAAAGAATCAACTTGAGCAGGAAAATAAGAATCTGAAAGAGATAAGAATTGAAACAGAAAATACTTTGAAGAAACAGGAAGCTGAACTGGACCGTGCAAAGGTATTGACTTTTTCTTAGAAAGCCATTTTAGAATGTATTAATGTATTAAAGTATTTGAAATAATAGATACAATTACACACTGGAGATTACTCCACTGCTGGCTGTGCATGGGAGTTCCCAGGAGGTGCCACACAATTGGCCGCAGAGATATTTTAAGACACCAAGCTGCTGTATCTTTCACCCAGTTTAGAATGCCTGAAACGCTACAACACTCTCTAAGGAAGTGGGTGTCAGTGACGAAAGCACTGTGAGCCGCATTCTGAGCAGTTCTGGTTAAAATGAATAAATAAAAAAATAAAAGTGGTGCTGGATATTTCAAGTGCTGCGAGACTTTATTCTCTCGTATGTGATTCTCGGCCGCTATCTTTAGGCCTTATAGAAACTCACTACACTGCAGTATAAGTAAACAGTTTTGGATAAAATACGATGGTGTTGGTTTCTAGGTGTTGTTTTGCAAACGGTGACTTTCACTTTAACTTTCACTTTAGAATTCAGCCCCATTCATTTTGGGGCGCCAGCGCACCGAGAGGTCACGCACATATTAATCAGGCACAGTAAACTGCACCTGCAGATTCGGGGCTTTCCAAAGACGTATTCAGTGTGTGTATGTGGTACTCCTAGCCGGACCTAAGACTGCCTGAAGTTAAGCCTGTCATCATGTGACAGAGTTCACAGCTTAGGTTTAATTTTGAGTCTATTCTTCTGTCATTGAAGTAGCTAGACTGAAAAGAGGTGGTGTTGTTGGAAAGCAATGGTGCATTGTTTGTTTTGGAATTCGCAGGAGGGATGCAGCACCACTCTTCAAGGCGTCGGTTCAGAATATCCCATGTGAATATCTGGTGACTAAGAAGGCCATGACATATGGATAACATCAGTGTCATGCTCCTCAAACCATTGGGCGACCACACATGCTCTGTGGATAGGGGCATGGTCATCCTGCACCCAAACCAAAAAATGCACCCACAACATTTTCCATTGGATTTGTTTATTTAAGCGCTGCTAGTCTCTTAGTACTTCATTCTCTTCTATAACAAACTCTGGTAATGATGTTTGTGTACATTCTGTGAACCTTGGTATATTGCATAAATCCTCCTTTGTAAATACTGCTTAGCTTCACTGTAACGAACCCTTCTTTAACGAACCCCATCTTTTAACGATCCAAGAAGCAAGAACTTTTTTTTTTCCAATGGAAATTAGCCCTATTAGAACGACCACTTTTACAAAATCTACCTGGATAAAACGATCTCGGTAGTGACTGACACTGAGCTTTCTCCAGTGTGAGTGTGTTATTCTCTCAGTGAAAACAAAGACCTTGGTAGGCTAATTCCAAGGTAAGGCTGATTCATAGATAACCTGTTGTAGTGCGACTCACGAGTGATATACGCAACCGTTCCCATCTTCACACAAACTGCAGTGTGGGGCGCTCCAAAGCAAACAGCTAAGTGTTTAAAAAAAAAAAAAAGAAAGTTTCAGAACTTTTTGTTTTGAAATTGATCAGTTCTATCTGTACTGCTGTGCCCGTGGTTTCACTACCATAAATCATCTGTGTGTGAACATTGGGATCATATTGTTCAAATTGACAATAATAGATTTGATCACATTTCCTGTATGTATTTATTGATTTTTCCAGTAAAAAGATGGTTTAATTTGCCCCAATTCTTCTTTTTTTCAGACTGAATTACGTAGCAGAGAAACGGTTAGTGTTGAAATTGCAAAAGCATTAGAAGAAACTCGGAAGCAAAAGGAAGAACTTCAGCAGCAGGTTTGTGCTTCAAGTTCATGCTTCATGCAGCTACAACCACCACTAAAGCAGCATGTGTTATTTTGAAATGGACTGAAGGGCTAGCAGACCTCAGCCAATCCTCATTAATAATCGTGAAGGTAATGAACATCATTCAGTGCATAGGGTAGGAGTTTCAAAATGTTGACCCTCATACACGGATCGTGTTTCTCTGTATCTGTTCCACATTCTAGATGGTAAACCTAATTACTACATTTAGTTTTCAGTAATTGTTCTCCAAACTTTATCCATGCAGACTTCTTTGCTTAATTTTTCTCTCCTAAAAGGTTATGAAGTTAACAATAATTCTAGATGACAAGAATCAGTCAGTTACAGAAAAAGCTGAGGAGTTGACCAGGATGGAGGAGGACCTGAAACATCTTAAACAAGGTAATATATAAGAAAGGTGTAAACAAAGTCAAATGCAGTCGTCTTCAGCCACTGATGTGTTCTGTGTGTGACAGTTGTCAGTCGTTTTTGGCAGAGAGAGGAGAAGTATGTTGTGGAAAGAAGGGAAGTGGTAGTTAATATAGAAAGTTCAGGAGTTTTATAAAACTATTGAAGCTGGAGTATCTTCAAGAATGTGTTTTGGTACCACTGTATAAACCTCAAGCAGCCCAACCAAATCAGGTTGAGCGTAGAAAAACGGTAATATTACAGCTAAACATAACATAAGATTCAATCCAGAAAAATCCATCCAGCTGTCTGGGTTCAGCAGTTTACAGTTCATGTTAGTAAATGACACTAACCCCTTTTTAGTGTACTAGTAAGTATACATATTAGTAAGTTTAACAATACGTATATTAGGTGTATGCCAAAAAAAATAATGTTAGAATTATTTATTTTTTAAATTTTTGTTAGTTGACAGACCACACAAAGAGCAATTTCAGAAGATGTATTTGTACACATGAGAAATCTGTGCTATGTACCACTTGCTGTGATAATTCTATTGTAGATGGCTTTGTTAGTTTACAAGAGACTGTCAGACTGCCCCCTGCTGGGCAATGTTGCTTCTTGGAGGTTTCTTTTTTAATTTTTAATTTTTTATATTATCAGCTGTCCACCCCTTAAGTGACAATTACTGTACATTCAAAATGAATATTATTATGGATTAATTATTAAAGTAATAAATAAAATAATAAATTTGCATTTAAACACTATTGCCAATTATGCTTTTCCTAGATATAATAGTCTGACCTTTCCATCATAAGTTTTTAAAGAAGCCATTTCTAATGATACAGTATTAACCACAAACAATATGTAATAATGTGAAAATGAATCATTCCATTTCATATTTTCATGTCTCAAATGCCCTGTTTTGACAGAAGCACATGTTATTGTAAAGATGTATTTTAATTTTAAATATGTTTTTTATTTTTTAATTCTTGGTTCTACGCTTGATTAAAGGAATCTCGGTACTTTTAAGATAGTGTTTTTCATTTCATCTCAAGGGTGAAATTATCCCCACTGCTTCACTGGCTTCTTTCTTGCCAGTATCAAGTCAGATGCGTCCCCTATTCACTGACATGCTTTCAGCCAGTACATGCTATGAACCAGAAGACATTGTTGAGGTGGAATTACCAAGGAAGTGAAATGTAACACATTTCCTGAGAAAAAAAGGCTTGTAAAATTACTACTTTATATAACATAAAGTAGTAACGGATATCATGTTTTCAATTAGTGTGTTTCTTAAAAACAGGTTTGAATGATTTTCCTGTTTTCTTCTCTAGAGTTCGAAGCTGCACAGTCACAACTACATCAGCGTCAGACAGAGATTGAGAGCATGAGAAGGACAACGGCTGAAAAAGAAGGTGCCGCAGAGACACGACTCAACAGCCAGAAACACGAGGTACGAGCACAGACAGAGCAGCTGGAGAACTGCCAGACAGAGGCAAGTAATTCAGAGGCGTGTTCTGAAGATGCCAGTGTAAGTAATGCTAGAGGCGTGTTCTGAAGATGCCAGTGTAAGTAATGCTAGAGGCTTGTTCTGAAGATGCCAGTGTAAGTAATGCTAGAGGCTTGTTCTGAAGATGCCAGTGTAAGTAATGCTAGAGGCTTGTTCTGAAGATGCCAGTGTAAGTAATGCTAGAGGCGTGTTCTGAAGATGCCAGTGTAAGTAATGCTAGAGGCTTGTTCTGAAGATGCCAGTGTAAGTAATGCTAGAGGCTTGTTCTGAAGATGCCAGTGTAAGTAATGCTAGAGGCTTGTTCTGAAGATGCCAGTGTAAGTAATGCTAGAGGCTTGTTCTGAAGATGCCAGTGTAAGTAATGCTAGAGGCTTGTTCTGAAGATGCCAGTGTAAGTAATGCTAGAGGCTTGTTCTGAAGATGCCAGTGTAAGTAATGCTAGAGGCTTGTTCTGAAGATGCCAGTGTAAGTAATGCTAGAGGCTTGTTCTGAAGATGCCAGTGTAAGTAATGCTAGAGGCTTGTTCTGAAGATGCCAGTGTAAGTAATGTTAGAGTCTTGTTCTGAAGATGCCAGTGTAAGTAATTCTAGAGGCTTGTTCTGAAGAAGCCAGTTGTGCAAGTGCTCTGGCCTACACAAGGTTAGACAAAGCAGTCCGTCTTTGAGGATGAGCCTACCCACTCTGCCATGTACCCCCTACTGCGCCTGGCTTTCTTGAGATAAAGTCGTCCTGGGGTTACCCAGCTACAGCTCCGTCTGTTTCTCGGTCGATGGGGTGATGATACGGTGAGGCTGGATTTGGCAGTTTCAACCGCTTTCCAGAGAGACTCACTGCTCACTCCACCAAGAATATGGCAACTTTGTGGGCTCTTTTACAGTGTGCATCTGTCAGGGACATTCACAATGCCGCGATGTGGGCTACTCCTCGTACCTTCACCAGGTTCTACCAGTGCTGTGGATCCTCAAAACTCTGGCTTTGGAACTAGAGTGTTACGGGCGGCTTCCGAGTCAACCCTTACAACACAGGCATAGAGGAGAGTTTCTCCTTCATGTTTTTTAGCCCTAGCTATTTTTTACTGGAGTTCCCGATGGTAATGTGCAAGGCTGCCTTCAAGTTAGTCTTGTAGCTTCCAGTCGTTCTGCAATATTGCCCTTGTGATGGCTTTGCTATACTTACCCATACCCACTTACTTACCCATGGTTACATTTCGTGCCTGAAAGGGAATGTTAGGTTATTATCATAACCCTGGTATATTATATTCAGGTTTCAGGGTCTTCATAAGCAAGTGGTTGTTGTAAGCAAGTCTGATTGTCTTGTAATATGCTTAATTACAATGGCTTTTAGCTTTCTGTACTGTAGGCAAGGGAGTGGTTTTATTATGTACAGATAAACACCTTATAACACTGCAGATCAATAACCTGAATATCCACTCCATTCCACCAAGTGGGTTGTGCCATTGTGCATGTGATTAATTTTGTATTTTAATTTTTTTTTTCAGTGTCAAGGGCCATGCCTTCAATCCTAAAGGAAAATAGATAGAAGCAGATCCAATATTTATGCATAATTAATATATTGAGGCTTTGTTGTATATGTAAGGATTATGAGGAAAAATAAAGGTTGTGTAATGTTCATGGCCAGCACTTTCGGCATTGTTTTACCCAATATGAATGTGACTGAGAAGAAAAACAAACTACTTTGAGTCTGTATTGCTGATGCTGGAGGTGTGTCATCGCAGGTGAAGCATCTGGAAGCAGAGGTGCAGGCCCTGCCTGAGAGACTGAACCCCGCAGAGGATGCTGGGAAAGAACAGAACGGGGCCGTTACTGCAGACGATGTGTCCGAGATTCAGAGAGTGAACCGGCAGCTGGAGCAGCAGGTTTCAGAGAAGAATAAGGTGTGCGTGTGTGTGTGGAGGGGATATGTAGTTTAAAACATGGAGTATGCCAACATTTGCAGTCTTACTAACATACTGGTTTGTTTTGTTCTTTTCAGACAATTAAACAACTTCAACAGAGGCTAGCAGAGCTGAAAAAGACACTCCTGAAAGAGTTGGTAAGCAAAGACACTGTTATTATTATTATTTAGTAATTTGGCAGATACTTTTATCCAAAGCGGCTTCCAGAGACTTGGGGGTGAACTATGCTGAGTCACTTACAGTAGGACCTATTGATTACTTCTCATCTGAAGGACGGAGCACAAGAAGGTTAAGTGAGTCTGGGATTGAACCTGGAACCTCCTGGTAACAAGCCCTTTTCTTTAACCACAGGACCACTAAGCCTCCTGGTAAGGACAGACACTCGTGGGAGAGTTGTTAAGCTGTTTGTACCACATTTAAAAATTAATTTTTCTCAGTTTGGGGTAATTTCCTATAGTCCTGTGGTTGTGGATGGTTTTAGTTTAGATGATTTTGTGGGAAATCACAATGTAGTTCCATACTACTTTCTGTACTTCTGTTTATAAATACACAAAAGTTGAATTTTTGAAAATGTAATTACAGTCAAACTCTCCACCAGTGGAAGCAGTGGAAATAGAAGCATACTGCTACATTTGTAAGGAATAAGTCAAAAGTAAAATGAAAAAATAAAAAGGAGTCCCCTCTTTGTTCATGATTCAGAAAATAAAACCGGAAGCTGAAACCCCGGGTGTGAAAGAGAGGCTGGGCCCTGATCCCCCGACCGCCGTCAGCGCTGCCACTACAGTCACCAACAACTCGGACATCAGCGACTCGCGGGAAATCAACTTCGAGTACCTGAAACACGTCGTCCTCAAATTCATGTCCTCTCGAGAGGCTGAGGTAGGGGTCAGTCCCTCGTCAATAAGGAAGACACTCAGCCTACTGTTTCTGTAAACTAACTTCCAGACAGTATTCACATGCCTTTTCAACATTTCCTGTAGTTTTCATTTGGTATGCTGTACAAGTGAAATTTTTTCTGACAAAGTGTTTAACAAAGTATTTTAATAAATCTTACATGCACTTCTGTTTGCTATGTAGGTCTTAGATGTTCAGTTTGAAAGAAAACGCATGACAGGAAAGATGTAGTTTTATTTTAAAACATGCTTATTTGTGACAATGAAAGTGCACGACAGGTAAGGTTTATGGAACCATTTTGTTTGTTACACCCACTTAAAGTCCAGAATAAGTTCATTAAGCAAGAAGAAGAGAGAGACAAGAAGAAATTTTGACCAAATTGACAAGGGTTTGACATGTAATGGCTGCTGAAAGCCAATATTTCAGGTGCCTGTCCAGAGAAACTAAATTGAAGTAGCACTGTGGATGCTGTTTAGGTGGTCTCTTTTCAGATAATTTTTTACCCATTTTCAAAAAACAGTAGATATCAATCATAATCAATAAAAACTACAGCAAAAAGAAGATTGTTGCATCACATTCTGCACTCTGCACATCTGTTACTAACACTGCAGTCTTTATGCGCAAACAAAAGTAATCCTGAGAAGATGATTTTCAGTTAAAGAACAGCCCGACTCATTTATTTAGCTTTATATTTTTAAAGTTGGGCACATTTTAATTCTTGTCCTTCCTTTTAAAAAATGAAAAGGACCTAGAAGTCTTTGATTGCTTAACATGTACGAAACATGCGTGGCATAAAACAACGTTTTTATATTTGGCATTTTGATAGCCAGTGAGGGACCGGTTTTGAAGTGTAAGTTTGTATTGTTTATTGCGTTCTTCTCCTAGGCGTACCAGTTAATAAAGGCTGTGTCGATGCTACTGAACTTCACACGAGAAGAGGAGGACATGCTCAAGCAGACGTTAGAATATAAGGTGCAAACTTTAATATTAAACATGTTTAAATGCAACATGTCTGGAATGTTTGTAACCAGTGAGAAAAACTATCGTAAGAAGCTGTCTTTTTACTGCAATGTTTATTTGTAAGACTATCTGTACAGCTTTTAATTGTATAGGGAAAAGACTGTGAGGAAATATTTAACCCACCTTGGTGCATTTTACTGAGTTCCTTTTATAGTAAAAAGTTATATTAGGAGGGGCTAGGTGACAAAGCAAACTGTGAGCACTGTGCCTGACTGTTACCTGTGCCATTATCCCTGTACAAACTGTTTACTATACTCTTACTATATAATGTTTACTATACCCTTACTGTATACTGTTTATTATACCCTTACTATCTACTGTTTATTATACCCTTACTATATACTGTTTATTATACCCTTACTATATACTGTTTATTATACCCTTACTATATACTGTTTATTATACCCTTACTATATACTGTTTATTATACCCTTACTATATACTGTTTATTATACCCTTACTATATGCTGTTTATTATACTGTTTATTATACCCTTACTATATGCTGTTTATTATACCCTTACTATATACTGTTTATTATACTGTTTATTATACCCTTACTATATGCTGTTTATTATACCCTTACTATATACTGTTTATTATACCCTTACTATATACTGTTTATTATACCCTTACTATATACTGTTTATTATACCCTTACTATATACTGTTTATTATACCCTCACTATATACTATTATATACTGTTGCTACATCCTACTCACTTCTTATTTCTTAGTGTCTCTTTGCCAGAGTATGTTCCACGTCCTAACAGTTGTATTCTTCTTTCCTCTCTCCAGATGTCATGGTTTGGTTCCAAACCTTCTCCAAAAGGTATTATTCGTCCCTCTGTGTCAGGTGACCCGACACACTGGAACTGAATCAAGTTTGACACTTGGATCTAAGAACTGAAAGTGCTCTGGACGCACCGGTTTGTGTGTGTGCATGTGTGTGCGTGTGTGAGAAACTACAGTAGAAACCAGAACAGAGCCACTTTCCAAGTGTTTCCAGATCACTGTTATTACAGTCTTTTAGTATGAGGCTTTACTTTTTTAAGGAAACTGTTTACATCAAAGCATCACATAATGCAAATTAAGAGACTTTCCTCTGGGGGCAAATGTTCTTCATTTGGGACAGATTGCAGCGACTGTTGGTAATATGTGTTGGGGTTCTGTGAAAGGTAATGTCTCTGGGGGCAGTAAAGGGGTGAATTACGCATTTAAGATTTCCTGATTTAAATTATTTTTAATTGCTGTGATTTAAATAACGGAGAATCAAACAAATAGTGAGCATCTTTTTTTTCTTTTGCAGAAGTGATTGTTTGTGATTGTTGGGATGGATTTTCTAGTTGCGTCGTCTCCATTCAAAGCATTCTTTTTAATAGGAAAAGATTTCACTGAAACCCCAGCTGTATTGTTAATGTATACACTATAGATGTCACCCGCAGACGGCACTGAAATACTGCCCTCCAGTGTACTGCACAGCTTTATCTATAATTCACTACATATTGATGCCCCCGAATAGGTGCGTGGCATTTAGGATTCATGGAAGAAATTGGTTCTAACTTCTTTAGTTTTATCTGGCAATTAGATTACCTTCTGGATGGTGGAAATATCTCAGTTGTAGCCTTACTGGAGAAGTTAAACATCCTTCATATTTGATTATCGTATAGGCATTTATCAACGCTAATCGATGCATTGACGTTTTATTTTTCGAAATAAAGAACAAACATTTGTTTTTAACAGAAGGTCCAATAACTAAAAACATTTGTGCATAATAGTGAAACAAAAAGACACAACTTGTATTCAAATTATAACACTTATTTAAAAAAGAAATACAAAGGACTTGAGTTTTTAACAACTGAAAAGAGTATGTGTGCGACCGCATCACATGCCCCTTTAACATTGTAATAATAATAAAAAATACAATGCTTTAACAGCAGTCATTTCAATTTGAAGTGTGGTTGTTTAGTATTGTTAACTTTTATGTCAAAAAGCAAAGCAAACGGTTTGAATTACTCACAAATCCTGACTAATTTAACTATCGTACTAAGTTCAGCATCTTTAATTAATACTGCCTTGTAATCCAACAACACACTTTGAAACAAAGATGGTAAATCGATAGATTTATATGTTTAAAAAAAAAAAAGTTTTGCCTTAATTTTTAAATCAAGAAAACGTGAATACAATATGCCTACTTTTGATTTGGCCTAAAGTGTGTATCCTAGCAACTCAAAGTTTTAATTTGATGCATCAATTCACCAATATGTAATCGAAGGCTATCATGCACACTAGAGTATTACAAATAAACAAACTCTTTAAAGGTGCACAAAGTACAACATAAATACAAAAAAGTGTTTATTTTATCTGATGAAAGACTCCTCTGCCGATCGTCACATTGTGTATTTCGTTTACTTGAAGTTTGGTTTATTTAGTACTGTGCAACATGCAAGTTGACATCTAGGACTCCAGTAAGTACATTTTTATATTGCTTGAGGAACGGAGAGGTCCCACTAACTGCCTACACACACGTCCAGCTTATGAAAGCAGTACTGATCATTGAGCTGGGTGTTTCACGTAGCAGTACTGATCATTGAGCTAGGTATAGCAAGTAGCAGTACTGATCATTGAGCTGGGTGTATCAAGTAGCAGTACTGATCATTGAGCTGGGTGTTTCACGTAGCAGTATTGATCATTGAGCTAGGTATAGCAAGTAGCAGTACTGATCATTGAGCTGGGTGTATCAAGTAGCAGTACTGATCGTTGGGCTGGGTGTAGCAAGTAGCAGTACTGATCGTTGGGCTGGGTGTAGCAAGTAGCAGTACTGATCATTGGGCTGGGTGTATCAAGTAGCAGTACTGATCATTGGGCTGGGTGTATCAAGTAGCAGTACTGATCATTGGGCTGGGTGTATCAAGTAGCAGTACTGATCATTGGGCTGGGTGTAGCAAGTAGCAGTACTGATCATTGGGCTGGGTATGTCAAGGTCACCAAAGGGTAATTTGCAATTGTTTTTAAAAAAAAACTGGTCATCTTACACAGTACCGATAACGATGTATATTTTATTACTAGTTTTTTTTTTTTAAAAGCAGATTTTTTTTTGTTTGTTTTGTTTTTTCAGAAATATTGTTCAAATTGCACTTTTGTTAAATCTTTAAATCTTTCCATAAATGTGTTTTGTTTGTTTTAGTTCCTGTTATTTCCTTGTAATTTTTGTAGTTTTCTTTTCAAATGAAACATGTTCATTTGTTACGATAACACACAGCTGCTTATACAGTATCCATTTTATAACTGCTGCACAACCTGGAATGTATCACTGCACTTTATAAAAATCAGCATTTAAAAAACTTAACATTCAGGATTCACGCTGATTACAACATTAGATATCAACTGTGCGCTGTTGTAAAAATTCTGCAGTCATGTGATCGCTAGAACCAATCAGAACCCTCAGTTTGTCTATGACATTTTATAGTATTACCGCACAAAGAATTACTAAGCATAGTTCTTATTGGCCTATGTGCATACAACTATTGAAAGTGAACCTGCTGAGAAATCCATGAATGGCACCTTGTATCCCAGTGAAATGTGTATCTTTGCTGTGCATTGTAACACACAATCAACAGGACAGCACAAACAGCAAGGTTAAACAAACCAGACAGAAAAACAACACGTTCTGTAATGCTTAGATGATCTGGTTCAATGTAGCATGCTTTTGTAGAGGGGAACTGCTACCCCCATCATGGTGAATATATTTTATAATGTGAAAACATACACATTTTAAAATAAGGTTTTACCTGAAGGTTTTGAGATGAGGTTGTTTTTAAAATATAAAATAATAAATAAATAAATAAATATAATCTGGGAAGCTACAACATGTCTTCCTGCCTTGCATTTATGTAAAATACATTCCATATGAATATTTATATAGAAATACTGTACATATAATACATTTATAAAACACTGGATGTGTATTACTTTGGTTCAAGCTCTTGCAGTATTTGCTTTATTTCTCTTCGACAGGAAATTGGAGGGGAAAGTAGGGATTGTCAAGCCTTAATTTTACATTGGATATATGTCGGTTCATACCATAAAATATGTTCGCCCAACATATAAAGTCGCTACAACAATAAAATGAGAAAATATTTCCGACACGAAATTTATACTTTTTATATCATGATTTTTTGTATGGTAACATTCCCTGAGAAGTCTGTATTCGACCGGAACTCCTTAATTAAGGATTCCTACCACAGCCGATATAATATATCTAACTATAGATATATATATATATATATATATATATATATATATATATATATATATATATATATATATATATATATCTATATATACACACACACTTTTTTGTGGAAGTTGTTTAATTATTTTTGTACTCTGCTCATGTCCACAAAGGAGCCCAGTGTATGACTCAGTCTTGTAGACTGCTTAATTGTATTATTCCAAAATATCAGTCCCTCTTGAATTAGAATATTGTGGGAGGCTCTGACTGTCTCTAGTGTAGATACTGAGACTGCAGATGGAATTGAACTAGCTGCCAACTGGTTGTTCCTACTGGGTATGAGTATATAAATAATATAAATATAACTTATTTCAATGTTTATTTTAGTGTGGCCTGAAGTCTTTATTGTATTTTGTTATGTTTGAACAAGAGCAGTGTGTTTTGAGAAATGGATGACTCAGTGGGTGAATGAGTGGGTGATTCAGTGGGTAGCTGAATGGATGACTCAGTGGGTGATAATGGGTGACTCAGTGGGTGATAATGGGTGACTCAGTGGGTGATAATGGGTGACTCAGTGGGTAGCTCAATGGATGACTCAGTGGGTAGCTCAATGGATGATAATGGGTGACTCAGTGGGTGAATGAGTGGGTGATTCAGTGGGTAGCTGAATGGATGACTCAGTGGGTGATTCAGTGGGTGAATGAGTGGGTGATTCAGTGGGTAGCTGAATGGATGACTTAGTGGGTGATTCAGTGGGTGAATGAGTGGGTGATTCAGTGGGTAGCTGAATGGATGACTCAGTGGGTGATTCAGTGGGTAGCTGAATGGGTGACTCAGTGGGTGATAATGGGTGACTCAGTGGGTGATAATGGGTGACTCAGTGGGTAGCTCAATGGATGACTCAGTGGGTGATTCAGTGGGTTCAGTGGGTGACTCAGTGCACTTCGACATGTATAATATCTGCTGTCGTGGAGACACCTATGTAAATGCATTAACTGACACTTCCTACCTTTATTCCCTGTTTGGTATTGTGAAGCTTGACAGGAATAATGTAAACTAAGATTAACAGAAAGATGTTTTGCTTGGGAATAATTTGTAGGTGCTCTACATTCTTTTTTTCCATTAAACTCACACAGAATCTGCTTGTGTATTATTTTTGTATGTGGGCTTTTTGAATTTCAGAATCAAATCAAAAATGGTTGTTGGTAACGATGCATTTCAGTTGCACAAGTATGTCTGAGATATCTGGGTATGTCCAGGATTTTGTTACGGGGGTAAAGATTTTTGCAGCAAGGTTATTCTCTGTTCGTTCTGATGTTTACTATTAAACAATTATGTTATGGCAGGACAGTAGTTAAGGTTGCAATTTTCTTTCCATTATAAGCCCCTATTATGTGCAGCTCCAAAAGTGGGGTTAAGTTCAATCAATCTGCAAGATATGGATCTGCGTACTCCTCTGTCTTCCCAGACCGCCCCCCAACCGAAGTTGGAGGCATCTGTCGTCACCACTGGGCGGTTCAACACCACTCCCATTTGCACACCTTCGCGCAGGTGAGCGGTCGTCCTCCTCCAGCGTAAGGCTGCTGAGCACGCGTGAGACACAGTCAGCCGACAGTGGCTGTCACGTTTGATGTTGAGGTGGAATGCATGCAAAGCAAACCCAGCTGTTGAAACCGGGAGAGGCAGCCCTGGATAGCTGCAACTCTGTCATCTGTCAAGAATGCGCGCATCGTACTGGAGTCCAGCCGGAGCCCCAAGCACGTCGTGCACTGCACTGGTGCAAGCTGACTGCAACGATTCTTTAAATGTACACTGAGGCTGAGAGACTGTGTGCCACAGCAGCTATAAATAATGGTGAAACATTTCAAATAGGCTTAAAATGATTATTTACATTACATTAGGCTTACAAAAATCGAAAACACACCCATATAACCACAAAAACCAGAAAAACTTCCAAATAAATCAATTTTGTTTACTTCTAATGTAAAACAAATAGCTATGCGAAGTGCATAGCTATTTGTTTTACATTAGAAATAAACAAAATTGATTGTGTAATAACATGGAATGTATAGAATCAAAAAAATATCTTGATTGGCCGTCAACCACTGCAGAGTCATGCTTGTTTATCGCAAATACTGTAGTCAGGACCCAGCGTCTTTTCTATCTGTACTTATACACACACACACACAGTACCAGTCAAAAGGTTGAGTACACCTGCTTGAAACCAGGTTTTTCATGATTATCTATGCTTTTAACTGTATAAACACTTAATATTTCATTATATGATACGTGTGCTTATATAAGCTGATAATCATAAGTGAATTGCATTCAAAAATGTAATTTTTAAATGAAAATGTAAACCTTGTCAATTTCAATGAAATGGTCACCCAAAGCAAGGGGATTTCAGTCTGAAGCCCAAGTCAGTTAAAATTCTGAAATGTGTATAACACTGTGTTAGAACACTGGCCTAAGTATAAAAGTGTCTTTGTTGGATGTTCTCTGAGTTAACTAGCATGTTACCTAATTAACCTTTTGTCACCAATTACTGTTAACAGATGAGGGTCCATGATTACTATAAATATAGGTAGCATAGGCACAAGTTTGTCATTCCTGAATGTAAGGGAGCAGGAAATGGCAACATACGCTCATTAAGCAAAGAAAAAAGACTTAGTCACTCATGAGGACCGAACAAGGTCAGGCAGGCCAAGGGTGACCTCAGAATCAGAGAACAAGTTCATTCGAGTGACTAGTCTGCGAAACCGCCGATTAACTGCCCCTGAAATACAAGCTCAGCTAAATGCTACTGGAAGTACAGATGTTTCAACATCAACTGTTCAGAGGAGATTGCCTGAAGTGGGCCTAACTGGAAGAATTGCTGCAAAGAAACCATTGTTAAGAGTGCAGAATTAGAGGAAGAGACTTGGCTGGACCAAAAAACACAGAAACTGGATGTTTGAGAAGTGGAAGTTGGTCTTATGGACCAATGAGTCAAAATTTGAAATATCTGGGTCCAACCGCTGAGTATTTGTAAGATGCAGAGAGGGTGTCATGGTCTGGGGTTGCTTTGCTGGTGACAGAGTTGGTGATCTTTACCAAGTCCATGGCAAGCTCAACCAGCATGGCTATCATAGCATACTTCAGAGGTATGCCATTCCATCAGGATTATGGCTAGTTGGGCGGTCCTTCATTCTTCAGCAAGATAATGTCCCGAAACACACCTCAAAGTTGTGCAAGAACTATCTGGCGAAGAAGGAAAGTGAAGGACACCTCAATCTAATGACCTGGCCTGCCCAGTCTCCAGACCTCAATCCCATAGAACTTGAATGGGACGAACTGGACAGAAGAGTCAAAGCAAAGCTATCCACAAGTGCCCTACATCTCTGGGAATTGCTGCAGAAGAGCTGGGAAGACATGTCGGGTGATTTCCTGCTGAAACTTGTTAACCGAATGTCTCGTATTTGTGAGGCTGTTATTAAGGCAAAGGGTGGCTATTCCGAGGAATCCAAGATTTAGAGACAATTTTCAATTTTCTTGAACATTGCTTTGATACTCCTATGTTTTGTTTTGTATATTGTAACATGTGTTTTCATTTTCAAGTATTTACAGAAACGTATATGACGTAAAACATTGTCAATTATGAAAAAAGACTAGTTTCCGGAGATGCAGAATCACAGTCAAATTCGTCTTGAAGTTTAACAGTAGATGCATGGAATATCTTAAATTTAGTAAATCATATAGCAAACGGCTACTCTGCTTTCATTCAATTCAAGCTGTAAAAATGAAACAAATGGATGCAAACTGTTTAAGTGATCACCAGTGACAGTCACCTGATAGCCTTATGAACACAAAAACAGCATGTTTACCAGAAACAAAAAAAAATAGCCTAACACATTGAACTTTAGCTGACTGCACAAATATGCACTCAAAACCTATTTGAAAAAAAAAAAAGTTACCGATAACACCCGTCACAAAACAATACCAGAATATTTACGGTACTGTATGAAGTTGCTATTTACGCTGCAACTGGAAGTAGATACAGGGTCCACCTGAACAGACCACGGATGTTTTCTAAGAAAACCGCATCACTCTGGAATACTGAGGTAAGCGCTTGGCAAAACAAACTAATTCATCAAAAAATAAATAGTTTTTATCCTGATTTTATAACAGATCCATATTCTAATAGCACTCCTTCAGGTTCAAATGCTTAAATAAGTAACATTTGCACTCAATTGTAGTATTTATCCTATAGGCTACATTTATGTCTCATGTTCATGATGCTGTATATGCGGCATGCTGTGTGGAATATTATATATGTTTCACTATAGATGATAACTAGCACGTTTTTGCAGTTAGAACATTTTGCATACAAAAAACAAAGCTGGTCTCATTAGTGGATTGCTGTAGTGTCATGTGCATAAGGACAGATTTTTTGATAAAGACTGTAGTAAGCCAGTTGACACATTTCAGTAGCTGATCTCACAGTTTTAGGTCCCTGACCCAATGTGTTGGGATGCAGTGTTTTACGTAGACAACTCAGCCCTGTTTCACCCTCATTATGCCAGGCTTTTTTTGTGTGGTCTCCATTTCATGGGTTGCTGTACAACGCATTTTCTTCCATATGTGTAGAACTTCAGAAACTGATACTGTAGTAGATTCAGGTATAACAAAAAAACTATGGAAATTCAGGAACAAAAACTTTGTTAAAATAATGTTAAGGTTGCAGTTCAAAATCACGAGTCAGGAATTGGGACGTTGAGGTCACACGCACCCTTAGCTCACCTGTTATGCCTATGCATTGCATCAGAGATGATGTCATACATGACATCAGTAATGACATCAGCACTGACTAATCACATGACAAATGCTCCACCAAGACTGCCCAGAATGACATTACCAAAATAATAACCTTTGGAGAGTTTCTGTGATATCACCATTACCTCATTGTTTATTCTGGCCACCATCAAAACCAAAAACCTTAAAGGGTTTGATCATAATTTGTATATCATTCAAAGTGTGGGACTTTCACACAAGGATTCTTTCGCAACAACTGCAATGGCATGTTTATTTCAAAGCACCAAAGACAGACTTCTGTCTATGACAAAGTGAGGAGTTCCCCACTATTCTGTTCAGTAATTTTTGTGAAAGTCTGAATATTGCTGCTGCATTTTCTAATGAGTGTAGGGGTGCTGTGTTAATAACCTTTGTGTTTAAAGTCATGCTTGTCTTTACCAGCACAGTTTAACCGCACTATGTTGGGGTGCTTTGTTAATTTAGTCAGTTTATTATTATAGTTTATTAGCATACGCTTGCCTATTGCATTTCTCTTATTCTATTCATTTAATATGTTGATGTATATGCATCATGACACAAGTACTAAATAGTGCATATCGAATTTCAAGGAATTGGTAAGCAATGATACTCACTGTGCAGCACTGGAAATACTTGTCTCATTACTTGAATAGTTTTGACAAATTTAGGAACAAAGATTCCTATTGGTGGGGTAACGTATACTGCCTCAGGTAGTAGCAGACATGTTAGCTACCTGACCTACCTTTCACGACTGTGAAAGAATGTAGCAGACAGACACCAACTAATTGCACTGTCAACACAGAATGGCGCTTTAACAGCTGCGAAGACCATAGTAAAACCAGCTTGGTTCAAAAAGACAAATACACTGTGCTGTACATGAAAACCTTATCTGGGACAACTTCAAGTAAAAACTGAAAATGTTCTAGACATGTTCAAAATGGTAGCCGAATAAGAATCTCTTGCACTGAAACATTGCTTAACTTTCTGATCGTCAAGTCACAATATTGCTCCAACTTCCATTTCTTAAATCAGGACAACTGCTGTTTCTACCAAATCTATGTTTAGCCTTATTTACCTGTTGCTTTCATTTTGTGGAGATGAAGAAAAAGTTTCACTTAGAGCTTATAGTTCAGAAACCATAATGAAAACGTTTGAATTAATAATTTATTTTACATTTATTGTCAATTTGAATTTCACCTCCTTGCTGTAACCCTATTCAAGAAGATCAGTGAGCAGCCTTGTTCCCGCTGCTAAATCGATCGCCTCTTTTCACTCACCATACAAATAGTTGTTACCAAGCTACTGAAGCCCTGGACACAAGGGCCCAGCTTGGCAAGTTAGCAGCACTGAAGCACAAGAAGGTGAACTCGACCCTGACTATTTTCCACCCACACCCTCTGGGAATGCAAAATCTCCATGTGCATCCCCATCCAGGAGCTACATCTTGGCCATTTAAGCATGACTCCACTCCAAACAGCAATGTTTGTACAAGGTTAAGCACTGAGAACCTGCTCATTACCAGCAATACAATTCGGCCTGTTTGGAATATATTTTCAATGATCAATACAGAGGCATTGTTCAATAAAGATGATCCAAGAGCTTTATTTCAGCAGGCACTTCACAATGAAATCAACCCAGTAAAATGAGAATATGGGGAGAAAAAAATAAAATAAAACCCTCAATACTGCCATCTGCCAAATAAAACACTGTACCACACCCCATACAGTACTTCATCTTATGCTCTGTTTATGTGGCACACATTAGGACTGTAAAACATTGGCTACAAACAGCCTGTCAGTTTTGTCAACCTTAAAATTGTCACATCATATTTAAGTTATGTAAAGTAAAAACAAAAATAATGGTAAGGGAATGTGAGGATGTGCAAGATCTTGCATATGATTAAAAAAAATGTACAGCAATACAATAAACTTTCCCTCACAACCTTATTAGCTAAAAATCATTCCAACATACAAGTTTTTTTTCCTTCTCACCAAATATTATTTTCATACAACATTTCCATAAATTTGCATTTGTAGAAGAATGCATTATTGTCATATAAATCTTCTTCCTCATCGAACTGTTCTATCCGTCTCTTCTTGATAGCATTTCCTTCTTCTCGGGTCAAAGCATAGTCTGAGTTTTTAAACAGTCTTTCGTGCCGTGAGGACTCTTACTATAGAGCCTAATCCACCTACTGCAAACGCCTGGGGGTAGAAGTAACGGGGGAGAGATAGGGAACAAGTGTCAGATATTCACTTATTAAAGTAACAAAAATGGGAGGGTGTAAGTTATGGCCTTTCCCCAAGCATACTGTAACCCATTTTAATTTAAGCTAATTGCACTCTGTCCATATAGTTTCTAACCGACCTTTATTTTATACTATAATAAAACAGTTTAGCAATATCTGCTTCATCACTGAATGTCATGCTCTTATTAGATGGAGACAGCACCCAACACTACAGTTTGCTCCCAATGGCTTTGCTCCTGGGAAAGTACTGTTTTCTTGCAGCAGGTACATTGCACAACAAATTGTGTGTGAACCATAAAAAACAAACAAACAAACAAACAAACAAACATTGCAACTCATTGTTAATCCTGGTTAAAATCACAATAGCAACTGGACCACTGTCAATCCAGTTTCTCATCTATAAACATGTTTAAAAGCAGTATAAAAAGTATCATTAGGTTTATAATAGCTAGAGACAGGATAGATTACCTTTTCATGCCACTGCAGTAAGATTGAGCTGCTGTTGTCTGAAGGCTTTTCAAAGCCTTTGTAAATGTACTTCATTAATAAGTCAACAGTGTTCTTGTCTAATGATTTCACTGCCTGCTCTATCTCACTACTTCGAAAAGACGTAAGGACTTTGAGAACTATTCCCTGGGCACGCTCCTAGAGGGGAGAGACAGAAAAGAGATTATAGAGTCGGCATATTCATCTTGCTGCCAGCCAACCAGAATGGGACTTTTGATTGTTGTACATATTACTACTGTTATGTTGCGATTGTGGCTACAACTGTCATTTACTCAAAACACTTTGTGTACATAATCAAAGGAAATAACAAACACGACACAATTATTCATTCAAATGCTGTTGGGAAACTTCTTAACGGAGGGTTCCCAAAATGAATATCAGGAACCACTGTCCTTGGGAAGTGTGTGATTTTCAATGACCATCAATAAATACAAGGTCAAAACTATCATTCTGGGTTGTTCACAAATGCACAGAATTGTGAATTAAAATAGTTCAGAAATCAAAATGATTCAGCTCCCGATAGTCTGTGGCTCTTCCCAGTAAATGGCTGAGCACCTTGTGCCGTACCTCAAGGTCATGCAGGCGGATTTACTTCGAAATGGCCACCACCATGTTTTCAACCTAACAACTCGTTCAATTACAACTGAATACAATTCTGTGCATTTCCCACAACCTCAATCTGAGAAAACTTTCCAAATTACCTACCAGGGGGGCCAACAGCCCAAATCATAAAGTGAAACCAATTTCAAGACAAACCAAAGAGCAGCAATAACAAACAACTGTTAGATAAAGTAATTCTGTACTACGCTGACAGGATAACAATGCTCCCTTCAACCATATATTTAAAAAATGGGGCAGTTCAACAAGCTGCAGTATAAAAGTATTCTTGGCAGGGCAATAACATTTTGTTTGTTGCACCATGGGAATCAAATCCTAGGAGTTGCCTCAGGTGGGAAAACATGTCACAATGCTACACACATCACTGTCCTGCCGTGAATACGTTCGACACGGCAGCATGCTGAACACCCATAACTTACCTTTCAATCCCCCAATAACGTGACATTTTAAATCCGATAAAGGTTAGTACCGATTGTTACCTTCACTGCCTGATTCTTGGTGTTGATTGGAGGATTCCGCAAGGCTGCGTGAAAAGCTGCCATATTGTCCCCTGTGCTTCTCAAGTTAAGGAAAAACAAAAAACTGGTCAATCCTGGCATTTATAACATTGTACCAGATTTATTATTTTTATTTTTTTAATGTTACAAAATCAGGACTCCTGGAACTTCGGTTTTTAATGGATTTTTTTTCAATTCAACAGCTAGTCCCAGTCTATAATACAATCTGCAAATGGGCATTAAACAAAGGTTGTTGCAGTACTTGAATTACAAATAAATGTGCCAGGTATTGATGTGGTTTTTGGCTGTATACTTCCGATAACTGTTTGCTTGCTTTTTAAACATCTCAATTTTCTGACAGCCTGCAATCCTTACTTGGGATGACAGTGTCCCAATGAAAACCAGTTCCATCATCAATTTCTAATCCCTTTCAATTACCCCAGTTACAGATAGGAGTAAGCTTCACTGTGCAGGCAGAGTAGTGATGCAACAATTCAGCAGTACAGATTCTGATGGTTTGGTTTAATCAATGCTCAACCAGGGGCAACACATTACTAAGCAATCCATATGTAGCCATCTGAAGAAAATCTACACGTCCCTGGAGCAAAGCAGCAATGAATATGATTTTTTCTTCCTCCAAAACAAATCTAGACATTGCACAACAGTAATGAAGAGATAATCAGCTCTTTAAAAATAATGAAAGACTTAAAAATATGAGAAATGTCATCACAAATAAAAAACAGCAGTTATATATTAGAGTGGAGCAAGTCCTTCGTAAGGCAGTTCGTCTTTTGCTTGTACAGGAAAGTACAGGACAGCACCCACATTGCAAACAAAGCCAGGCAGCACTGCAGATTAAACCCCTTTGTGAACCATACCCAGCTTCTCATCAGAACCTCCTACGCCTGGTACGTAACACTTCACAATGAACTTCCTGAGAGCACTCTCAGATAATATCACTCTTTAAAGTAAGATGTGTTTCTGTTTTGTCACTTTACAGGAAATTCAAAGTGAAACTGACAGGCACACTGATGCACATGCACTGTTCAATGTCCTGCACTGTAGTGCAGTTTGCATGTTCCACAAGTCTATAGAGCCTGCTACAAAGAAACATTTCATGCAAGTCACTGTTAAGTGCAATGATCATTTGTTTGAACAAAATACATTACTGTACTCCTAATATAAAACTAGCAAGAGGTGACCACTGCAGGAAGCAGCAGGTAAATACTGCTGTAGTTTAAAACCAGTCAAGACAGGGCTGGGGAGAGACACACACATGGATCTGTATTTATTAATGTACACATTTCAGAAGTATAAAGCAGCTTTGCTTTTGCGTACACGGGCTTGCTCACTTAAAAATGATCTTGTTGAATTGCACATGCAAAAAATGGGTTTTCTGTTTCAGTTTCACTGTTTTCTAATGGAAATTAGATACAGATGTTACCAATGTTTGAAAATCAGGCCAGTGGATGAAGCTGGATATGAAATTATCCAAATAAGAGAAGGACTGATAGCCCCAGAGAAGGAAAACGCCCAGATTGTGTGTCACTTCTGTACCAGTACATTGTAACCTAGATCAGTAAGGCTTCAGAGAATTCATTTATCTAGAGCAATTGAGCATCTTCTGCAATACAAAGCTACACATTTTCCCATTAGAGAGCAGTGTCACAAACAATGTAGTGTATCTGTGTAGCAGACTGCAGTACTGCTTAAAAAATAACCTGTAGAAAATGTGAAACATCCCAACAGGACTGCTCTGCAGTATTTACACTAGAAAACTGAGCCAAGGCATTGAAGAATATGTTTTCTCTTCTCCACACATTTACAAAGAATTCCAAAGATAATATGTTAGTGCACAGCACTGGAAAATGAATTATGGTCTGATTTATACATTTGAAACACAACCTTAATAACCAATAAAGTGAGCGCACCCGTAATGAACAGAAAATGTTGCAAAAGACGAAAACGCTTGCAGTTTATTGAATGGGACTAGACAGGCAAGACATGTCTTAGGACTGATACACTGACGTAAAAAAAAAAAAGAAAACACTGCACAATTAGAAACACGCACCAAAACACTCAAGAGAGTATAGGGACCTGGGCACAGGATTGGCAAGAAGTACGCATGGTACTTCAACTGGTTCAGAGAGATACATGAACATCCCTAACCCGAACTGCATCTACTTCCTTCAGGAAAGTTAATCAGCATTCACTACCCCTTGGGAAATAGCAGTTATTACAGCATTATGAACAAAACAACCTGCGTGTACCAGCTAATAACTTACTGTGAACATAAAACCTGCACCCACTGTGACAGAAACAGGGATATGCAGCTTTTATATAATACAGAAAAACATGCCAGGGATTCCATCTGCATTTCAGTCACATGAGAGACGGCACATGTATTTTAAATATTACGGGTCTTATGTTACAAGCAAATTGAGAATCTGGCCCTTTTAATAAACATGCACAGGATTATTCTGATAAAGCT
The DNA here is from genome assembly GCF_017654505.1 of Polyodon spathula. NCBI lineage: Eukaryota > Metazoa > Chordata > Actinopteri > Acipenseriformes > Polyodontidae > Polyodon > Polyodon spathula. The sequence continues at coordinate 6,230,699 of NC_054567.1, read as the reverse complement.
TAACAATGGTGCCAGAAGAGAACAGCACCCTACAGTTCACAGCATGAGCTTTTACTGCAATTACCCTTTTTTGCCCTTCACCTAAATACTCTTTCCAGACTCTGGATGGATGGATTGCTTACTTGAATACTTGAATTATGCAATCCAAAAAGATAACTACCATGTAAATTCCACTCAAAAAAAAAAAACCCTTTCAAAATCAGTAGTGTGACAGATCTGACTTCAAACAGAAAGGTGAAAAACTGGTTCTGTGCTGCAGCTAAAACCTGGGGTAAACCTGCCTAAGCCACTGTTCTGTCACACACTGGGTATATTGGCTTTACTCTCTAATTAGCAACTGAAGTCCACAAAACATAGCAAATAAAGGCTGTCACTAAAACTGGCTTTTACTGTCTATGCGTGATCTATAAGCCAGGTGTGTTTTAAAGTGCTGCTGTTTGAATCCAGCAGTGAAGGTAATAATCTGCAGGGTAATGCCCCGCACAAGCAATCCATATGTGGCCATCTGAAGAAAATCTACACATGTCCTTGGAGCAAAGCAGCAATGAATGTGATTTTTACAGTTCAGAAGCAATTTCACATGCTAGGAGTGTTGAAGCTGGCCTGCATTTACATCATTAATTAAATTCTGCATCTGCTGCACCTGACGTACAGAATGACTGAGGCAGTCTGGTGTAGAAGCGACATTTGCATTGCAGGAAACGGTCGGTATTAAAATTTTAAAGCTGTGTGCTGTTATATAACTATGTTCAGATATCGCCTACGGAGGGACGGGCTATATTTAAACTCCTAAGAATACGTTTCGGGTTCTCTCTGAACTCATCTTGCGAAAAACTTGTATTGCCAACACTTCTATATATATAAAAAAAAAAAAAAAAAAAAAAAAAAAAACCTTAAAATAGGGATCGAGATACCGGTCAAAATGAATAACACCATTGCATTGGACATGTGATGGAAAAATGACAGTTAGCTGTACAAGGAAGTAAACAGCCACACTGTTGCAAAAACAACACTGCAAATACACGATTCACGTCAGTATTTACAGTATTTTCACGATAAACCTATTTTTAAAAAAAAAACAATTACTGTCCTGCCCCATTACTGCATTTCGAACTGCAACAGTACTTATAAACAGCAATAACAGTATCACCTTGAAGAAAATATCTATTTTTTTTTTAAAGCATGATGACTACGTAATGTGCATCGATATATTTTTTTGGTATCTGTAAAAATATGCTTTTTTACCAGCACTAGAGCTCCTAACATGTATCGAATACACTCGTTATGTGATTACACAGTTTCATTTTTTTTTTTTTTTTTTCGTAAAGTACCCTGCTCCGGTAAAGGATATTGCCTGATGAGGCTGTCCACCTCGGCCTCGTCCGGACCCTGTTGCTCGGCCGCTTCCTCCTGCTCGTCCACGAATTTATTCTCATCGTACTCGTCGATATCTACCCTCCGGAACCGCGACGACAGAGTGTTCTTCGCCATCGGGGCACTTGAGGGCGAGCGGATCCCGTCCTACTGCAGCCAGCCGGGTACGAAGCAAGGAGACCTCCGCCCTGCAAGCAGCAGCTCTTGGTGTTTCGGCGCAGACCGTCAGGAAGCCGAATCGCTGCCGCTCCTCTCCAGCCTCCCCCGATAATATGGCAGCTTCGCCGGAGGTGCAGCGGAACCGGAATTACCTCACAGCGGCTGCAGGTCCCTGCGAGTCTGCGGGGTTAGCAGCTTGCTATGGCCGGCGTGAAGGTACATGAACGCGGCTTGACCGCACAGGCACACCAGCACGGTTCGTGGGGTGCAACCGCAGAACAGTCTCGCGTTTTCATTGGCCCTTGTCTGTCGGGGGAATGTAAGGTCAACACGAGTGGGAAAGCTTGGAGGCATTTTAACATCGGGTGCGTTTGCCTCGATTTTGCGTCAAAATACGCGAGTCTGCGCGCATACCCTGTCTGAGTAAAGCAAACTGCTTGACCGCAGCCGGAACAGACAACAGAGTCACGCATGCTCTGGGCGCAGAGTCTGCGCATCCCCTGCTGAGTCTAATACCTCGTTTGCATCGTCAAGCCCACTCGAGGGCAACAATTTGGGCGTGCACCCGAGTGGGCTTGACGATGGAAAGCGGGTTTTCGCTGGAGCTGACCCGTCTTCAAAACAATGGAAGAGCAGTGCAAGAGGGGTGTAGACAACCAGATGCAGGAGTAGTGATCGTGGTAGCGCCACCTAGAGCGGGGGTTTGATTAACACAGAAAAGAGCTGCATAAATTACAACTACAGTATTGTGTAATATAATAAATACATAAATATCCTCCATATGAAACGGATGTACATAACTTTAATTGCTTAAACAGATTCATAATAAAAGATGGTCTTGGGGTTACTGAAATAAGTCTTTGCATAATTTATTTACCAGTCTAGTTATGATGGATCTGTATGGGAACTGTGAATAAAAAAAAAAACTAGTCTTCTGCAAGCAGAAAATCACTCAAGCCGGTCTGCATGATTGTGCAGTCGACTGCGCTGGGAAAACTCCCAAAGCTCTCCGACTGCGCAGACCGTGACATCGGGCGCACACTCCTGACTGCAACGCAGACTTTTTAGGAACGCAGCGATTGTGATCGATAAGACAGAGGTCGTGTTACAGCGCAGTTCTGCACAGATGCGCGTTTCGAGGGTTGCTGCATGACGTCGTTAAGCTCCACACAGTGCAATCCGTGCAGATTCTGCACAGCGCAGCACAGCTCTGAAAAGTTGTTGTAGTGCTGCGTGCGCATCTCGTAATTTAGGTCGTGCTTCATTCACCCTCAACACCCCTACCACGTGACGATAAACAGTATAAGAGAGGGGGAACATAGTATTGTTGATCCACGGCTAATACCCCACGAACTTTAGGTTTGGGGTTATTGTTATTAAATAAACCGTTTTAGTAAATTCATCATCCGGCTGATCGGCTGTAGTTTAGAATGATGACGCACGCAACACCACGCTGCGTGAGCTACGCTGTGGGAGCCTTCGTTCTGCAGTAATACCCCTCGGCCTGCCAATCGTAATTCAAATAGCTACTAACATTACTGATGGCCTTGTTAGTGGAGAGGAACCACGTGTTATCTGTATGCAAAGAGGGGTGAACAGCCTTGTCAACGCTATAGTAAATACATGCCTCACTATCTTGTAAAGCACTTTGTGATGGTCATTCAAAATGATCTAGACAGCATTCAGAACTGGGCAGACACATGGCAAATGACATTTAATAGAGAAAAGTGTAAGGTACTGCATGCAGGCAATACAAAGGTACATTATAAATATAATATAGGAGATACTGAAATTGAAGAAGGAATCTATGAAAAAGGCATAAGAGTTTATGTTGACTCAGAAATGTCTTCATCTAGATAATGTGGGGAAGCTATAAAAAAAAGGCCAACAAAATACTCCGCTATACAATGAAAAGTGTTGAATTTAAATCAAGGGAAGTAATGTTAAAACTGTACAATGCATTAGTAAGACCTCATCTTGAATATTGTGTGCAGTTCTGGTCACCTCGCTACAAATAGGATATTGCTAGAAAGAGTGCAAAGAAGAGAGACCAGAATTATTCCGGCTTTAAAAGGCATGTCGTATGCAGACAGGCCAAAATAATTTAATCTATTCAGTCTTGAACAAAGAAAACTACACAGCGATCTGATTCAAGCATTTAAAATTCTAAAAGGTATTGACAATGTCGACTCAAGGGACTTTTTCGACCTGAAAAAAGAAACAAGGACCAGGGGTCACAAATGGAGATTAGATAAAGGGGCATTCAGAATTGAAAATAGGAGGCACTTTTTAACAAAGAGAATTGTGAGAGTCTGGAACTAACTCCCCAGTAATGTTGTTGAAGCTGACACCTTGGGATCCTTCAAGAAGCTGCTTGAGAATTTCAGAAGGGTTAACAATGTTAATTACAGTTTTAAATGCAGGTAGAGAGCAGCAAGCCTAATTATAAACAACCCATCTTGCATTTTTTGGAGAGGTCTGAAACTCGCCGAGCAATGGAAGATTGGCTTATGCTGCCAGCATACCACATTTCAAGAGCCCTCTTTACCACACCAGACAGATTGCCATTTCTCACAGTTAATGAATATTTTACCAATACAGTAAAATAATATTCATGTTAAGTTGTTGAAGGGCATTGGTCTCTTAAAACCCATACGCGAAAGAGCTGCAATAGGCCTGTATTGTATTTTGTGTGTGTGTGTGATAGCTGAATAAAATATGTTGAATTCTGCCATTCTATTCTATTAAACCCCTAAGCATGACTAGATATTGACGGACATTATATAATCAAGAGATGTCCTTTTTTCTGAATGCTATGTTCCTATTCAAAAATGTGTTTTAATATTGACCTTCAGTAACAGAAAACGTCTGCTTTAATGACTTTTCATGTCTCTATTTCAGTGCATAGTTTCCTCATTATAATAAAGAAATAAGCTTTTTTTTTTTAAAAAAAAACCCAAAACATTTACATTTGATTGTTTCTTCATAAAAAATAATGTTTTACATTTGTGCTTAACATGATAGTGTATATCAAGTAATAGTCATCCATAATTTGTTATATTAGTACTGCAAAATACCCTATAATATATTTGAATTGAAAGGTTCTGGAAAGCACGTCTATCTCTCTCTCTCTGATCACAATGTTAAAATGCCTCCAAGCTTTCCCACTTGTGATGACCTCATAATCCTCCAACAGACCAATCAAAACGTGAATCTGTTATGCGGCGCCATCTCCAAAACTGGGTCTGTGTTACACCTCGTCTGACAGCTCGTAGAGCAGGAAGTCTTCTTTTTAGGGTTTGCTGGTGCATACCATCTAAATGGAGATGATGCACACCTTCTACTATATATACACACACACACACACATATGATTCTATTGTAGTTCTTCCCTTATATTTTCTCCCATGTCCCTACGCTTTTTATACATTTGAATATACATTTCTCTTTCTCCATTTGTTTTTCTCTCCCTTCTATATGATTTACTATTGCTACTTCAATTTCCCTTAACTTTCTGTTTAATCTGATTCTTTGCTAAATATATGCATTGCATTTCCTGAATATATGTTCTGCTGTTCTCACGACTCCCAGTCCTGTATAAATGATTAAATGCTGTATGTCCTAACATAGTCCTAACCATTAATATTAGTCTCTTCCTCCTTGTTTTTCTGTTTCTCCGTATGTTTGTATTTCCCTATTTTTGAGTGATTTTTACAATTAACATTTTATAATGTTCTTGCTATACACCCATTATGTTTGTTTTAGCCACAGCATTCACCTCTGCAGTACTGTGGCAAAGTGGCTGCTGATTATTAACAAGTGCAGAGGTGATGCAATGCAGGAATAAAACAGACACAGATTTGTAATCCGGTATGGAAAAGCCTATTTTTATCCTTTGTAATCCTGGTCTCTGGTTATACACAGCGATGCGTAAAACACTCTTTATCTGCTACCCATTTCACATCTGCTATTGCTTTCAACAAATGTAATCTTTCTTTATACTTACTTGCATTTGCATCATACATGGGAGGGGTCATACGATCAGCAGATGTTTTAGCCGCAGGAAGAGCACAGCGTGTGGTTTTAACTAACGTTGACTTAACCCTTATTTATAAACATCAAACATACCAAATCAAGTGTTCAATGCAGAACTGTATTGTCAGCACGTTAGCACGTATGAAACAGTGCGTAATAAGAACGTGTTCTACTCGCCTACTTTATTTTATTCTGCGTACATCTTTACATCCAGCACTACACTATCTTTTAATCATAAACGAACAGGTTTAATCACCAATCCTACCAGGATTCCTCAATTATACGATCACAGAAATTATTACAGAATTCACAATTCTGCACAAACATTTTCAGAAACTGTCTCACATAGGAAACAATTTTTTGTATTCTTGTTATTTTTAAATCAGAAATGCAGGGATGTTGATTTGCTGTAGTTTATTTCGGTGCCTGCAGCACCACCCAACAGCTTCCGTCTAAACTACAGGATGAATCAGGCACACAGAATATAACTGCAAATGTCTGGGCTGACTAGAACCAGAATCTGTACTATCTTGTATTTCACCTGCACTCGTGTCTAACCCTGATGTAACTCTCAACACTGTTATCTGCTCTTGAACTGCCCCGATATCAAATCATACTGTGTTGTGTATTTGCTCTTATTAGGACTGAAGTCGCCTTGGGTAAGGACCTCTGCTAATAAATAAATAATAAAATAATAATAATAATAATAATAATAATAAATAATAATAATAATAATAATAATAATAATAATAATAATAATAATAAGCCGTGTTAATGTACAGTAGAATAATACATCGGCGTCAGCTATGCCACGTCTTTATCATTAATATTACATACTATTATTATTATTATTATTATTATTATTATTATTATTATTATTATTATTATTATTATTATTATTTAAAAATAGTTGTTTTTAAATCATTTTATATAAAACGATAAAGTCTGAGAGCCAATTTAGCCTGAAATTTACCCAGCATATAAGAATGATTGAAATTCCACTCATTTGAGAGTCTTCCCCCTTTTTAATTAGCTTTAAAAAAAGTGAACCCCGAAAACATTGACAGCGCCATGTTGTTTGGAACCAGGTAGCAACCGTCTCTAAGGAAGTGAGGGACGGAAGCACCAGAGCCGCACCACGCATTGGATTAGCCCGAACTCCCCTGCTTTGCGAGGGAGACTTGGTTCAGCCCGTAACCCGGTAGAGGTTCACCTGACCCTGTGCGTTCCCTTTCCTGTGGCAGCCAGAAGTGACGATGGTGAGAGTTTGCGCTTCTCAGAACTGAATCCAATGCAATCCTTTCTAATTTAACACCCGCAACGCGAAACAAATGCACAGAATCGTGAAGTACACTAGCATCTACACGAACCAGGCTGAATCAAGAGTACTGCGGTCCGATTTTATAATGAAATGACGTTTAGTCGTGCCCTCCTTCAGATCCGGGGGAGTCGTGGCTGCCATTTCCACTTCTTGAGTGCCGTTGTAAAGTAGTCTGGCATGTTTACAGTATGCTGTGCACACTATGCAGGAGAACACGTTTCTTTATTATTGGGCCGCGGTAAACACATTCCAGTCTAAAATGTGTGTGTGTGTTACAGTGTTTTATCAGTGGCTGGCTCTCCCACACTGCGTTGCAGCAGGTCGTTACAATGCCGATAATGTAGCTTTCTTGATTTGCTGCGGATAGTTGTACGACTATGAAGAAAAGTGAACTTCTTGTTAGTTGCACTAAAATCATGCCTTGCTTTGAACGCTGGTTTGCATTTTGAAACGGAGTAACGGGGAGGGAGGCGAAGCCCCGCACATGTAAACAGACACGCAGGAGTTGTGAATACTGAGCCAGGTGATGCTAGCAGTCATCTGGGATCTCTCTCGGGTGGGTTTGGTAAAGTTCACGCCTGCCACGCTAACTGCCATGTTGTTTCTAGGGTAGCTGTTCTCCAGGCATATCGGGTAAACAGAATCAATTCTTTACATTTTTTTAATGTTTGCATCTCACTAGGAGCATATTTGATTTCATCGTGCTGTTGTCCTGGGAGAGTTAACGTTAGTACTAGGGCTACGGGATTTTTCATGTCCGGATGTTGGCATATCATTTAAATATTCGTTCGTTTTAAAGTAATTCGTCCTATTGCTCAGGACACAGACAGAGACAGTGCCTTTATTTTACAGCAAGATGTTACAATCTGTAACTCGTTACAGTAGAGGAATATCCCAGGAGTGAAGAATACGCTGTGTAGGCCTTACTTTACCCCAGTGAATGAAATACAGAACAACGGGGACTCATCGTTTTGGTTCTCGTTTGATTCCATTCCACTTTTAACAAAAAAATCACTACACATTTCCATCATGTTGGGCACAGTTAAGCGAGAGGCATTCAGTGCTGCCTTCGCTCTGACCCATGAGAATCTGACTTGCTCTGTTGCGTTAGGTAGAGATCACTGTCTACTCGGTCTGCTGTGTTGATGCTATATATATATATATATATATATATATATATATATATATATATATATATATATATAAAATGTACGTATGTGTGTGCAGGGTATTGTTGTAATTTCTACTAGCGAATACGAACATCTGAATTTTGTATCTGAATACATGTAAAAAATATTATTTTGTATATTTTCCCCAGCACTAGTTAAAGTAAATTTCTGCTAAATGTTATGAGTTGAAAAGGTATAAAGGTGAGGGTTCAGAAATGGTTGGTCTTGACCCTGTAAGCTGAGTGCACTGCTGAATGCTACAGTAATTTTTGTACAGGCGAAGATCAAGGCCCGAGACCTGCGCGGTAAGAAGAAGGAGGAGCTGCTGAAGCAGCTGGATGACCTCAAGGTGGAGCTGTCCCAGTTGCGTGTCGCCAAGGTGACTGGCGGAGCTGCATCCAAACTCTCCAAGATGTAAGTAATGGGCTGCTGCATCACAAACTAGCTTTCAGAGCACTGTGCTGACCCCTGGCAAGGCAGGCCAGTGTTTCAGGAGAAAGCTAAACATATACCTGAGATTTAACAATGCAGTATACAGTAGAACCTCAGAGATACGAGCACCAAACTTACCAACTGACCGCTCAGCCGAATACCAGTTGGAGGTATGCAATCACTCAACCGTGCCTGCAGTGCAGCCAAAACCCTGTTTTAAAAAAAAAAATGAAGTGCAAGGTTAACCTACTGAAATAAGAACAGGGAAATGGAAACGTGTTGCACTTTCAATTGAAAGAAAATGCTGAAAATATTTCCAAAGCTGACAGCGGTACAATCCTCAGTGATGGGAATACGGTATCAGGAAATTTAAGTGATATTAAAGTCCAAAGAAAAAAATCCAACAATTTGCAAAGGAGGTGAAGACAGCAGAGCATTAAAAAAACAATGTATCGTAAACCTCTGAGGAGAAGGATTTTCATAAAGCACTCCATAAGCAGCGTGCTGGTCACGGAGAGGGCAACATCTCTGTACCAACAAGTATATCCAGATAGAGGTGAGACAGATTTCACTTCTAAACAAAGCAAAGTCATTGTTGTTCTGAATGACTTGAGCAAGCTGCACAAATGCAGATTGTTTAAAATTAAAACAAGAACTACTTTAACCCAGGTTTTCCTGAACGTTTAATCTGTGTTTTTGCTACAGTTATAATTTGAATAGTAAGTTCAATTTAGCATTTTTCAATGTATTGTAGTTTTAAAGCTGTGTTGCATCATTATTCTGTATCAGGCTGTGATAGCAGGTGTACCCATTTATTAAAACCATTGAAAACTCATTTTCAGAGTTAGACATTTCAGACTTGTGAACAACCTCCATTCCCATGGTGTTCGTAACTGAGGTTCTACTGTATTTAAGAGAAGTGCATGCCATTGTTGCCGGTGGTCTTTGCATTTTTATAAATCTGCGAGCATTTATTTAGTGTCTGCAAAAGCCCAGTGTCAGTTTTGTTGACTTGTATGGTAAATAATTGTATTTTGGAACAGTAAACCTCCAGATGCTGTTGACCCAATCTGCTGCAACACTGGCCATGTTGGTAAAGTAGGGCTACTGACTCTTCCATTCTGGGGAATAGCAAATTCTGTTTTCCCCACATTGTATCAACTTATTAATAATAAAACATGACATTTGAACAAATGTAATGTTGATAGTTAAAATAAGTACACTAAATATTACCACAACTTTATATTAAAACCAAGATTTTCAATTAGACTCTTGTTGCTGTAATAGAAAGTAAAGCACCTGAAGAAGCTTCACACAGTCATAATGTTTATAAAGGAAACTTCATTATATTCTGATTTCCGATTTTACCCTATCATTTCATATAAAAAGCAAAGCCTGAAAAAAAGCGGATTTTACATAAAACTTGAAATTTAGCTAAAAATCTTCCCAAAATATTCTCAAAGTGCCTGATTCCGTGATTGTGAAAAATCAGTAGCCCTAGTAAAGATGCAGAAACCTAACTTTATTTCTGCAACTACCTCATGAAATTTGAATTACTTTTCCCACGTATGCTGCAATACTGTCTTTGTCACAATACAGTAATCTACTTTGGTTGCTGAGTGAGAAAGGGAAGTTTGTCAGTATTTTAGGTTATTCTTTATAATAGAGTAAGGTAAGTTCCTAAAGATTCAATTGCAAGACAGTCACCCAGCACTGGTCTCGACTCTGATAGATACAGTGTGAATTGGTTCTTGCTAAAGGAATTCCTCCTGAGCTGCATGCAGGGGTGTCTTCCTGGTCATACATGCTGTTCAGGAGGTACAGTTCACAAATTGTTTCAAATGGTTGATTTTAATTCAAAGTATTAATAGTTTGGGTTTGGCTACTTACCTGTTCAAACCAAGTGTTTCTATTGCACACTTTTTTCATAATGGCTTTTATTCAAAAGCTCTACCACATATGATGCAGTACTGTCTCTGCCCTTTGATATTTCTGTTGCATTCTTATGAAGTGGGGGATTAAGTTTAGTTGTTTGTAACAAGGTGCATGTTTAATAATACTGAATGTCCAGGTGCAAATCTGCCTTGTTTACACCCGTTCCTCCATCTTGCAGCTGTGTTGTGCGCAAGTCCATTGCCAGAGTTCTGACTGTAATTAACCAGACGCAGAAGGAGAATCTGAGGAAATTCTACAAAGTAAGTACATTTGGAATGCAGTTTGGTTATATCGAATTTATTACATTGTACTAGAGCCAGAAGTGATTTACTGGTAATGCTTACTACAGTCAGCACTCGGATACACATCAGTCGTGTTTTACCATTCTTGTATTATGAATAAAATCAATCCCCATTATATATATGTAGCAAATTATTGCAGTTACCCGACGCATGCGATTTCTGACTCGGACGCCAGTTTGATACAAAGCCCATCTCTTCAGTGTTACAATTGACTTGTTTAATGTAAAAGTTAATCATCACAGTTTTAGTGTAATTTTTTTAAATCTGTGATCTTTAGTTGCTTTTGTGCATTTTCATTAGTGAACTGTGACATTAGGGTCTTTATTGTGCACTGCAGTTACACAGCGTTTTTTTGTTTTTTTTAATCCAAAAACAAAGCGTTAATGGTGAATTTTAGATGTGCTACAATCCGCACCAGATTAGACCAGGCACGATAATGTAAAAGTTAATCATTAAACAGTTTTAGATACTGTGATGCATTTATTTTACTTATGTGATCTTTAGTTGCTTTTTGACATATCTTTTTCATGTTCCCTGAAAAAAGACAAGTATTTGTCTTCACTGCTGTATTCTCCCCTAACTCATGCGCTAACAAATTTCAATGAAAAAATCAGTGAATGACCCCTCTGGCTGAAAAACGAAACTAACAGGAGTACTGTCTTCAGATAGCTAAACCATGCCAAAGAAAAGAGAAATACGTGTTACAATATATGCGTCTCTGTGCAGTTCCTCAAACCCATTCTTTCTTTCTGTACAAGGTAGGTGTGTGTGTGTGTAGGGCAGGGGTTGTTTTGGTGGTAGGGGGCAGGTTACCACATACTCACCTACATGCAAGTCAAATCAGATGAAATAGTCAGTCAGATATGTGTCACGCTCGTTTTAACCGTCGCAAGTCAAAATTTTATAAGTTCGGATATTTGAGTGCTGAATGTCGTAGACGTTTAAGGATACTACTTTATAGTTTGCAGGGGCTGGGTACAATAAACATGTTAGCTAGACTTGCCTCCCAAGTTGAATTTGAAATCCACCACCAAGAAAGAGTTTAGTCGTCCTGGGGTGTCCTCGGTTCACCGCACACCAGCGACCCCTGTGGTCTAGCCGGGCGCCTGGGGGCGTGCCTGTAAGTTGCCCAGAGCTGCGTTCTCCTCAGACGCTGTAGCTCTGAGGTGGCTCATGCCACATGCTTCGGAGGACAGCGTGTGTTCGTCGTTGCCGCTCCCCAGTCAGCGTGGGGGTGGTAACGGTGAGCTGAGCCTAAAAATAATTGGCTATTCCAAATTGGGAGAAAAAATGATAAACAATTGTCGACTACTATATTTAAAAAAAAAAAAAAAAATTAGTCATGAAGTAACCTTCGTTCAAAAAGTGTTATGGACCATAGATATGACATTGAGCGAAGCTTCTGGTTGAAATGTTTTTTAAAGTGGATAGGTCTTGGATAATGCATTTGGTGGTTGGGTCATTCTATGATCAAAGTGTTTGGAAGTGCTAACCAAATGTTTTTTTTTTTTTTTTAGGGCAAGAAGTACAAGCCTTTGGATTTGAGGCCCAAGAAGACTCGTGCCATGCGTCGCAGGCTGACCAAACACGAAGAGAGCTTGAAGACCAAGAAGCAGCAGAGAAAGGAACGCCTCTACCCCATCCGCAAATACGCTGTCAAGGCATAAGTTTGTTCTCCTTGTATGGAATAAAACACAAAAAAGCATTTCAGTTTCATTGTCACATTTGTATGTATTTATAAGAAACATGGCAAGCATCTTGTGCATTCTTGCAAAAACTATTGTATTAGAATGAAATGTTCGTCTTTTTTAGGATGGAAATGCGCAGAAGACTTATTAGGTGCGTTTACACAAGCACACAATCCGAAATGAGCAGACAAGAGGACGTATTCCGGAATGTCTTAGTAGCGTAAACGCTATCGAACGTGTTCCGGAATCCGTTGTCTTATCCTCGTAAAAGTTGAGTTCGTATTCCGGACTGAGAGGACGAGGATGGATTCCAGTATACGAGTGTAAACACCCGAGGAAATATTCCGGCAAGATTGGAGAAAATACACACCAGACACTGTATGCCAACCAACAATGCCATCCCAGTGCTGCCTTCCCAAAATCCAGAAACGCCAACAAGAAAATATTTACATCTTCCAAGCTGTACCATCTAAAAGTTCAGCTTATTTCTATGCTTTTTTTTTTACATTTTTTATAATGGGTAGTTATGTTCAGTCTGAGTTTTTATTTATTTATTTATTTATTTTTTAATGCATTTGTTTTTACATTTTTCGATGTGTAGACTGGGGGTCCATGTAACACTATCGGGTCAATTTTTAGAACTTCCAGAAATTTGAAAGAATTCAAATATGGGCTTGTTTTATCTCTAGTTTTTGCTGTTTGTGTATGAAAGGGTCCTCATAAGTCTTTTCATAGACCTGCTAAGAAATGATTCAAATAAATCTAGAAAAAGCTTTTATATATCTGTTATTACACTTGCTCTGAAGGTGCAGATGAACACTTTTTATATCACATTGCTGTGCAGGCATGGCTCGTGATATAAACCAGGCTTCACGTTTGTCTATGACAGCACATTGAGTGCGAGAAAAAAAAAAAAAACTAACGGTGAATGAAAGAGCAGTGTTTTAATACTGTACGTTTAGTCATTCTTTACATTTAAACAAATGCATATTTAGTCTCTGGGAGCCAGGGGTTGAAAATTTCAGATCAGTTCCACCCCCTTACAGATTTACACTCCTATGTTTTTCTAAAAGAACTATCCCCAAGCAGTAAGTTTAGGGTGGGTGTAGAACTGGTTTAATATGTGATGTCTTTGTCATTAGGGTAGATTTTGTGCGGTTTTGCTTACAATGCTCAAACTCGGCAAAGCAAGATGAAACATCAGTTAAGCTCTCCATATGGGTTTTTAGAGGGTCAAAGGTTATTTAAAACAGGTTGTTCCTTTTTAGCCCTTTCACAGTATTTTCATGGTGACCAATTAATCTTGATTCAATTAATCAATATTTATTTGATAGCGCGTCTTTCATAGTGGACCACTATCACAAAGCGCTTTACAAGATCATGAGGAATAATGCATTAAATACAAGGAATAGTACATTAAATATAAACAGTAAGAAAGCAAATACATCAAATACAGGCATATTACATTAAATGCAAGGCTAGGATGTGAACTCTAAATATTGTGGATGCGTCTGTCATGCAGAATCATACGAATAAGATGGAGTGAAAAAACAAATCACAGTTTAGAGAACAGCTAATAACAGATATCAGGATTGAAGAGCATTGAAAGCAAGAGAACAGGTGGCTCCTGAGAGCTGATTTGAAGCGAGTGACTGGGAGCTACGCGCACTTTCATCATATTTCATCCTTGGGTTGTCATACCAGTGGCTTCCGATACGCCATTATGCATATTTTTCACAGTGTCCCTTGAGTCAGAACTATCTGAGTCTTCAGCTATGACATCCATTGTTGTCTTAAGGGTTTTTGCAGGAGTTTCAGTACAATTCATCTTCACACTGGAGCCGCCACACTTGGAGCATTCAGACGTCTTGCACCCTCATGCCTCAAGTTCCAGCAGTACATCAGAGGCAGAGGGCTTAGTCTTCCAGGTAGGTAAAATGTTACCATCAATTTGAAAACTCCAGCCATGTCCGTCTGGAGAAGCTAAAACTGGCTTAGCAACTGATGAATTCCCCCACCTATACACCTGGTAAGTGGTTCTTTTTAAATGCTGTTCTAGACTGTTGTAGGCGGTAATGGTTAATTTGTCAACTGCTTCTGACAGAACAGGTGGTACCGTACTGCATCTATGCTCCTATCAGAAGATTTGTGGTCATAGAGGGTTGCTATGAACAAACTCACATTTTCAATTGCACTCTGAAGGTACTATTGATGTACCCATATTTGCCAAGCCAGGAAACCTTTTTGTACTATTTAACAGCACTTCTCAAGCATTCTCTTTGCCAACGTGTGAGAAGCCACTAGTGCTGTCACAGCCTGTGACTGCATGAAAGGCAGGGAGCATTTCACCTGGAGAGGAGCCAAGGCCTTCCATAAATAGGCTAAATAGGGCCAGAGCCATGTAGAATAGTATCAGGAAATTCATCAAATCCAAGTTTATTTTAATGAAAATGTACTGTAAATTCCAAGTAGAGTTCTTGTAAAATAATACTGAATACCTATAATGATTTAAGGCATTTCCTTTTGTCATGTCCCATACTCTAATCTAAAAAAATACGTTGACATCATTGCAGGCTATATGCTTGTACAAAGAAAATATACTTTGTGAACACAAACAAGTCAAAGCGTCTGTGTGATAAGACACAGGCCTTTTGCCTTTTCTTTCCTTGACAGTAGTCCAGCTTTCCATCTTGCTCCTGTTAAGTATCGTGTCATGCTCCCCTGCTGAAGCCAGCAGTATGCTGTCTCTGGAGAAGGACAGGTTCTTGACACATCCTGTGTGCCCCTCCAACAGAAAGATTAATGTTTCCCGCTGGTTCCACACTCGAACCGTCCCGTCCCAGGACCCTGACGCCTGTAACACAAAACACAAATCAACCACAGCTACTTTAACCACAGAGCTTGTCCAATTGTGCGCAGGCCTCCTGGGAACGCCCGTCCACGGTCAGCAGTGGCATAGCTTGACTTCGAACCAGCGATCAAGCTACAGGGGGCATCCTGCACTCCAGGCAGAGTGCCTTTTACTGGATGCGGCATTCGGGAACCTCACATCTACTTTAAAGGAAGGTTTATTGTACCCGGCCTGGTGTAGAGTGGAAGCAGTAGTTCACGTGTGAGAGGACTTACGGTATATGAATCATAGTGAATATCTACTGCAGGAAGGTGGCTACGTAAAACAAGGGTGTCAGTGACATACTTATGAAGCACTTTTGTTTTATAAATATTAGTTCTGAAACACTCAGTAATTTAGGCTAAAGAAAGCCTTTTCAATTGGACTGCTGATTCTCTAGATAAACTAAAATTTGACATACAGACGTCCATAGTTGTGTCTGTCTCCACTGTATCCCCGTGACAGGGATATGTCTAATAGACAATACTGGGGTTCAGTCTGCTTAGTGCAGGGGATATGTCTAATAGACAATACTGGGGTTCAGTCTGCTTAGTGTCAACTCTATTGCAATTGCAGCTAACAAAATAATTCCAGAAATCTCATCAATTTTGCACTTCCATTAGCTACAATCTATCTCAAAAGTGCAGTTTTAAAGAAACAACGTCAAACATGTGTTTTTATTTTAAAACACAACATCTATTACTATTAACTATTTTAGGTTTCACAGGAATGTGCTATACTTGCACTTCCTGGGTCATTTAACTCAGCAGTGTCTTCTGGGTTAGCATGTTATTGGCTAAAATTATGTCAGTCAATAGGGGAAGCAGCTGATTGGTTATTGACAGGAAAGAAGCCACCAATGGAGTGGGGACAATTTGAAAACCTTCTAAAATATCACCGTTCTGAAAGCCAAAAATGGAAGGTCTTTTAACATTAACGCTGATATGTATTATGTCAGACATAGTTAAGGTTCAAACGAAGGTCCTGTTTAAAGCTCAAAAGGGGGGTAAAACCCCACCAATATACGGGGTAGCATTTGGTTGAATAGTTTTTGAGCTACAGAGTGGCGTAAAAAAACCCAGCTGTTTTTCTTTTTCTTTCTTTTTTTTTTTTTTAAGAAATGATTAATAAGCTTTTTTATAAACCTGTATCTCAAAAAGTATAGCAAAGTAAGGAACCACGCTCGGCATACACATAGTCGCGGGGTGTAGATGTGCAGCGGGGGGGTTTCTAGTTTTAGAGAAATTTAACCCCAGAAATAACGGTGTGACGTCGTTGCTAGGCAGAGGGGCTTGCGACCGTTCCCTTGCACTGAATAGGGGAATATGGAATATATAGTTCAGCACACACGGGTCACATCTGTGTTTCTGTCTGGAATAAAGCTGGTAATCGGTGATAATGTTTTTTGTCTTTGTGCCTTCAAAACTGGGGAAACTAATAATCATTTTTAGTCGGGAGTTCAATGATATCGTTCCATTCCACAAACAAATCTAATAGATAAATCTAATATGTTGCTGTCCGTATTAAAAATATCAGCTTCTCTGCTTTTAAATAATACAACGTGAAAAATGAAAGTGACCCTGTTTGTTGTTACTTGTTACACAATTAACATTAAACTGTACCGGTGGAGACTCTAGCGTGTATGGAGCTAGAACAGCAACTGCACGCAACGACAGGGTTACCGTACAAAGACGTGAATGCAGAATTAGAAAATAAACATACTTCTCCGTATCTCCGCATTTATACAGCGCCATTTGAAAATTCAAACACGGAATTCATTATCCCCCATACTGTTTATTAGTTTATTAAAATGATATAATATTGCACTTCTAAACATTGTGTGCATGTATTATTTGTGTATATTATTTATTATATTTGTATATTAATACCTGTATTATATTTATTGCATTATAGCATATTCTACGTATCACCAGATTTATACAGCTCCATTTGAAAATTCAAACATGGAATTCATTATCCCCCATACTGTTTATTAAAATGATATAATATTGCAGTTAATGCAGCACTTGCCAATTTCAAGCATGACAGAGTGTAATTGGTAGGAAAACCCTTTAAACTCCGGTAATTGTGTTCCACAAAGGAAAAACCGCCAGTCATGGTCACAGTGTTGACTGGGTTCAATGGTTTCACTGTAATGATACACAAAGCACACAATGCATCAGAACGTGCATGATTCTTACATGCTCTTTCTAGACAGAGTGGACAGAGCCAAACACCATGAAGAATAAATGCCCTCAGCACTACTGTTCAGATTTGTCCAACCCGAGGTACAGTCGTTGCTGTCCCCTCCTCTCCAGTCTCAGGTACAGTCGTTGCTGCCCCCTCCTCTCCAGTCTCAGGTACAGTTGTTGCTGTCCCCACCTCTCCAGTCTCAGGTACAGTTGTTGCTGTCCCCTCCTCTCCAGTCTCAGGTAGTCGTTGCTGTCCCCTCCTCTCCAGTCTCAGGTACAGTCGTTGCTGTCCCCACCTCTCCAGTCTCAGGTACAGTCGTTGCTGTCCCCACCTCTCCAGTCTCAGGTACAGTTGTTGCTGTCCCCACCTCTCCAGTCTCAGGTACAGTTGTTGCTGTCCCCACCTCTCCAGTCTCAGGTACAGTTGTTGCTGTCCCCTCCTCTCCAGTCTCAGGTACAGTTGTTGCTGTCCCCTCCTCTCCAGTCTCAGGTACAGTTGTTGCTGTCCCCTCCTCTCCAGTCTCAGGTAGAGTTGTTCCTGTCCCCACCTCTCCAGTCTCAGGTACAGGGATTAACATTTTCACATTTGATTTGGCTTCAATAAATCTGGCTTTAAAAAAGACTTTCATACATGGTGCGTGTCTCTTTCTTCTGTGTTATTTAGTGCCTCAAGTTTTCACCACTACATTGTGTGGCAGATGTGGTTCTTTGATTTTCTTTCTGCAAGGGCTAGTGAATATTGCACAGTAGACAGGGCTAGTGAATATTGGCAGTAATCCTTAACAAGTGCTTAGAGACCTTACTGGTATAGAATCCTGAAATGTACGGTCACATGTTTCTAAATATCACACAGCCCTGAAAATCCATTCAGGATAAAAAATGTAATTGAACTGATCACTAGCAGAACCCTGCTCCTCAAGTGCAGCTCCACACCAACATGCTTCCAGAGTGCTGACTTGGCTTTAAACATTCTAACCATTCACTCATTTGTATGCTTAAACTGTAAGATGGAGCCAAATTCCCAGCCTGGCTGTAACACTGCTGAAGCTCTTTACGTTACCTGGGAACCCCGCAGGATCGCGGTTTTATCAGAGAGGAGCAGCTTGGAGTCAGGACTGAAAAACACAGTCTCTACACTCTTAGTGTGACCTGGGGTAAGGAGCAAAGCAGGGGTGAGCTACCAGCAGGGTTTATATTCCCAATAGAGAATCAATCCAATGCATTTCACAGAACAATGACCTACAGGTATTTATAGAAATCAGTAGACATCTTTAGAAAGGAGTGTGATCTATATATATATCGATATGAAAATGGCAAAAATCCTCTAGTTTTTCTAAGAGATATATCCTTGTAGATAGGCAAACAGCAAGAAAATATATGCATGCTACCAGTGTGCTCCCTTCTGACATCTCAAGCTGCAAAGCTGGCTACATTTTACACTACAAAATAAACAGACACTGCTATTCCATTGTTTTCTGTTCTGTTATTGTTACTCAACAATGCAACAGCAAATAAAGCAGGGCTGAAAAGATAACACAAATGAATTCATGACACCTGTTCTAAAAATCACTGCTTACTGATGAAACGCTTTACATGGATGCTTGAACCCCGCTCTCAAAAAGTCTTTCAATGGACTGCAGTATTTCAGAAAAACAGTTCAATTAATAAATAGCTTTAACAAGCTGAAGTATACTGATAATGGCTTTGTTGAGGTGTGTTTCTTGGTAATAATGGGACTTCTTTGTTCAAAAAATTAATTGACTTAGGAGTTCCATTATCTCTTCGATACACACCTTTAAGTTCACGCAGGCACTGTGTTGAAGCTGTCAGCCACACTTTCACTGTGCAGTCATGTAATGCACTAGCAAAGCAGATAGTCAGAGGAGAACTGGACCTGTGGGTATTGAAAATGCAACAAGAAACTAACAGTGAACCTCCAAAACACACAAAGGCATTAAAACAAATTAACATGAAGAACATACCAGCAAGAAAAATGCAAACTATATACAGTACCTCACAGGAAGCTATAATAACTAAATATGGCAAACATCCACAAGGTGGCACTACAGTGTCACTTAGAAATAACCTCCCACACAAAATATAGACCTTACATTATTTAGCTGGGCTGTGGTCTTATTTAAGTGCCTTATTAATTAAACCACTACAGATTGGTGATTGCTTTTCTTGGTTTCCCAGGGGGCTGGCAAAGGTGGGTTAGGACTATGGTAATAAAATAAAGTTAGTTGGGGATCATACAGCTGCTGAGTATTTATGGAGCATTTTTTCTTAGGAGTTTATACTGCTCGTTTACTCAATGGTATAAAAAGACAGATCAGTGCGATGTAAGGTCTTATTATGGTCACAGAGAGGGTTATACAGTATTGTTCATGACAGAATCCAGTCTACTCTTGAAGAATCCGACAGTCTCTACTTCAACAACTCTGACTGGCAGCCTGTTCCAATGGTTCACCACCCTTTCTTTGAAAAAGCTACTTCTCCCCTACTTTACATATATGACCCCTGGTTCTGTTCTCTGTGACCTGTGAAAAATAATTCTCAGCAGTTTGTTAAACCCCTTGACAATTTGAAATACCTCTATTAAGTTGCCTCTGGCTCTCTTTCTTTCTTGGCTATACAGATTCAGCTCTGTCAGTCTATCTTCATATGACATGCCCTTCAATCCTGGAATTAATTGTGTTGCTCTCCTCTATACTCTCTCCAATGCCAAAATGTCTTTCTTAAGATATGGGGACCAGATCTGGACACAATAGTCTAGGTGTGATTGTACCAGTGCATTGTATAATTTGAATATAACTTCTCTTGATTGTATAACCTAACATTTGATTTGCCTTTTTTTATATAGCTTCTCCACACTGTCTAGTTGACTTAAGAAATTCAGGAAGAAGTGGGTGGGTTTTTGTAAAAATAGTTGGGAACCCTGGTTGAGAGTTGAGATTGACTGTGCGAGTGAAAGGAGGGGAATGGGAGCCATTGTTCACTAAAAGCTAATACAGTGGTTTTCTTACTGCATTGAACCACAATTGTTGTCTGTATTATATCCTGGAACCCCTGCAACTCAGCACTTAACAATGCTTTAAAATCTGGTTTGTATTGTAGCAGTATATAAAATTTCCCATTAACAACCCAATAGCAAAATGAAATCAAAATGTTATCCATGCACAGAACTGCGTAAAACATAAAAGGCATGCAATTTAGCAAAAGATTAAAAAAACAATAACAGTTTCCAGAATTAAAACAGGATCCAAAGTCAGTATTCAAAATTGCAGAATATAGTGCTCGATAAGACCCTAATGTCACAGTTCACTTGCAAATGAAAATGCACAAAGGCAACTAAAGATCACAGATTTAAAAAAAAAAAAAAAAAACATCACAGTATCTAAAACTATTTATTGATTCACTTTTTTACATCACCTTTGCGGTTAAACAAATACATTGTAACACTGAAGAGATGGGCTTTGTATCAGAAAACTGGTGACGGAGTGGGAAATCACGCAAGACTGGTAAGTGCATTAATTTGTTACATGTATATCATGGGAATTAGTGTTATTATTAATACAAGGCTGGTAAATCATGACTGATGTGTATCTGGGATATCTGAGTGCTGACTGAAATTGAGTTTACTTGATTGACTATTTACAGTGACAGCTAGCTGAATTCACGTCAGTAGAACCCAAAGATCACACGATGAGTCAATCTATTTACCTTTATTTCAATGGGACCTGACCTGGTCACCAAGTCACATCACTGCTATGTTGTGTGGTGTGAACAATTCAACAAAGGAAATCTGTGGGTATAGCTCAGAGGTACCGTTGTGTGGCATGCAAGCATTTGAAGTTTTGGAAGTGAACCACCTTGATTTGGTACTGCAGCTTACTTAGCTAACATTGTAGGTAACATGCTATTTCTCTTGACCTATGGTATTTACTGAACTGTACAGTACTTCGCATTAACTATATAGCATGATTCATAAACAGTGCACCATATGAAAACACATGATTACAGCCACTGACTTGGCACATGGCATTTGTATGCTATTTTCATGGAAGGCCTCTGCTGCATTATTGCCAACATGCTGCCCATGGCTTGCACACAATGTAGTGGATCTCCTCCTAGCAGCTGATGAGTTAATAAGACAGACATCAGCATGTGACAAAGAAATCAATAAAAGGGTAAAAAGAAAAGCTTGCCTTTCTATGTTATTTAGTGTTTCTGCTTTCCACTGGCACCTTTCAGCACCTGTTGTGCAACCTTTTAGTACTGGTGTATTCAAACGGAATAATATTAATTAAAGGAAGACTCTTAAAGGTGCACAGTAATTTGTTTAGAATCGAAAGATCTTAGTGTGGATAGACCAGAATTGATTTACTATTTCTTTTTGTATCATTTTTGTGTGCTGGAACAGGCATACTAGGAGAAGCTAAATGGCAGGTCCTGTTCCCCAGTGCAGAAATCCTAACCCTAGCACATCTAAATAAAGAGGAATAATATTTTCTTTAGCAGGCTAGCTAGCAAGGTTGCTTATTGCAACACCATCTCATCTAGAAATGCCTTCCTGGTTTGTCTGTTTATGTTATGAATCTGTATTATAGTAAGTCGCTGAATCAGTAATCTGAATCAACTCTAAATGAATGATTACACATCAAATTAAACTAAGCAATAAAGCAGTGGTCAGCTGAATCGTGGTTCACAAGCACAGTTGTTCATCTAAGTTCTTTGAAAGCCTTTGAGGTTACCGTGAATCCTTTGAACCTGTAATACAAGTCCACAATGGTAGAGGAGACTTAGGCACCCTAAGACAATTGTGTACTTTGCCAAAATATTCCTTCTTAGGGACTGCCTGTCCAGGCCCAGGAATTGGAAAATGTTTCTGTTAAATGTATGCTTTCTACTAAAATGTAGTGAAGTCAACATACACAAAGGAATACAATTGTATTGTACAAGTGCAACTACTGGAGCTGTAAGGATAAACATATGCATACTTAATGGTATTCTAATGTTCCTACCTGTATTACAGTTGATGTCCATGTTGCGGTCATTACAAAGGTAAAGGTAAAAGGTAAAAGTTTGGGTTTTCTACTCCACAACCCAAGAGAACTATATCTGTACGGTATTTCTCAAAGTTTTCCAAAAGTATAGACACAACCATATAAAGATCTTCCATATAGTCGCAATATGCACATGCATACAAAAGACATAATTATTCGTGGTAAGGGGGGGGATTAGATCAAAAGAGAAAAGTGGGTGTTGATGTTGCTCCGAGCCAGGGGCATGGGCACCAGTGTGGTAACTGAATAGAGCATTGTGAGAGAAGCTTGTAAAGCAGATTGTACATACGAAAATACATCAATCCTGCCCTATTGAGACCCTGAATGAGACCAGTGTCCTGTCATCTTATTTATTATTCAGCGCCAATCCTGCCACAGAGCTGTCACCCCCTCTACAAAGACACTAATTCTTGTGGATATGTTTACAGAAAACAAAGGCTGCACACCCCCAACTAGCTGCAGAAAGAGGCGCACATTGGCTCATTGCCGGGAAACCCAGACGACTATCCAAAATGCCAATCCAACCCCCTTCCCTCAACCTTCCTGGAAGAGTGGACTGTTTCATACTGTTTGAAGAGCAGAATGTTATAGATGGTAAATTGCACTGCCAACATCCCTGCTGCATGCATTTGTTGTATGCTTGAAAAATGGTTTTGGTTTATATATTTTTAAGAGTTAATAGCTACAATTCCTTAGTTTTGTATAAATGTTTGCAGCCATTCTGAGTGGTTCTTATTGAAATGACTCAAACACTGTGCTTTTCATTGTGTGATAGATCTGTGTTAAAGAGTTCAGGAGCTGTTCTTTAGTTCTAGATGTGTGCCACAGACATAAGTAACATAAGCTGGTCTTATTGAAATGTTATAATTCTGTGTTCAGGTTCCTTGACTTGATGAGTTTGGGAGCTATTCTTCAGTTACATTTTCCTGCCACAGGCAAATGTAATTTACGGTAGATCAGCCAACATGCCTTTATAAAAATAACAGCCACTACCATCTAATGATCTTTTTCCTGGCTTCATTATGCATTTAATAATCTGTCCCAAGTGTATAATATGATCAAATATGGTAATTTGATCATACAAGAAACAAAAAAAAGGGACTGATCTCTACAGGTGCACTATTTATTTTAGATCCAGATTAGTAAGTCTCAGTAAACAATTTGTTTTAAAATATATTCCTGTGTTTTTGCATAAATATAGTGTTACAAAGATACTTACTGAGGGTATGGTATGTACATTCCTTGACACAAGTTCTGGAGGGATAATAATGTTCTTAATGACAACTTGCATGATGTTTTCAGAACCTCAGGTTCCTGTTCAAACTATGCTTTGACATTTGTTCCAAGAAGTTAAAGCAATATTGTGAATGAATGACACTGACTCAGAAATAATTCAAAAGTGCTGGCGGACTGGAGATGGAAAGCCTGCATGTAATTTAAATAAATTCAAATTTTCTCTTAAAAAATAGCTTGTGATTTAGTATGAATCTTCAACTGTTGAAATTTCCACTCATTTTGCAGTAAAATGTGTATTTTTCAATGGAAATCCAGATGATGATTGGGCACCAAAGATTAGACTACTTACAGCTTGGCTGCCCTAATAATTACTCAGTTTCATTTACAGATACTTATAATTCAGTACTTGGTGGGGGTGGTGCTGGGGTATGTATACCTTCTATTTACTTTTATTCTCTTAATTTTTTTATTCTCTTAATTTCAATGTAATAATAAAAACACCTAATAACATAACATCTAATTCTGTGCAATCAGACCTGTGGTCATGCCAAACTGAACTTCTAAAGTCAAGACAATATCCCAGGACTGAAGTGCTTGGTTTGGGCAGCTTATGTCTCCTCTAGCTTTCCACTGAATGCCATCCATTGCTAAGGAACCAGCAAACACATTAAATTAATTAATCAAGTCAGAGAGAATGGCATCTTCCAGTTGGATTAAAATCACTGCCCTTCTCTACAGTCCTGCTGCTTTGTCCCTGCATGACTGAGACACAACCCCATTGATTTATAATATTGCCTTTGACATGCTTTAAACAAGAGAACTATTTCATTACAAAGCAGATTAAGAGGAGCCTAGCACAAAACGAAGTCACAACTTCTGCAAGCAAATGGGAAATTCAGAGTGAGGACATCATCTTTTATGTACAGTATTATGCTGCATTCACATTGGTTTTAATTCCACCAGGCAATTCTTGACCATTTCTTTCATAGTTTATTATAAAGCACGTCCTGTTCCACCTTTCAGTTTGGCTTGTGGGACATACCAAATTATTTCCTCCCCAATGAACCATTTAGTTGGTTTCTGACCTGCCAAGAAAATGTAATGACGATTGTGTTATTCTTCAACTGCATCCAGTGCTGCCCGAAACAAGCAACCTCGAATGAAATGTGGAAGGCAGGTGTCATAGTTAGAAAGTATATGAGCCATACAAAAAACAAAGTATGATTCGAAAGTTTTTGATGACCTTCCAAGATTATTTTTCCAGATGGCCAATTCTTGTTTAGTTTATATAAATATCCTTCTGTATTCCAATAGTTACTACCCCTAATGGTGTTTTTAAGTCCTTATGCTGGATATAACTGCAGATAGTTATAAACTTTTGTACATAGTTGTTTCAGCAAAGTGTCTCTGAAACCCGAGCCACACGGGAGAGCAGAGGCTGCAGGATGCTACAAGGAGCATCACCTTTTATTTGTAGTTTTGTTACTGTGTTTTATTTTCCTTTTTGCTTTCGCCTTTTGTTTCTGGATTATTTTTCGCAACACCAGTGAGTGCAATACAGACTGTGTCAACTCCTACCATTGCTGTATGCTCTACCCACTTACTATTGTCGGTATTTGGGTAGCAGCATAAGAGCGCCCTCTGCTGGAAAAAATAAAACGGTGCACCCCAGTGGTGTTTCAAATAAATTTTCTGTCTCATGAATTCCCCCACACTGTCACAAACTGACAGGACTAGTTCGACATATGACAGCTCGATCCAATTCCTACAAAACTATTAAAAGACGTTCTTGATGTTATTAATAACCCACATTTTAAAAATTATAAATGGTGAACTATAAATTGCCTTGTCCTAACCTGGTTCAAATCTTATCTTTCTGATAGGTTTCAGTAGGTCTCTATTGGGGAGGTAAAATCGGCATTATCGGAAGTTGTCTGTGATGTCATTATATATGATTCTGCTATGTGGCATTATCCACAGACACGGAGTGAACTTCCATTGCTATGCTGATGATACCCAGCTTTATTGTACCTAAATCCTGGAGTTTCTTCTGCCTGGGTATTATCAGCTACTTGCCTTACAGACATCAAGCATTGGACATCATAGAATTTTCTAATGTTTAATTCACATACAACGATGAATATGCTAGTGAGATCACAGAACCAACTAAAAGGAAATGTGGAACTACAGAGTTTGGGGGTCATCTTTGATCCTTATCTATCATTCGAAACGTATATTAGGGAAGTTACTGGAGTATCTTTTTGCCATTTGAGAAATGTAGCCAAACTTAGACCAATTGTTTCTGTATCTGATGTTGAGACACTAAGGAATGCCTTTGGTTCACCTAGAATTGATTATTGTAATGCACTTTTTTCTGGTGTCCCAAAACGTGTTTTATGTTCAGAATACTGCCACTAGAATTCTGACTAAAACCAGGAAAAATTTACATATTACCCCTGTTTTGGCCTCTTTACACTGGCTCCCTGTGCAGTATAGAATTGATTTTAAGATTTTGCTGTTAACTTACAAGAAACTGAATGGATTAGAACATAATTATTTGCAGGAGTTACTGACCCTGTATCTTCCAAACCGCACTCTGAGATCACAGGATGCGGGGCTGCTGGTTATTCCGAGAGTCAACAAAAGCAACACGGGAGGAGGGAGGGCTTTTTCTTGTAGAGATCCTGAATTATGGAATGCTCTGCTTTCGTTTGTCAAGTCAAGACTAAAAATGCACTTTTATAAAGTGGCTTCCTTATCCTAGTGGGTTTTAATGTAAATTTAAAATTGCTGCTTTTGTATTATGTGTATACTGTTATTTAAATCTGTTATTTAAATGGTCTGATTGTGGCAGTTGTATATGTCACATGCTATACAAAGATATTGTGGTTGGGTCTTTTTTTCTGCTCTGTACGGTACAGTGCTTTGCGACACTTTTGTATAAAAAGCACTATATAAATGCAATGACTAAATAAATATATTTCAGTCTGAGTTTTTTCTGGTGGACATGCATGTTTTCTTCAATAGGAAATTCAAAGTACATCAAGTAATTTAAGTTTGCTGTATTGTATTTAGTTAAAACAAAAATAGAGACCTTTCTCAGATTTGAACAAAGCTATTCTACATTTCTGTCTGGAAATCTCAAATCCATGCTGAAAAAAGAATATAAAAAATAACACAGAGAAAAAAGCATAGCCTTTGCTCCCTGGCTATTGTTTCTTTCCCAGGGGATTATGTCTCATACCAAAAGATACACTTGGAATCTAAAACCTTCCTGCATCATTCCACAAGCACCTGGAGATAAACATTGCATGAGGGGTGAAAGAGAGAGTGACAGACAGACAGTGACAAACTGTACATTGTATTTGGTCCTTTTCTATTGAACTATGTCTGAAAGCTAATGTAACCGGGCTTCTCCTCACCTCTGTCAATGTTGCGTTGCGTGAAGATGAAACGTGATGATTTTCACAAGGCTATTTCTTTTTTAAATTTTTTTATTCATCTGCATAAAACAAAACACAAAAGCATTCAGTTTTGTTTTCCTCATTTGCCTATATCTCCTCTTTCAGTACTCAGAATGCTCTCCAGCATACTACACAATGATACATTGCACATTTCTTTCTTATATAAAACACAGGAGCATTGTTACTGTTAATAATAATAATAATAATAATAATAATAATAATAATAAATAATAATAATAATAATAATAATAATAAAGTTAAGTTCTCATCTAAGAAAAGTACATGGTATTTCTTGTATTCTCAAGAAGGCAACTGATAAAAAAATCGTTTTATTTCTTATACTATAGTACTGTTTACATACATGCGTAGAATTAAAATACAAATAAATCACTAGAAGTAATAACTAGAAGTTGCAGGCAACTTTAAGGCTTCCAGGCGTTTACAGCAGAGCAGGATATGGTTTGTGAAAATGGAAATCATATGAACATTTTGTTAATTGGAAAGCATCACGTTATTGTTTTTTTGCAGGATAATGGTTAGTATTTTATAAATGTTGATTTAGTATTAATTGTGATTACTACTTGTGATTAGTTGTGATAGAGAGCATTGCGTGCGCTGTGGAACTTTCAGCAGCATATTTTAAATACCCCGGCTGTCAAATTTCTGTACAGCTCGTGATCACAGTAAATGCAAGCTTTGCATTTGACCTTTAATAATGCAATGTGTGCAAGTATGTGCAAATTCACCATTGCTGAAATTTGATTGGCTCGCGGCAGTCATGTGTTTTTTAACGTAGTGAGTTTCTTTGAATAAACTTGATAGACAACCTTGCCAAGACTATGAATGAAAAGTTAGCTTCAGTCGGCATAATGGTTTCAGAGAAGAAGAAATTTGAATATATTTGACAATAAAGGTAGTCTGTGCCACAAGTTTCACAAAATTCGCAAAAAATCCAACGTGGCGGTGTGGCAAAGTGGCTGCTGATTGTGAACAGGTGCAGAGGTGATGCAGTGCAGGAATACTCACAGACATAAGAACAGAAAAACAGAACAACAGTTATAAACGAGAGGACGCCATTTGGCCCATCTTGCTCATTTGGTTGTTAGTAGCTTATTGATCCCAGAATCTGATCAAGCAGCTTCTTGAAGGATCCCAGAGTGTCTGCTTCATTACGAAGTACGACTTGGGGCCAAGAGGAGTAGACAAAACTCATAAAATATGCAGATATTTGCACTCTGGTCATATTGATTGACATTTGCTGCCAAACCATGTGACCAATCAGATGAATTAATTTATGTGTTTTCATTTCCCTTGGCCTCTATTACTCTATGGTGTCTGATGTGTCTACAACATTTTACCAGAGGGAAATACTGCAAAATATGCAAATATAGGCAAACTAAGCATCTCTGAAATTTAATTGGTTCGTGGTGGATATGTTTTTTGCTCCAACAACTTGCATTGAAATAACATTACCTATGTAATAACCATGACCCTATCTGCCTTCTCTAAGGAGTTGTAAGACATTTTTGTATTTGACCTTTAGGAGAGGTCAGAGATCATGGGCAAGGACATTTTTTGATGCATATGTGGGTTCTTATTTGTTTTCCATAGTAAACATGACCCTAGAGAGGTTCGAAATTCCATAACCCCTGATGTAAGAACTTGTGACACAAAACACCCTGTTTTTAAAAGCTTAACAATAACTTTATTTTAATAATAATAATAAAAAAAAAACCTAAATAGTGCAGAATTTAATATAACAGGCTCTCTATCACATTAGTAGCAATAATCCCTAACAGTGCAAAATCGGTTATTACCCGCGTGGTGCGCTGTTTTTATTAAAGACAGAAAAAAATAAAAAATTTAAACAAACAGAAAACACTTGCTCACAGAGCGAAAGAAAAGTTTAAACAAAAACAATCACGAACACTAAAACAATAACAAAACCCAGGTCAGGCTGGGCAGTCACCTTCACTGATCCTATACTAGTTTCGTTTTTAAATTTCTCTCTTCTCTCGCTTTCCCGTTCCTCCTCTGAACACCCACCCTGAGTGCAGAGAGTGGCAGGCTTATATACAGGTCACCATCTCCTGATTAGCAACACATGAATCACCTAATTAATTCGGGAGATGGCCACCTTCCCATCCACACTACAAAAACGAAAACCATCGGCTACGCCGTCAAAACACTAAGAAAACACATAGCTTTCGACATCATTTATACAATTACACATAATGAATAAATCATAATAAACAAAACACACAGCTTTCACTGTCATTTATACAATTACACATAAAGAATAAATCATAATAAACAAAACACACAGCTTTCACTGTCATTTATACAATTACACATAAAGAATAAATCATAATAAACAAAACACACAGCTTTCACTGCCATTTATACAATTACACATAAAGAATAAATCATAATAAACAAAACACACAGCTTTCACTGTCATTTATATACATAAATAATAAATAAACAAACACAAAATAACACAGGGAAGGAGGGGGAGACCCCGTTCTAAATATAAACTGTACAGGGCCCCTCGTCTTGTTACATATCTCTCCCCCTCAGTCTCAAAGTCCCGGAAGACGGGAAGCACGGTGTCCATGGGGGTGTCCATGGTGGGAGGTCCTCCTTCCCCCATGTCTTCCTGGCTGGCAGCTCCTTCTTCCAGGGCTTCTGCTACACACTATCCGGCAGCAAAAATGCTGTCGGAGGAGAGGGTCAGCAGCCACTTTGCCACATTGCCATGTTGGATTTTTCGCAAATTTTGTGAAACTTGTGGCACACACTACCTTTATTGTCAAATATATTCAAATTTCTTCTTCTCTGAAACCATTATGCTGATTGAAGCAAAACTTTTCATTCATAGTCTTGGCAAGGTTGTCTATCAAGTTTGTTCAAAGGAGCTCACTACCTTAAAAAAAAAAACATGGCTGCCACGAGCCAATCAAATTTCAGCAATGGTGAATTTGCACATACTTGCACACATTGCATTATTAAAGGTCAAATGCAAAACTTGCTTATAACTCCTTTGACAGTGCAGTCATAGTTACTATAAAACACACATATGAACCAATATATGCTCTATCAATAAATGTCTTTGTCCATGACCTTTGACCTCTCCTAAAGGTCAAATGAAAAACTAGCTTATAACTCTTTACAGAGTTCAGATATGGTTATGGTTACTATGGAACACATATCAACCCTTATATGCTCTACCAAAATGTTCCTTGCTCGTGACCTCTGTAAAAGGTCAATTGCAAAACGTGCTTATAACTCCTTAGAGTGCAGATAGAGTTATGGTTACTGTGGAACACATATATGAACCCATATATGCTCTATCAAAAAATGCCCTTGCCCATAACCTCTGACCTCTCCTAAAGGTCAAATGAAAAACTAGCTTATAACTCCTTAGAAAATGCACATAGGGTCATGGTTACTATGGAACCCTTTTTACAAACCTATATATTGCTCTATGAAAAAAACTGTTTTACAGGTGACTTATATAATGAGACTCGGAGCCCAAGTAATGACGAACGTGGACATTTTTTATTATTATTATTATTATTATTATTATTATTATTATTATTATTATTATTATTATTATTATTATTATTATTATTAGTAGTAGCGGTAGTATAGGGTCAGTGTCAACAAACAGAGAGCTGCGGATGATCCCGTGGCTAGTCCTTCAGGACTGTACTGAACTATAGCTAGCGTATTGGGTTAGTATAGACCTTCACACTAACCATGGGATCATCTGCAACTCTCTGTTTGTTGACATTGACCTATTGTGATGATTCTTTTCAAAGGGAGATTTGGGCGTGTTTAATTGCATGTCATTTCTGGAGATAATGCACAGTCAAACAGGGCTACAAAAATCTGTTAATCTTCGTAAAGATTATAAAATATATAGACACACACACACTCACACACACATACAGACATATTCTTTAGCTGAAACATTATTTAATTAATTGTTTTTTTGTTTGTTTATTTTTATATTGATATTTTTATTTGATAGAAAGAAAGCACATTACAGCACAAAACATGAACAGTATTGTCATGTGTTTTTGGTGCTTGTTGTTATTAGGGAACCACAACACCGTGTCGGGGGGGGGGCAACATTTTCGCTCCGAATATTAACAAGATGTCTGGTGGTGTTAAAAATAACATCTATTCACTGTCAGGTAAGAGTGTGTTTGTGCAGGGGTGTGTGTGTGTGTGTGTGTGTGAGAGAGAGAGAGAGTGTGTGTGTGTGTGTCCCCTTACGGAAATAACTTATAGGTTGCAATAGAATTGTATAGATGCCTACAGAGCACAGATAGGTGTCTCTACAGATTATGGCTGATTGTTATCCATGAGATGTTTTATCAGCTGACTGGCTACAGCCCTTTTGAGAGTTTTGGAGAGAAAAAAATTGGAGATGGGATGGAAATTAGAGGGACAGGTTGGAAATCCAGGGACAGGTTGAGAGTGTGCATAGTGGAGGGAGCAAGATCAGAAGCACAGAGGCGGACAAGGTCAGTCTGCCAGGGGTCCAGGGGGCACGTGGCAGTGGTTGATTTCAACAGCAAGCCGGAAACATCAGCAATGGAGAGAGGAGAGAAAGAGAAGGGGGCAGGAGGAGGATGGTCAAGGTGGTCATATAGTAAACTGGGTTTGTGGTGGGAGAGCGTAGAACAGATGTTGTCAATTTTGTTCCAAAAGAAAGGGGAAATATCATGACAGGTAAGGAAGGAGGATGAACCGAAGATGGATCTGTGGGGTGGCTGGATGCAGCGAGAGCATGTTGTTGACACAGGTTTCAGCTAGACAGAGATCATACTGTATACGGGTTATTCTGTATGTCATATGATTAGTCATTGCTGACGTGAATATATACAGTTCCATTGAGGTCCACTAATGCTGCTGCGATTGCAACAAAATTAGTGCAGATTATTCCTAGAGTAGGGATCCCCAAGGAGATTTTGACTGATAATGGAATAAACTTTCTGTCTAACACGCTACAGCAGATGTATAAAATATAAAAAATATGTCCCATTAGGACATCTGTTTATCATCCACAGACAGACAGTTTGGTGGACTGCTTTAATCAGACCCTGAAGTCGATGCTGAAACATTGGGTATCACTTCTTCCCTACCTCCTTTTTGCAGTGAGAGAGGTGCCGCAGAGTTCAACAGGGTTCTCCCCCTTCGAGCTCTTGTATGGCTGACAGCCTCGCGGCATCCTCGATCTGTTGAGAGAGGCGCACAAAGGCTCATCCAAAAATGTAGTGAAGCATGTGCTGTTACTAAGAGATTGCCTGTATTTGGTCGGTCGTTTGGCCCAGGACAACCTCAAATCGGCTCAGCACAGACAACAACAGCATTACTAAAAATGCACTAATTTGAACCTTTACACCAGGAGACAAGGTAATGCTGCTGCTTCCTTCCTCAGAATCTTAATTGTGTGCTAAATGGCTGGGGCCATATGAAGTGATTCAGGCTATAGGAACATAATGAATGTGAAATTTATCATGTACATTTATGGAAGCCCTGGCAGGCAAGGAAGGCCTTATTTATAGCCCCAGGCAATATAGAGGATGATTTAGGCCCCTGTCCAGAGACCCCGAGCACTAAAATCATTGTGATGGGGGAACAATTGGTTCCAGATCAGCAGAGGGAGCTGCGTAGTTAGAATATTGTTTGCATCCAAATAACGTTTTAATTTGCTGCTAACCAATGCTTCCAATATTTTTGCCAAAATTGGCACAGTTAGCTGTGTCCAAAATGATTTGTGATGATAACATTTGATCTATAACAACCAATGCGCTTAAATTTCACAGTAACTGCTTGGAAGCTGTAAAGTTGCTTGCAACTCTAGTTATAATTGTCATTAATTTATTTGGCTGGCTCATTTATCCAAAGTGACTCACACATATACCTATTTATACAGCTGGACATTTCACTGGAGCAATCTGAGTAATGGACCTTACTCAAGGGTACAACAGCAGGTGCTCCACCCTGGAATTGAACCCACACCCTTCCAGTTACAAATCTCTTTTTGTTCTTAATTTTGTGATTTACAGTATACTGCTCTTAGTATACTGTTTTTAGTCTTTTTAATATTATAATTATTATTATTTGTTATCACTGTTATTACTGACACTCCTAGTTGGGAGGGGCAGAACACTGGGGGTGAAGATTTACAGAGATACATAAAAATAATGTTTTTATTGTTAGTGTGTTATTTTTTATTGTTAATGGTTTATTTCCAGTAATTAGAACATGCAAAAATAGGGAGACACACAGCTCTATTGGCTCTCTGTAAACTCAGTAATAGAAATTATTTTAAATGCTGCTTAACATATCATGCTTCCACCGATAAAGTGATAATAAATACACCATAGAAAAATTAAGATTGTAAAAATCATTTCATGTAGTAGGCAGCAGTGTAGAGTGGTTAGAACTCTGGACATGGAGCTAGAAGGTTGTGGGTTCAAATCCTGCGTGGGACACTGCTGCTGTCCCCTTGAGCAAGATTGCTCAGATTGCTCTACTGAAATTCCCAGCTGTAGAAATATAAGTTGCTTTGGATGAAAATGTCAGCCTGTTTGAAATATATAGATACCTTGATCATAAACTGTATACAGAGTTGCACTACAAGACAAAATTTAAGCCGTAGAATTACATCACTTGTACCAAATGTATTATTTTGACCTAAATTTCAATGCACTGCTAACTTTTATGCAAGCAATCTCTATATGCCTTATAGGTAGACTAGCTCTATAGTAATTTGACAAGGTATTCACTAATAATAATAATAATAATAATATGCAACAGGTCAAAAGTCAAGATCAAGGTCATTTTTGGATATGGCATACTTGGGTTCCTATACAGGTTCTATAGTAAACACTCTCCCTGCAGTGTGTAAGGAGCTGTGAACTGTCCAGCTTCACCACGAATGACTATAACCATTACAGTTTTTGTACTGACAAATTATAACCATTGTGAAATGTAATGCTGGCATCTAGAGAATTAAAATAGTTTCTTGAATGCCTTTGCTAGTTACAGTATATCCCGAAATAATGAAATGTATAAATACTTGCAGCACAAACTTACAATGTTCTATGTTTGCTTGTAGTAAAGTAATAAACTGTACTATACTAGAGTATAATTACCATATTTCCCAGCGCCCCAGTAATGTATGTGTATAAAATCGGCATTTTTCTGGGCACTGCGCCCACATTTCAAATCAATCACTACAAAAAGTAATAGCATAAATCAGTAGCTGTGCTGAATATTGAGTTGATCAGTTAAAAGATGTAGGAGGAGATGCGATTACAAAAAGTGATCAGGAACGAATAATAATAATAATAATAATAATAATAATAATAATAATAAAAATAAAAAACAATGTCTGCATTTTACAATGCAGACAATAATAATAATAATAATAATAATAATAATAATAATAATAATAATAAACTGAGAGAAAACAATGTCTGTTACAATGCAAGACAATAATAATAATAATAATAATAATAATAATAAGAATAATAATAATAATAATAATAATAATAATAATAACATAATAATAAATAATAATCATCTGAGGAAGCTTGTGCTGTCAGAGATTCTCTCCTTTCTTTTAAGTTGTGTTGGATTTACTGTTGTGTTGAATACACCATGTAACAATTTTTTTTTTTTTTTGGTTCCTGGGTAGTAAGTGTTATTTCCTAATTGCTTATGCCTCAAAAGTATAGAAAATGGCTATTATTCCCCACAAACTTTGCTTTTTTGACCAGGACAGTGATATTTTGAAATTTATCTATTTTCTAGAACATTCCAGATAGATTCAGTACTGAGTAAACTTGGAGTAACTTCTAGAACTTTGTAGAACTTTCCAGTAATATAAATAGTAGTATAAATACAGGGGCCTTAAGCCCACCAGTTCAGTTTAGTTCCAGCTGCCTAAGTGGATACATATCTGCATTTTTCTGAGATGGTATCAAGAGGCTGCAATGGTGGCATTCCTGATGGGTCTCCAAGGTGGTTTTACCAAGTTTCCCTGCTATCTTTGCCTTTGGGACAGCAGGAACACCAAGGTGCACTACCACAGGCGGGACTGGCCACAGCGGACCGAGTTCTCTGTGGGGAGGAACAACGTCAAGTGGGAGCCACTGGTGGACCCCCGGAAGGTGCTGATGCCACCACTGCACATCAAATTGGGCCTTATGAAACAATTTATCAGAGCTCTAGATAAGGAGTTGGCAGCCTTCAAGTACCTTCAAGACTTCTTCCCTAAGCTGTCTGAGGCAAAGGTCAAAGCCGATGTCTTCGTCGGACCACAGATAAAGAAGATCCTGGAGGGCAGTGAATTCCCCAAGAAGCTCACTAGTAAGGAGAAAGAGGCTTGGAACAGCTTTGTCGCAGTGGTTCGGGGCTTCCTGGGCAATCACAAGGCTGAAAACTATGTGGAGCTGGTTGAGACTCTGGTGAAGAACTACGGCACAATGGGCTGTAGGATGTCCCTCAAAGTCCATATCCTTGATGCTCATCTTGATAAATTCAAGGAGAACATGGGAGAACTCGAAGGAGCAAGGCGAGCACTTCCACCAGGATATACTGGACTTTGAATGCTGCTACCAAGGACAGTAAACAAGAACATGATGGGAGACTACATTTGGGAGCTGATTCGTGAAAGTGATTTACAGTATAATCGTAAATCTCGAAAAACTACTCACTTCTAAATCTTTGTATTACTTTAGTATAAATACATGTTAATTTGGATTAATATGCTGTTTTTTTCTGACTTTATGTGAATGAAAAGACACAAATTCGCCCATTTTCTCATTGGAAATAGGTAAATTTCAAAATATCACTGTCCTGGTCACAAAAGCAAAGTTTGTGGGGGAATAATAGCCATTTTCTATACTTTTGAGGCATAAGCAATTAGGAAATAACACTTACTACCCAGGAACAAAAATTGTGTTACACAGTGTATATTAATGATGCAAACAAATAAAACACCATTAATACATTCATTTGCAGTTGTATTTGGTCAGTTCTGAGAGCGCTGTTTTGGGCGATAGTGCTGCCTCACATCCAGATCACCAACTATATTTATAAACGTGGAGGGCAGACACGGGTTGTCTTTGGACATAGCTAGGATGAAAAAAGGACGGGAATTAATTCAGTTACATTTAAGCAGCTCACTTGCTCTTCGTGTTTAACTTTAGCATAGTTTTTACAGCAAGGGTATTCTCAAACAGCTGCTTTAATACTACAACAAGGGCATAATGCAGTTCATGGTAAGTGGTTTTATACAGAACTGTAAAGCCACAAGAGATCTACAACACGACAGACCAGACATAGCAAAACACAATAATAAAGAAAGCTACCCGCATTATCATTAAGGTGAACTGCACCACTGCGAACAATAAAATCACCCATCAGCCATTACTTTCTGCTGTCTTGGAATCCACAGTAATAACTGACCTGCTCCCTTGCAATAGTTATAGTTAAGAATAAACACACTCATTAACACTTACACGTGAAATGTGGGTTTCCGTGCTAAACTAGGCATGGATTTTCCTGTGTGTTTCATCATTTACACAAGTAAACGAGATTTATCTTATCCTTCTCTTTGGGCATTTTTTTCGGCCACAAACCGATTTACACGACTAATTCTCCCAAACTTGCAGGAGAAAACAACCTCTGTGTTTTACAATGCAGACAATAAAGAACCCGAGAGAAAACAACCTCTGTGTTTTACAATGCAGACAATAAAGAACCCGAGAGAAAACAACCTCTGTGTTTTACAATGCAGACAATAAAGAACCCGAGAGAAAACAACCTCTGTGTTTTACAATGCAGACAATAAAGAACCCGAGAGAAAACAACCTCTGTGTTTTACAATGCAGACAATAAAGAACCCGAGAGAAAACAACCTCTGTGTTTTACAATGCAGACAATAAAGAAACCAGGAGAAAACAACCTCTGTGTTTTACAATGCAGACAATAAAGAAACCGAGAGAAAACAACCTCTGTGTTTTACAATGCAGACAATAAAGAACCCAGGAGAAAACAACCTCTGTGTTTTACAATGCAGACAATAAAGAACCCAAGAGAAAACAACCTCTGTGTTTTACAATGCAGACAATAAAGAAACCAGGAGAAAACAACTTCTGTGTTTTACAATGCAGACAATAAAGAAACCAGGAGAAAACAACTTCTGTGTTTTACAATGCAGACAATAAAGAAACCAGGAGAAAACAACTTCTGTGTTTTACAATGCAGACAATAAAGAAACCAGGAGAAAACAACCTCTGTGTTTTACAATGCAGACAATAAAGAACCTCTGTGTTTTACAATGCAGACCAGGAGAAAACAACCTCTGTGTTTTACAATGCAGACAATAAAGAAACCGAGAGAAAACAACCTCTGTGTTTTACAATGCAGACAATAAAGAACCCGAGAGAAAACAACCTCTGTGTTTTACAATGCAGACAATAAAGAACCCGAGAGAAAACAACCTCTGTGTTTTACAACACAGACAATAATTAAAATAATGTGATGTTTACCCTCCTCTGAACGCAAGAATTCTTTTGAACGTTTAACACGCCATTTCTCACTCAATTCAAATTTTCTTTTGTCAATCAATCGATGAAAGCAAACAGTAAAAAATGCACATTTGAGGTTACAATGTCCTGACACTGACTGTCTGAACCAAGCCATTTCCGTAGGCAGATGCTCTATTCTTTTTTTATCGGTGTGTGGTGCATACAGCATCACATCTTCGGTTTTGCTCTGGATTTTGGCTCCAACATGTTCTCAGATGAGAAATACTTCCTTGTTTACAAAAATACTGCTTGCTGATCCATTTTGCATATATCCCATCAACATTGCTGCAATTGAGTGCAGAAGATTTATGATGAAAAAAAAAATACTGGGGGATTATATGAGTAGAACTTTTACTATGTTGTGACAGGAATGGTGTTGTGGTGACGTCAGGCCAGAATGCAGCAACCAAAACACACAGGCAAGTATTGCATGGCAAAAGATGTTGCAGCACCTTTTTTATTAAAGACAAAAAAATAATAAAACTAACTATTTAAACAAAAAGACTTTGCTCACAGAGCACAAAAATAAAAAGGCAAACAAAAACAAATCTCGCACACAAAACCGTATGTTTTTATTCTGCCAGAATACATTTAAAAACAAAACAATAACACAAAGGCGTTTTTATATATATATATATATATATATATATATATATATATATATATATATATATATATATATATATACATATAAACACACAAACAAACAATAATACGACTACGCCGTCATAAATACAAACACACAAATTATAACACAAAAACAAAATACAACACGGGGTGGAGGGGGAGACCTCGTTCTAAAAATAAATAAAAATATATTTAAACAGCAGAGCTTTGCCCCGCCCACTTTTCATGTGCAGGGCTTTCTACCCCCTACAACATATGTGTATGTAAAAATGCCAACCGACAGTTTATAGAACCTCGATGTGGGCGACAGAATTGAATGATAAGAAGCTGCAGCTGAAGGCCTAATAGGATTCTACAGACAAAATGCCCCAGTTCTATATTGAGATCTATTGGTATTCTATAGAAATAAGAATGCCTACGAGATTTTGTGCACATTGATTCTATGTTGCGGTTCGTGATTCTAAGGTACTATTTTGAGTGTCCATGGTAGTATAACCCCCCCCGCCCCCCACGCTACGCCCTTCCGACTGTCGGAAGGCTGACAGCCATTCCCCCGGTACTTGTCTTTTTCCAAAAATTTTGGACCTGATGGACTCGAATTATAAGTATATCCTAAACATTTGTATTAATATATTATTATTATTATTATTATTATTATTATTATTATTATTATTATTATTATTATTATTATTATTATTTAATTCTTAGCAGACACCCTTACCCAGGGTGACTTACATTTGTCACAAAAATACAATTGAACCTGCTTAATATCACTCCGGTTAATTAATTATCAACAAATGTCTCGGCCAAACTATAATGTAACAAACTCCTAATTATATCACTTCTGATATTGTCACATTCTGGTTAATATCATCCAAATTAAACAGACATAAATTTAATTTCACTCAAATTATAGGTATTCCTATAAAGTACCCTTAAGGTTATTTTCATAAGTGATCTGTGAGTGTGTCTGTGTGTGTGTGTTTGACTGTGTGTGAGATCAGTTGGTGTGTGTGTTTGTATATGGGGTTGTTAGGAAGAGGATTTGCATATAGTTGCCAGCCACTTTCTGCCAGGCACTGGAGGGGGGAGGGGTGAGGGTTGCTGAGACAAGTTGGGAGACAGTAAGAGATTAGTCAGTATTAGTCATTCAGGTTTGTTGTTTTGACATGGTCCTGGCCTGCAGGGACCCAATGTGTACTGAATCGGCAAAAAAAGGCTCCCTGTTTGTGTATCATAATCCTGTCTGTGTCCATTTACTTGTGGAAAGGTTAAAAGACACCATGCTCATTTCAGTATTGACAATGTTATTATTATTAATTTATTTGGCTGATGCTTTTCATCCAAAGTGACTTACATGGGTACCCATTTATACAGCTGGCATTTCACTGGAGCAATCTGAGTGAAGTACCTTGCTCAAGGGTACAACAGCTGTTCAACACCCAGGATTTGAACCCACAACCTTCGAGCTCCAAGTCTAGCGTTCCAGCCACTACTTGTTGATGTTGATTCTTAACAGACACTGCTTGCCGACTGTTCAAATATATATTTAAAAAAAACAAGATTTGCTCTCAAATTGTAATTTTTTTATTGTTATTTTCATTATCTATTGCAGCGCCAGAAAGGGTTCAGCAAAATCCAGAAATGATCAGCAGTGTCCATTTGGAAGGCGCAGGTCAGTTCACCTTTTCAATATTGTCTATTTTGATTTAAAATTTTAATTTTAATAATAATAATAATAATAATAATAATAATAATAATAATAATAATAATAATAATAATAATACAGCCTTATTATTATTGTTATGATTATTAATTGACTGGAGAAACAGATCACACTTCTTGTATACTGTGCATAGCGGGAGGGGCATGCACAGATTTGCAGCTTACAGAGAGTGACATCACTTGGGGGTACACACAGAGGTTGTCATGGGCAACTCGAAGCAGCCATCTTAAGAGAGATAACATGTTAATATTTTTCAATCTTTAAATTTGAGCTCCAGAAAACGAGAAAACACACAAATGGTACAAGATCTTAATACTTTTAATCTTAATACGTTTTGATATTGTAGTGATCTGGGAGGGGGGGACCCGGATCTCCAGCTACCTAAGCCTGCTCATTAGCGAATCACTAAAAGGTCTGGACCTCTTAACGAGGCAATATTCAATGGCTTTATTGGGAGGACTAGCTCCAGGCCAATGCACACTACAGTATTTACATTTTGATGATCCACCGTTCAGCATTCCTTTAAGTGAACTTAACTAGCTTCTTAAAATTTAGAGTTTGTCTTGAATTAAGAATGCAATTCCTATATTCAAAAGGAAGTTCTCAGGTGCTGACCATGCTCACAAGTTCTAGTTGCTTAACAAGTGCAAATAACTTTCAGTCATGCTATCTAAAGGCTGCTGAGGAACACTACATAGATGTATAGCTCTCTCGCAGGGAGAGGGCAAGGCAGAGGGACCAACACCATCACCTCATGTGGGGTAAAGTCTGGCTTCATACGATGCTTGTATCTGCATCTTGACTGTGACATGACTGCATGGCAAATTTATGACATAACAGTAAATGTTTATCTCCTCCAACAAGCCAAAATGCCAGAGGGGGACTGTGCAAAAAAGACAGACCCCCCCCCCCCCCCCCCCTGCACACTTTATCCATTGTGGATATTACAGAATAAATATATGTCACAGGTACTCATTTCATTCTGCCTGGACACTATATCAGTAAATCTAAAAATCTTTTCAGTCAAATGAGTGGGGAGGGGGGTCATGTGGTAAGGTGTCAGATTTGCACATACTCTTTTTATTTACAGTGCCTATAGGAAGTATTCGCCCTCTTGGTTGTTTTAAGTTTGTTGTGTTACATCCTGAAATCTTGATGCATTTAAATGGGATTTTTTTTCTTTGATTTACACAACCTACTCAACACTTTCAATGTGTGGAAAAATGGGGGATGATAAAACAAATCAATTCATTAGATAAGTATTCACCCCCTTTGCTATGAAACTCCTAAATAAGCTCAGGTGCAACCAATTTCAGAATTCACACAATAAGTTAAATGGAGTCCATCTGTGTGCAATAAAAGTGGTTCACATGATTTCATGTTAAATACACCTGTCTTTAAGGTCCCACAGTTGGGTAGTGCATTCAAAGCAAAGATACTACCATGAAGACCAAGGAGCTTTCACAACAACTCCGGGATAAAGTTGTGGAAAGGCACAGATCAGGGGAGGGGTATAAAAAGATTTAAAAAGCATTGAATATCCCTTAGAGTACAGTCAAGTCGATCATTAAGTCAATCATTAAGAAGGTATACAGCACCACTCAGAATCTGCTTAGAGCAGTCCGTCCTCCCAAACTGACCAGCAGGGTAAGAAGGGCATTGGTCAGAGAAGCCACCAAGAGGCCAATGACAACTCTGAAAGACCTACAGTGTT
Organism: Polyodon spathula; assembly: GCF_017654505.1. Classification (NCBI taxonomy): domain Eukaryota; kingdom Metazoa; phylum Chordata; class Actinopteri; order Acipenseriformes; family Polyodontidae; genus Polyodon; species Polyodon spathula. The sequence continues at coordinate 6,188,751 of NC_054567.1, read as the reverse complement.
CCATGGCTGAGATGGGATAAACTGTCCATGTGTCAACAATAGCTGAGGTACTCCACAAATCTGGCCTGTTTGGAAGAGTGGCAAGAAGGAAGCCATTTCTGAAAAAAGCCCATGTAAAATCCAGCTTGGAATTTGCAAAAAGGCACGTGGGAGACTCTGAAAAGATGTGGCAAAAGATTCTGTGGTCCGATGAAACAACAATTGAACTATCTGGCCTAAATGCAAAGCATTATGTTTGGCACAAACCCAACACAGCACATCACCCAGGTAACACCATCCCTACTGTGACTGGGAAGCTTGTCAGGGTAGAGGGCAAAATGGATGGAGCTAAATACAGGCAAATCCTTGAGGAAAACCTGCTTCAGTCAAAAAAAGACCTAAGACTAGGATAGAGATTCACCTTTCAGCAGGACAATGACCCCAAGCACACAGCCAAAGCGACACTGGAGTGCTTAAAAACAAGAAAGTGAATGTCCTAGATTAGCCCAGTCAAAACTCAGACTTGAATCTGATTGAGAATCTGTGGCAACACTTGACTTGACAATATTGCTGTCCACCAACAATCCCCATCTAACTTGATAGAGCTTGAACAATTTTTCCAAGAAGAATGGGCAAATATTGCATGATCCAGATGTGCAAACCTGGTAGAGATTTATCCCAAAGGTGGTTCTACCAAGTATTGACTCAGGGGGGTGAATACTTATCTAACCAAGACATTTCAGTTTTTTTTATTTTTCAATAACTGCTGTTTCACAATAAAAATTATCTTGCCTCTTCAAAGTGTTGAGTAGGTTGTGTAAATCAAAGGAAAAAAAATCTCATTTAAATGCATCAAGATTTCATGATGTAACACAACAAACTGTGAAAACATCCAAGGGGGGTGAATACTTCCTATAGGCACTGTGTGTGTGTGTATATATATATATATATATATATATATATATATATATATATATATATATATATATATATATATTAAACCCAGGGGAGACGTTCAGGAGGACATAAAGATGTTTGGGACTCCTGTAAGTGGATCGTTCATGCACTGGGCTTGCAACGTATCCAGATTACTTTTTAATAATCAAGAAAAACACACAGACTCATTTAATTAGAAGTTTTAATGAATCAGCACAGTATTAGTACTCCTTCAATTTATTAAATGCTTAATAATGGATCAAGTGGTTGCAAGCCACTTTGGATCCCTGCTAATAGGCAGTCTGGGCATTTCCAGTGCCTTTGCAGGTTTAACAGCATTAATACTTCAATACGTTTATAGTTATAACATGTTTTGCCCTTAAGCTATGCATGCATAAAGCTAAAAACGCCCACTGCTAAATTCTAGAGCATCCAATGCAGTGGCTCTCAAAAGTATTCACCCCCCTTTGGTCTTTTCCACATTTTATTGTGTTACAACATGGAATCAAAATGGATTTAATTAGGAGTTTTTGCCACTGATCAACACAAAAAAAAGTCCATAATGTCAAAGTGAAAAATAAAATCTACAAATTGTTCTAAATTAATTACAAATACAAAACAGAAAATAATTGATTGCATAAGTATTCACCCCCTTTGCTATGACACACCTAAATAAGCTCTGGTGCAACCAATTGTCTGTAAAGCATTAAACAAGCAACACATTTTTTTTTTAGTTTTAAACATTAGAAAGGGCTACTTTTTTCTTTTTGTTAATTTTCGATACCTCTGTGTTTTGTTCCCCCAGATGCTGCCTGCTTTCACCGTTACAGGCTTCCATGCACGATAGTCTTTATTACTTTAAAGATAGGGAAAACCCTATTTTTAAGTCTGACCAGCTTCTAACAGTTTATACACTATAATAACAAAGACAAACAGACACGTTTATTTTCTAACATTAACGCTTGTTCAGTTTTCTTAGTTCAAATCATTGTAACGTGTTAATAATTTGCTGCAATATTATTTATGCTGGTTTTATATTATTTAAAACGCAGCACAATTTTTACAATAGTCTGACTGTGTCAGTTAGTACTGAACTCTTTAGTTTTTAATTGTAATATGTTCTTTCAGCAATAATGTTATTTGTGTAACAGTTTAACTTAGAAATCTTAATATTATTTTACTGAATTAAGTCTGACCACTTTCTGTGTTCATACAAAATCCACTTAAAGCAGGTGTTGACATTCTAGACTTTGGCAAATTTTTGGTGTTGATTAATATGACATTACGGTAAGCATTTTCTAAAAGTGTTAATTTTAATATAAACTCCTACCTTTTATTGTCCGAATGTAATGAGTAAAGTAACAAAATTAATTGGCTATATTTTCTCATAAAACTAGAATATGCTAACAAGGTCTTATGATAAGAGCCTGCCAAGTTTGACTCCTTCCAGCAGGTGCTTTCACAAATTGCACACAACAGCTACCCAATATTTTCTACTGGTTTTACAGATTTATTTGAAAGGTGCATATACATTATTGACAAAGAGCATATATTATTTCAATCAATGCAGGTTCACAAATGTTCAATTTGTATCCAAAAGATCAGCCTGCTTCCAGTAGCTGTGACAGTCTTGGGTCAGTTTCTGCTCACAGGTGTGGGTGACAGTCTTAAAAAGACTGATACCTGCAAAAACTTAAATCTTATTAGCTGGGCTCCCACCTCTACGTTCCCATTCCCCTTGTCAGTGGGAAGACTTCAAATAAATTAAACTGTTTCTATCAAAGAGTCAGACATCTCGGCCTCATACACCTTTCACTCAAAAAAGGTGCTTGCACCCTGTTCAAGGGAAGATGGGCTTTAAGTTCACTCCATGACAAAGGGTTTAACTACACTGTGCTGTGTGCTGCTTGTGTTTCCAGCCCAGAGCCTGAATGAAGTGCAGACCAAACTGGTGGTGGGGCTGAACGAGTCGATACTGAAAGGTCTCCTGGACAGGCTACAAGATAAAAAGATCTTCAACATCAGGGAGGTGGAGAAGGTTCAGGAGGGGAACAGGGTCACACAGGACAAGGTGCGATGCATGGTACACATGCTTCTGAAGAAGGGCCCGGAAGCCTGTGAGAGTTTCTTCCGCTTACTCGAGGAGACATACGAGCATCTGTGCAAAACACCGCAGCTGCAAGGAAAATGAAATAAAATTAAAATAAAGGTGTATGTCAGCCCAGTTCAATGTATCCACCACACCGTAGGAATTTGTATCTGATCATTAAAATCAATGTATGATTGTGTGTGTCAGTTTTTAATCCCTGTCTGTGTGTGTTGTAATTAATCAAAAAAATAAAATCATGAATAGCTGGCAGTCAGAATGAAATTCTTACAACCCACACATAACTCAAGTCACATTCAATGAAAGGTGTCCTCTTTCTCAACTGAGTGGTGCTGTCAGTGTCAATTTTGCGGTGTAAATGTACACATAATCATTAGCTTATACAATATGGTCCGCAACACTGATAATGTTGGAAATCCAGCAACTGATTAATATACAGTTTATAGAGGAAAAATGGCATTCACTTTGTAAATTAGCATTTGTTCATTTGTTCACTCCAGCTCCAGTCTTGGGGCTTCACCTTGGGTCCAGGTTTTTGATCCAACCAGCGCCTAATCATTTATTATTGTTTAACCCTTCACAGTCCTATGTCGGACCAGGTCCGACATTACAATTTTCCCTTTCCAGTCCCCGGTTGGACCCTGTCCGACATTATCAAAAAGACGTAAAGCACGGGTCTCTAGTCATTTTTTCTCTGGAAAAAGCCGAGAAAACCTTTCAATGGCCGAGTGAGACCGATAGGAGCCATACCAACCCCATACCAACGATGGGCAAAAAAGGTTGCACTTGTATCTGTCATCAAACACAGATGCTCTGAAATAATAAGGCGAAAATAAAAAGGGAAAATAAAACAGTAATAAAACTAAAAAATAAAGGTGCTGCTTACGCAGTGCCCCCACTGCCGCTAAGCCAGTCAGCTCAGGTCTCTGTCCTACGCTTGGCTAGTTCCCCGTCTACCTACACACATCTCCCTCGGGTATGCAACAATTTATTTTAATTAGTGTTTGTATTATTTAAGGCCAACTGTCTTCCTCAGCCATGCTTGCCTGTTTTTTTCTCCAGTTCCAACCACTGTCGTTCCTGCTTGGTTTTTGTTTACACAGGCGACCTCAGCCAGCATCACTGGATATCCCCTGTCGGGCCCGCCGAATGCATAACCAAACGTAATTCTTATGAGCCGAGCAACCCCCCCAGGCCCCGCCTCAGAGGGAAAGCCAACACACCTTCACCCAACCTCTCCGTGTCATTGCCATGATTGACAGGCAGATCTTACGAGTTGCTGCCCTCTTCCTGCAGAACCACATATGCATCAGACAGTCAGCACAGATCTCCCTTGTTACAAGGACCTATTATACCAATGTAATAATTCTAAACCAATCACAAACAAAGACACAAATGTATGCTGTTCCGTAATAAACCCCAGTTAAAGTAGATCCCAGTTTACAAGCTGGAACAAAATGACCTATAGAAAAGATACCTGATTTCAGTATGCCTGGTTATAGATTGTTTAAATGTTTGCATTCCATCAGAATATTGATCTGATTAGTTGGCACTTTTTCTCTGCATTGTCTACTAGGTATACAACAATTTGGAATGTAAAGTAATTATTTGTAATAAAGTCAAAACGAGAGAAATGTAGTTCTTTATTAAAATAGGCATACAAAATAGTATTTTTTCTGCCTATGAGAGTTTGTATTGAATTGGCATCTCAGCCAGTTGAATTGAATAGAGAGGTAATGACTGGATGTGAACCGCAAGCCACACAGTTTAAAGACAAATGCCTTACCATTCAACTAAAGAGCAAACTCATTCATTGAGAGCTAAAATACTTGCCTTATGCTGATGTCAGTATTATTAACGTGTCTGCTGCTAGGAGGAGATCCATTACGTGTTTCTCATCAATAAGCACACGCAACACGCATATAATACTGCATGGCTGACAAGCAGAAAGAACAATTCAGCACATTGCAACAGATGTTTATAAGCCAAACAAAGATCAAGACAGATGTTTCTAGTCTGTGTTCAGGAGCTGCTCTTTTGTACTGGGTGCCTGCAGCAGACATGCATAATGTGCATCGATGAAATAAGCCAAGGTGTCTTTATATTAATATGCACCATCTTGAATTCAGGTCAAAGCAACACTGTGTTTTAGAACCACTCAGAATAATTGTAAAGGGACAGTTAAACAATTACTAAAAACACAGGAAAAAAGAAAGTGTATTTAACGCAGTCCTGCTCTTTTTATCACCAGTACTTCTCCATGAAAAGCTGTAGACTTTTGGTCCCTGTAGATTAGTGGTTAGCAGTAAATAAAATACACTGTAGGCTCAGGATGGGCACATTGCCCACGAAGCACCTGCTTGAATGTTTTTACAATTTTTAAAGGCCTGGTATGTTGATCCCATTGAACGTGTATAGGGGGTCAAGTCTAGTTTACGACTGCTTCCAAAATGTGCTTTCTTTTATTTTTCTTTGCGTGATATTCCCACGGTTCAAACTGAAATGGAGAAGAGTGGCTGTTGAAAACAAAAGAAAGCTGGTCTGTTCTTGGAGCTCTGCAATGATCTAAATATCAGAAGGGTTACATTTTAGTGACAAAAGATTACATTTTCAAGCAATTCTCAAAACTTACTGAAAGCTTTTGAGTGTTGAATTCAAATCGAACAAGTGTGTCAGTGTGTCCATGCAACTGCTGTCAATTCAATTAGTATGATCAGGGTGATGAAAGAGCTGATGACTATGACGTACCGCAAATCAACAGGTTAGACCACTGAGATGCTGCATCACATTTCCAGGGGTGTCCTGTTCACAGGACGGGGTAATGGAAACCTTGTTGCCAGCACATGTAGCTGAGCCTACTATATATATATATATATATATATATATATATATATATATATATATATATGATATCTCGGTTCCTGCAGGCAGGCACCTCACACAGGGCAAGGCAATCCACACACAGGCGGAGGGCGGGGCAAACCCGGGACCTCTCGTACTAAAACATAGAGCCGATACTACTGTATAAAAGAGCCGGCTCATTTGTACAGCGGTATCGGCTCTATGCTTTAGTGCGAGAGGTCCCGGTTTCATGCCCACCTTCCGCCTGTGTGTGGATTGCCTTGCCCTGTGTGAGGCGACTGCCTGCAGGAACTGAGATCATTACACTGGTGTTAGCAGTGGGATGCAGGTACCCCAGCACGCACTCGTTGGACTGTAGCCTGGTGAGGAAGTCCGGAGCGGACTTGAGGCTGGCAGGGGAGAGTGTAGCATGCATGGGGGAAGGCAGCAGCAGGGCTGGTAGGTGACGCAATCACATACAAAGACATAAGGCTTTATAATGCCACCCTTGCATACCGCCAGCTATTAGAACAAGCGTCACCAATATAAAAACAGGACTATTTTTATCCGTTATATCGCCACCCCATTGTCAGCCACCTGCCAACTTCCCAAGCCAAGCAAAAGTAAATATGAGCATTGCCATTTACCTTGTTTTAGTGCCAGCGAAATAATCACTGCCAATTAAAACAACAAAGTTATGCAGTTAACCTTTGACGGAAAGTATAACATGGCGAGTCGACCCTACTTTTAACACCAGAGCAAAATAAAAAAATCTGCATGCATGCATCTGAAAATAAGAAAGCAAGTCAGCAAGACATTGCAAGTGTTTTCTCGCCTAAGTGAGACATATACTGTTAATCAAAGGACAATTGGAGACATTCTAATGGATAAAAACAAATAGCTTACCTTGATGGAACGAGTCGATTTTTTTAACCTGACGCAGTCTAAAATAAGTGACTTTCTTAACCACAGTTTTAAAAAAAGTACGTAAGAGGTTTGTTTGTTTACGTGCAAGTTTTGCACAAATGAAGGCTAACTGAAACTAAAGCATCAGTTTTGTAAACAGCAGAATAGTTTTACTTTTCGTTTTAAAAAGTGTTTGCCTGTAAATGTTCAACATTTTTTTTTTTTAACTGCTTAAAAAAGAATGCTGTTGAGCTTAAATTGCTCTGTTAAATAAATAGATGGCATCGTTTAATGGAGGATAGTATTCAGCAGGCTTACACTTGTGCCACAAACACTAAAGTTCAAATGACCAGTATAGTAAAAAAAAAAAAAAAAAAAAAAAGATACAATGTCACTAGTAGTTGTGTTAAGAACTAGTACTGTAGTTTTAAAAAAGATTAATGTTTTATTAAAATGGTCTAGAGATACTGTAATTGTATAACTAAAAAAATAAAAAGCATGTTTTTTTTGTTGACCCTCACTATAACGCTACCCTTGCTTATTGCCTGTTTTGCCCATGGCCCTTACCAGGCAGTATAAAGAGTGTTGACTTTATATATCAGCTTCAACACCATTACTGGGGAGTTGGTTCCAGACCCTCACAATTCTCTGTGTACAAAAGTGCCTCCTGTTTTCTGTTCTGAATGCACCTTTATCTGATCTCCATTTGTGACCCCTGGACCTTGTTTCTTTTTTCAGGTCGAAAAAGTCCCTTGGGTCGACACTGTCAATACCTTTTAGGATTCTGAATGCTTGACTCAGATCGCTGCGTAGTCTTCTTTGTTTAACGCGGTCGCTAATCTAAGCACTGCTAAACTCTTCTTTGTTTAACGTGGTCGCTAATCTAAGCACTGCTAAGCTCTTCTTTGCCCTCTTTCTAGAGCAGCAACATCCTTTTTGTAACGAGGTGAGCAGAACTGAACACAATATTCTATATGAGGTCTTACTAGTGCATAGTACGGTTTTAATATTACTTCCCTCGATTTAAATTCAACACTTTTCACTATATATCCAATCATTTTGTTGGCCTTTTTTATAGCTTCCACATTTTCTAGATGAAGACATTTCTGAGTCAACATAAGCTCGATCTCTTTCATAGGTTCCTTCTTTAATTTTAGTATCTCCCATATTATATTTATAATTCACATTTTTATTGCCTGTGTGCAGTATCTTACACTTTTCTCTATTAAATGTCATTTGCCATGTGTTTTTGCCCAGTTCTGAATGCTGTCTATATCATTTTGAATGATCTTTGCTGCTGCAAAGGTGTTTGCCACTCCTCCTATTTTTGTGTCGTCTGCAAATTTAACAAGTTTGCTTACTATACCAGAATTAATGTAGATTTGAATCCCTACTGCGTTCAGTTTGAGAATTAATCTTTTATGCAGGACTTTGTGAAAAGCTTTATGGAAATCTAAATAAACCATGTCATATGCTTTGCAATGATCCATTGTCGATGTTGCATCCTCAAAGAAATCAAGCAGGTTAGTTAGACACAATTGCCCTTTCCTAAAACCATGCTGGCTGTCTCCCAGGATACTGTTACCATATAGGTAATTTTCCATTTTGGATCTTATTATAGTTTCCATAAGTTTACATATAATAGAAGTCAGGATTATTGGACTGTAGATACCTGGTTCGGTTTTGTCTCCCTTTTTCGGTATCACGTTTGCAATTCTACAGTTGTCGGCACAATCCTTGTGTTAAGAGACTGTTGCATGATCTTGGTTAGCGGTTTGTAAATAACTTCTTTCATTTCTTTGAGTACTATTGGGAGGATCTCATCTGGCCCAGGGGATTTGTTTATTTTAAGAGCTCCTAGTCCCTTTAACACTTCTGCCTCTGTTATGCTATAGTTATTTAAAACTGGATAGGAACAGATCCACATTTGGGGCATGTTGTTCATATTCTCCTGGTAAAAAGTTGTGAAAAGTAATAATTTAATATATTTGCTATTTTTTTTTCTTTGTCTATGTTTTTGCAATTTGTATCTCTTCCTTGAATGTTCTTTTGCTGTTATAATATTGGAAAAACTTTTTGAATTGGTTTTAGCCCGTTAGCAATGCTCATTTTTATCTTTCATTCATAATCTCTGAACATGTTTTTTAATTGACCTATTAAACAATTTTGGCCACTTTGTTTTAGATTTTGATTTGTCTACTTTTGAGATGTAATTGTTTTGCACCTCCTGTACTACATTTAAAAAAAAATAGCCATCCCTTTTCTGTAGATGTTTTCCCTATTATACTCCAATCTACTTCTGTTAGTCTCTGTTTCTGAGTTTGTCAGTGATTCTCTGACCTCTGTTTTAGTTATTCTGTCTTCGTTATTTGAAAAGACTAAATCAAGGCATGCCTCCCCTCTAGTCGGTGCCTTGAAAAATTGCATTAGGAAGCAATCATTTTTCTATCATTTGAATTTCGTCTGTCGTGCTCCCCACCGGGTTTTCCCATTTTGTATGGGGGAAGTTGAAATCCCCCTTTAGTATGGTTTCTCCTTTGTTACATGCATTTCTAATGCTATTGTATAACAGATTATTTGGCTCGGTGTCTGAATTAGGTATATCGCTACCCCTCCGCCTCTTGTGTCCTGCTTGTCTTTCCTATACAGTGTATACCCACCAATATTATATTCATCCCCATCAGATAACCTCTCAGATAACCAAGTTTCTGTAACACCTATCACATCATAGTTACTTGTTAGTGCAGTAGCTTCAAGTTCTAACATTTTGTTTGTTTTAAAGTGATCATTCCCTTCCTGATTGGTAAAGTGGGGAGAGGGGCAGAATTCATGATTCACCCCTGAAAACTGCATTCCTGTAACGTAAGTTTGACTTACGCTGTTGAATCGCTTTCTGATTTCCATGTTATGCATTAACTTATCCATAGTCCTTTTTTAAAATGTAACAAAAAGTAACTATGTTATTATTTCACATTTTATTACCTGTCTAGGGTAATGCATTACTCCAAAACACTGCTAGCGTCAATAGATTGCACCAACTACACTATTGAAGAACACCAGCTATGGGGGCATCAGCACTCCTGGCTATAAACATTTAGAAGCCTTTGTTTAAATCTTTGCAGCTGAGTGGATGTTTTGCTCCCGGTTGGAGATTTGGAACATTGCAAGCTAGGAAATGGCAGGCATTAGTATGATCTGATTTCAATACCCACGCTGCTATTCTCAGGCAAAAAACAACAACTTTTAAGCACTTCCATATGGACCTGCTGCTGTGAGGTTAGTGTCCTGTTTAAATTATCTTTTAAATCCTGTTACCATAACAACCTTTAAAAACCTTTTACCTTGGGATGTCACGAAATTGAGAATAATTTTGAGGATTAAATACAGTAAAATAGGGAACAGATAAGTGCAAGTTAAAAAGCATTCAAGGTAGAGTGCTGTATTGTCCAGAGAGAGAGAGAGAGAGAGAGAGAGAGTTTTACAGGTATTGTCTGAAGAGGTGTGTCTTGAGGAGGCGCGGGAAATGGTCAGGGACTGGGCAGTCCTGACATTTGTAGAAAGGTCGTTCCACCACTGTGGGGCTCTGGAGGAGAAGGAGCGGGAGAGGACTCTGGAGGCAGGGGAGCATAGAGGAGGTACAGCCATTGCTCTAGTGCAGGCGGAATTAGGACAGAGGAGAGAGGCAGCACGAGCAGAGTTTAACGAGTTAGTGACAGACAGGAGAGCAGTTTCAGTGGAGTGAGCAGAGTAGAAACCAGATTGGAGAGGGTCGAGCAGAGAGAGATTAGGCAGGAAAGCAGAGAGCTAGCGGTGTACTGCCCGCTTGAGGGTTTTAGAGAAGAAGGGTAAGAGGGAGATGGGACGGTATTTCTGTTCTGTTCTTGCCGCGCATCAATCTGTGATTTATTTAACCCTTTCAATGCTAGACCCGAATATTTCCCAGCTCTGCCTGGTTTGTTATTTAATTGCATAATTTAAAATGCCGCTGAAATGTGAGTTGTGTTTACTGATAGGCTTACAGCAATCACCTGGACTGTAGGGAAGGCTAGATGAACTTTGAACCAATGAGTTTGTAGATAGGGGGGAAAATAGAGAGAGCTAATTTTGTGAGCAGTGGAATATTGAAATGGAATCCGGCAAGCGATCTCGCAAGGTAGAGTCACATGATGCAATCCAGTATGTTTTGGAGAATGGGAGTGATTAGGATTACTCCAGTGGGGACAAGGATCTTGATTTAGAGATTCTGGATCTTATTTTCACAGTAGGCACTGAAGGTAAGGCGAGTATTAATCTGATTTTGCACCTGTTCTTTTATTTATGTTCTTGCTCACATATCCCTTACTGATATGCCATTACATATTGGATTCTTAGTATATTTAGGAGGGGTTCTCGTGTTTGCCGGTTTCCTTGCCAGTTAGTTTATTTACTGTGTTTATATACAAATTACCTGTCTGTCAGATTGATCGCTTATTGACAGTTATTTAGATAGATGACTCACTAGTCTTTTTTTTCAGCCATTTTACGTCTGCATTTTATTTGTAATTACTCCTCTGAAGGGTACAGTTTGTAATCTGATTTTTAGTAGTAGTGCTCGTACAGCAGACATTTTAGGTACAAGGTTGCTGTTTATTAGTCAAGGTTTAAAGTTTGAGCAATAGATATTTGACTTGCAGCTTGTAGTACGTTGGCATTTTGTTTACCTTACCATTATAAAAGCTGATAATAAAGTTGATCATAAATTTGCACAGAATTTTGCAGTTTATCATCCTTCTCCGTGGTTATACTATGCATTTAATGTGCTTCACTTTTTGATTAGCCGGTCGAGAATGTGGCTCTGATTTACCATGCCTAACAGTGCAGGTGATCAGGGAGGCAGGCCAAGCACCACAGGATATCCGGGGAGGCTGACAGCTTGCCAATTCCCAAGCCGCAAAAAAAAAAACCAAGACAGTGTTTCAACAGTGCTGATTGTGCAATGAGGGTTCTGGTCACCAACATCAGCAGGGCGAGTCAAGACGAAGTATCAAACACGATAATACATGGACTCACCCAAACACGTTAATACAGACAGAGTTATTGAAATATGTTTGGAATTTTACTTTATATTTTCTTTGTAATTTCTGTGCTTTTTATGTACACTTTGCACTGCACCATGTTCGGAATTCTGGCACACAACATAAAATAAAACAAAATAATGACAGCGATTTATTTATTTATTTATTTATTTATGTTTGTTGAAATCCATTTATTGGTCTTGTTTTTTACTATTTAATTTATTCACTATTTGTTGTTTTATTTATTTAATATTTTTCATATTTTTAAGTATTTATGCATTTATTTATTTAGTTATTTACTTTTTTGACCTCAAGAGGCCAAAGCTCATTCTGGTTATGGTTTTATTATTGGAGAACTGTTTAGTTGACAGAGGTTAATAGTTATTTTCATTCAAAGGTATACACTTCATGGCGAAGTGAATACATACATGATTATTGAAATATGTTTGTAATTTTACTTTGTAATTTCTTTGCAATTTATGTGCCTTTTATATTCCAGCATATTCCAGCAATTATATTTGTTTAATCAAATTTGTAACCAATATGTGTGTAATGCATTGTACTTACTTAATGAAACACTTTTTATTTTATGATGTGTAACGATGGTAGATAGCCATTTTTAACTAACGTATTCCTTGCCCAAATTTTCCACCCTCAATTTGAGGAAAAAATTAATCATCAAATAAAGATGCATTTACAAAGATACAACTTCAATTACGCACATAAGAGCCATGTATACAAAGGAATATTAACTGAAGTAATTGAGATGGCAATGGGGTGAATGAGGGACTTCATGCCCTCGAAAATGTTGTTATGAAGCTGAAGGATGAGCTGTTCGGGTGCTTTTCCCTGTTGCTGTCCTCCTGTGCTGGAGAGGAGGCGACGATCATGCCTGGAGAGTAGGGTCTGTCCTGGGTCTCTGGGGGCGAGTGAGTTTGCAGAAGAGCACTTGCGATAAGGAGGCAACGTAGGTGTAGCAGATATAAAGGTACAATTATTATTGAGCAACACCATATGCTCTCTTACAGCCAGGATGTTGATATTGTTGACATGTGGAGCGATCTCCGTGGTGCTGGGGCAGCTGGTCTGGTGGCTGGGTAGAGCTCTGCATTAGAAGTAGATGGTACTGAGCTTCCACTGGAGAAATGAATGAGATATTTTGAGGAGAATCCAGCATGGAGGTTTCCTGATTTTTTGCGTAGAGAACGGGTCAAAAAAGCTAATGCAAGAGAAAGAGCTGAGCTGTGACTAGGTTTAAAAAGGGAGTCAATGATGACGGACATGTGAAATTAGGAAATAGCGAAACCCTGTTTCACACCCCCAGAATTTCACAAAAGTTAACATTAACAACATTGAGGTTTTAGTGATATACCATTAAATGTGTTTTAAATGCAGTAGAGCTGTTCATCTTAAGTTAGCAAAATATGTTTGGCATAATTCAATTGAAAAACATTAACCCCAAACTGCAGAAAGACACAGCTTTTCAAAATAATATAATTCCAGAATGCTAACTTAATATTTTAAAGCATATGGATGTGGCTCTCTCACACAGAAGCTGCTGTGAGCTTGGAAGTATTGAAATGATTACATTTTTAATCATCAGCCCGCTGTAATCCACAAAAGGAGAAACACATGCTTAGCACATTAACTTTTGTTCTGATTATTATTTAAAATTTAGAAAATGATCAACAAAATACTAAACAGTGTTACACCATTAAACAAACCTTGTACAGCACAGCATCTTCTTGGACAATGTCATACATATACAATAATATTAAAGGTTAATAACAGTGCACTGATCTGTGCTGCTCATGCCCTGTGAACACCATATTATATATTTGGATGCTAGTCTGAATGTTTGTGTGGCTTTTAACTTTATATATACAGCTTCATAATAGTGACACAATTGAATTGTCAGAGTTTGCCACTGCACAGTCATGTTAGGCGGACATCCTTGTGGTTTTTCATATATCACTGTAAGGTTCTCTTAATCAAGTAGTGTGGACACAGATATCTTCAAAGCAAGAAAGGTCTTTATTCATACACTGTAAAGAGCAAGAGAGCACAACTAATACACTTCCTGTCACTCTTAATGGCATCAGTGGATGTTCTTGTCTGAGTTGCAGTGGCGTCAGTAGATGTTGTCTGAGCAAAGAAATCTTTTCTACAGCACAGATACAGTGCCTTGAAAAAGCATTCAGCCCCCATCCCTTTTTTCAGATTTAAGAGTCTCAGAGTTAGAATTTGAAATAGATTAAATTGGGATTTTTTCCTACTGATCTGCAAAGCCTTGAGCACCATGTCAAATCAAAAGAAAAATTCCAAAAGCTTTCAACAATTTACTAAAAATGGAAAATGGAAATTATCAGATTAAAAAAGTATTCATATCCTTTGTAATTCCAAGCCTAAATTTGCTCAGGTGCAATATATTACCTCAAGAAGTCACACAAATTTTTGATGGATTCCACCTGTGTAAGAAATGAGTGGATCACCTGCTTGAAATGAATCTGTGAGGATAAATACCGCTCTCTCTGTAAGGTCCCACAGTATGGTAGAGACTTTAAAAAGAAAGACTCAAAATGAAGATGAAAGAGCATTCTAAGCAAGTCAGGGATGTGATTATAGAGAAGCACAAACCTGTGGAAGGGTACAAAACCATTTCAAAGGCATTGAACATCCCTCGGAGCTCAGTGCAGTCCATCGTACAGAAGTGGGAAAAATATGAAACTACCACCACACTGCCTAGATCAGGCCACCCCTCTAAACTTAGTTGCCGGACAAGAAGGGCACTTCTTAGGGAAGCTACTGTGAGGCCAACTGTGACTCTGAATGAGTTACAGAAGTCAGTGGCTGCGATGGACAATGATGTTCATGTATCAACAATCTCCAAGATATTCCACTAAAAGGGTCTTTATGGGAGAGTGGCAAGGAAGAAGCCCTGGCTGAAAAAAACCCATATCCTTGCCCTCAAAGAGTTTGCAAGACGTCACCTAGAAGATACTGCAGTTATATGGCAGAACGTCTTGTGGTCTGATCAGACTAAAGTGGAACTTTTTGGCCTGAACGCTAAGCGGTATGTGTGGCGCAAATCAAACACTGCACACCAGCCAGGTAACACCATCCCCACTGTAAAGCATGGCGGTGGTAGGATCATGTTATGGGGATGCTTTTCAGCAGCAGGGACTGGAAATATTGTCAGGATTGATGGGAGGATGAATGGCGCACAATACAGAGAAATCCTGGATAAAAACATGCGCCCCTCTGCCAAAAAACTTAAACTGAGGAAGAAGTTTGTCTTTCAACTGGACAATGATCCAAAGCACACTGCCAGAGCAACACTGGAGTGGCTTAAAATGAAGAAAATAGATGTCCTTGAGTGGCCCAGTCAGAGTGCTGACCTTAATCCCATCAAAAATCTGTGACAAGACCTCAAAATTGCTGTCCATCACCATTCCACAACTAACTTGACACAGCTTGAGCAATTTTGCAAGATAACAAAAAGTTACCCAAGTACAGTATAAATCACATGAGGTTCCGATAAGAAGAAAGACTCTTGTACATCCACCATTAGATGAACCTGCATAATTTTCTGTAACTGTCCACTGAGCTCCAGCACAGATAAGGGTGTGCTGCTAATCATATCTGTTCAATGAGTTCCCATTTCTTACCTTTTTAAGGGTACATACAACCTTTACAGATCCCCTTTTGAAAACAAACAAACAAACAAAGGTTCATATATACTGTATATTGAATTTTGGAGCAGCGGATTTACCTCTTTCTTAGGGGTGCCAAACCTTGTAATACATGGTTGTATCCATTCAAGGCAACACAGACATTCTGCTCAATCTACCAACAGTAATTTCCTTCTTAGATAGGCGCTATATTTCCCCTTCTGTTTAATCAACACTTTAGGTAACAGAAACTAAAGAGAGTGAGCATCAGAGTGAGAACTGTCAGCTATACTCCTCCACTGAGTACATAATCCCAATAGGTGTTGACATGACCTATTTCCATCAGGTCAATCCAGGTAGGTTTCAGCTTCATGAATAAGGATTGTTTTCTTCTTGCTCATAAATGTCCTGGAAGTCAGTCTAATAACATTTTCTATCTCAATTTGTTTCTTAAAAGCCCCAGTCTCATGTAGATGTGCCAAAATGATATTTGATTCATCATCATCCCTCCAATTATTTTTATTATTAGGCAGGATCCAAATTATTTCCTGATCACAGCAACATTTCAGGGTACTAAAGGGTTGCGCCTGTCACAATAGTCGCAAACCAGTTGCAAATGAGTTGGAAGAAATGCACTAGACAAGCACAATACCCTTTGCGACTTTTTAGGCAATGCTTTGCAGCAGCAGTTTCTGTTTGCAGTTTGTAATTATGGCCGTTCCTGTATAAATTGGCAAATAGGGGGCAGTGATAGTGCAAATGAGAGTTCTCAAATATTACAAGATGTACGAAAGCTGCAGTTAATTGCAACACTTACAATAGCATCAATTTGTTAAGAACTTGTGAAAGCATGTTTTAAACAGTTGCAATTAGCAAATCTTTAAAAGGTAGCATGGAAAACACTATCACCTAACCATGGCCTCGGTGATTGCAGCGAGAAGGAGACATCGTCTTCAGCAAGAATCAGTGATTTGTAGGGTGAGAAGAGAAAGGGTATTTCGTACCCACATTACCCCCTTCAATTTAAATGAAGAACAAATTAAGCACAGATGCAGAGTGGTCAAGCTATTGTCCACCCTGCATTACCTTGCCTCTGGTTCCTTTCAGGGGACTGAGGCAGCTGTTGCTGGAATTTCCCACTCTGCTTTATGTCTTTAGTTGGCAGCTGTACTCAATGTATTTTTGAGGCGAACACCCACATACATATTTTCCCCTAAAAGCAGGATAAGCTTACAAGACTTTCTATGCCATTTCTGGTTTCCCCAGCGTGTTGGGAGCAATAGACAGCATACATGTGCCGCTAACTCCTCTAGCTCATTCTGAGCATCTGTACCAGAATCGGAAACACACCCATTCTATTAATGTGCAGACAATGAAAATGGAGATGGCTGGTTGTTAGGGGAGTATAACTGCTTTAAATATTCAGAGAATGTGTTTGTGATGGTGACTGAAACATTGATTTTTAAAATGTATAAACGTAAACAATGAAATGTATTTTTTAACACTTCAGCATAATTATGTAGTTGCTTTGCTTTAAATTGTACAATGCGTTGAACTTATGTATTTGTATGTGTGGCTGTGTTGCTAAATGGCTTTATTATTAGTATTATTGATTATTACTGCATGCATTTGTTTTAAGGAGATAGTGTTACCCTTTGAAGGAGTGGATACTGACCCCTTTACTAAATCCAACCTCACCCGCAGAGCAGCGCTATAAAAAGGCACAAATATGGACCAAGGATGTGACTCAGCACACATTTGGGCTGCTAAAAGCAGATTTCATTGCCTGGACCGCAGTGGAGGAGCGCTCCAGTAAAGGCCCAACATGCAGCAGACTTGCAGTCTAGTCCTCAAATTTCGAGGCCGAGTCTGTGTCAAAGTGTCGAGGGTCGAGTCTCTATCATTCGAGTCACAAGTCTGAGTCTGTGTCAGTGTCTAGTGTCGGGTCTCTATCATTCGAGTCACGAGTCTGAGTCTGTGTCAGTGTCTAGTGTCGGGTCTCTATCATTCGAGTCACGAGTCTGAGTCTGTGTCAGTGTCTAGTGTCGGGTCTCTATCATTCGAGTCACGAGTCTGAGTCTGTGTCAGTGTCTAGTGTCGGGTCTCTATCATTCGGGTCACGAGTCTGAGTCACGAGTCCGAGTCCTTGAAACAAACTCAAATCAATTTTCATTAAACTAGCAGTAGTGGGGGAACTGTTTATCTAACGGATGTTGTCCGATAGCCCTCAGGAAAAAGGCACAAATAATACAAAATAAAAATACAAAAAGTTATTATTATTATTATTATTAAGTTAATACAACTTGTCTGTCACTATCTTGTTCTCTTTTGGAATTGGAATACTGTTTGAATGTACCTGAAGTTTATAGATAAGCTTTAAGTTCAAGTTTGTGGACGTTGTTTTTCACTTTGATAGAAGCCGTGATCTGGACTAGAGTCGGCGTAGTGTTAGAAAGTGGCACATCTTCAGAATGTGGTACGCGAATCAAAACCTGACTCATGAAATGGCAGAAAGTGATACGATGTCAGATTGCAAGCTGTGCGCTGTCATATTTTGGTACAGGTGCAATCAATTGTTTGTTTGCAACTGATGGGTGTCTTCCTATTGTCGAAAGAGGTACATTTACCATTAATTATACATTGTTGAATTAATTATACATTATTGAAGTCCACAGAAAAAATGTATTAAGACCCGATGAATTGCATATGATAAAAATTTGTATACTGTTTTCTTAACAGTGGAAAAAAAAAAAGATAAATAACATTAAAAATGATGTAAAACATTGGAAAATATGACAAATGCAATAAAAAAAAATGTGAAAGACTGAAAACAGCATATCATACCATATCTGAATGGGTGCTTCCCTGCTTTCTTAGCGGAAGCTGTCTAAGCAAGTGTGGTGCACTGAGTACCACTTTGTAACGCATACCTGAAAATAACACTAAATTAAAGATACCATCACCTCTGACTATAGTATCTACTTAGACTTCAATTCAGGTAAAATCTGCCAATCTGACTTAGATGTTGCCAGAACTGTATATACTATACCTGTATATACACAAATTTATTTTCAAATATTTGTTTATTTCATTTTTTCAATATATTTGGAACAAATATGAGTTGTCCTGCACTGCAATGTATTACCAGTGCATCTGTAACAATGACTCGTACCATTATATTTCCCCTAAATCCAGAACCATTACATTGCCATTGGAGTACCACTGACTTGTCTCAGAAGGCTTATCACACTTCTTTGTGCTTTAATGTGCTTTCCCTATGCTTTAATCAGCTTGAATGACATTACACAGTAAACTTTTATAAGGTTGGTGTTCCTTTACTAGACAGCTGTAATTCACTGCTTTTATTTTTTTTTTAGAGCTACATGCTTAGGATACTTAAACACTGTAGCCTGTCAATACACCTTAAATACAAACTGTTTGCTTGGAGTTGTTACCAATATCAAATCTCTGTTCTAGTCTAAGTGAACTTAAAATAAAAATTCTAACACACTGTAACTATATTCTATAATACTGTCTCAGGATCCCCTCATCTTTTTGCTAAATGCAATTTATTGACTGTTGTGTGACTAGTCCCTGGTGTAGGGGTGAAGTAGGTTCAGGTGGTTTTGTTAATCTTTGTGTTTAATTCACTGGTAATAAATCACACAGGAGGAGTGGGGTTCTGACACATGCCATTTCCAAAGCAGTCACAAGCAGTACATCTCTTCGAATGCGTTTGCTTTGTATAAATCTCTTATTCTTGTTTGTTGAATAAAAGCCCCGAGCACTGTAGCATCTCAGTTTTGCACCACCATTCCTTGTTGTATTTCATTTCCCTGGTCTGATGTCACCCCTGCGACCCGGTCATCGTTGAATCTGAAGGCATAAAAACGGCCCCTATATATTGTGTTGCCAAAATAAAAATACAAATCATTCTTTGCAGGATATATTTTGAACATTATTTCTGTAACTACTCTGATGGATTAATAGATAATATTATATTGCCAACTAACTGGCACCAATCCAAAAAATAGCTGGAGATGTTTTCTGGAGAATTCTGAATAATAAGATATAAGTAATAGCTGCAGGAATCATTTACTAGCAATGTTTTATTTTTTCTAATGTATTGAAGCTGTTATTGTTATGGTTTGTTTTTACAGTCAGTCTAAATGGCTCTGAAGTATCCTTGAATCAGGCTGAGTCAGGCTGACTTTGGATAACAAGAACAGCTACACCAATTAAAAAGGCTGCATTATAACCAAACCAGCTTTCTGGCCATCCTAGAAAAAGTGAGTACTTGAGTGTGAGTACTAAGGAGTAGATGTATTAAAATTGGCCAGTTGCATCACAAACATACCGCAATTTGCATTTTAGTTGCGATAATTCTCCAAGTATTCATTTTGTCATACGGTATGTACTAAGCAAAAATATGTTAATGAAGAGAGCCGCAATATAATAATTTAAATATTTGTTGGACAGCTTAGCGAAATCTCCAGCATTGCGAGAGTTGTGCGACATTTTTTCAAATAAAAAGCAGGAGCTGAGTTGTGGTTTGCTACAGCAGAGGGTGCCCGAAGGATAATGTCTATACACCACTCTTACCTAACACTGTGTTTTTCAAGCAGAGACAAGGGTTTTGGATACTTGGCTACTACATTTGTGATTAGTAACTGTGACTCACAAACCACCTGCTCATTAATGGAATAAGTATGTTTCCAGTTCTTATGCAGATGCTCAGAATGAGCTGGAGGGGTTAGTGGCACATGTGTGCAGCTGGAGGGGTTAGTGGCACATGTGTGCAGTCTATTGCTCCCAACACGCTGGGGAAACCAGAAATGTCATATCAATTTGTTTTCAAGGCTCATAAAATAGACAATAGTTTGACCTCTGCAGGGATAACATGACTTCCCTTGGGTGACAATCTCCAGGTCATCTTTTAAATCAGACAGCAGCTCATGAATTATGTGTCTGTACCTATGCTTAATTTGGTCTTTAAATCGACGAGAGTAATGCAGGTACAAAATAGCCTTTCTCTTCTCATCCTACAAATCATTAGTTCTTGCTAAAAAGTCGCTAACAGCATTGCGCTTATTTAGTATATTTTACCATAGTCCTGTTTGAAACTGGTTGGCGACTATTGCGACAGTCACTACACTTGTACATCTACCCCTAAATATCTAATAGCTGGGAGGTATATCTACTTCAGTGACTTAAATATGCAGTGTCCCAAAAATCATGTTCAATTTGATACTAAAATAAGATTTTTGATGATTGTTTACTTCATTTTTCAAACATTTACCCTTCACTGCAATATCCTCAGAAACTAAACTTGGCTGTTAAGTTTGTTTGCAAGTGCCAGATAGATTGAAATGCAAACACCAGCTTCCTTCATCCACAAGCCTGATTGCTGCACTGTGTCTCTCTTGGACAGTGGTTCTCAAGCTGGGGTCGCCAGAAAATACTTCAAACTTCTCTTTTATTAACATATAAATGTGTCTGAATTAAATGGGAATGGGAATTATGGGAAATATGAAAATCTGCACATCCCTACAAGAGACTCAGTTTAATTACCTGTATATGAACTGTGGAAGTATTAAAACATCCTAGTTATCAATTGTTACTCCAGTGTGTAATTTGCTGCAAGGAAATGAACAATTCCAAGGCCACACAGCTAGTTCATTCAAACTGTCATGATTTAACAACATAGCCAGGGGAAAGCCAGTGCACAAGTTTAGTCAGTGGGGTGGGGTGAAAGGAAAGCTTCACAGTGCTTCCTGCGGAGCGATCATGTTTTTGAAGCACCAGGATATCATGGGAGGACAGAGCCAGTAAAAGGCCAACAGGCTCCCAACCAGATAACGAACGAACTTATTTGACCATTTTGGGAGGAGATGGAAAAGCTCTTTGTCTCTTGGTTCTGTTCCTCCCCACTCCTTCCTGCCAGGAGGTCAGTTTGATAGGCAAGGCATGCCAGTGGGAAAGAGACTCCCACAAGATCTATGGGCCTGATCCACAGTGAGGAACACTCACTCACACATTCACACCAACAAACGCACACACACACAATTATTTAGTGCTTGAGGTCCAGAGTCACTGTTACTTGTACAGCAAGTGCCGTCAAGTTACATGAGCATTTACTCCAATATATCTGCAAATGCAGCTTCTATCTCAAATGCCCCGTCACTTTGTTTTGGGCGCCTCTCAGCTGTGCCAGCTTTGTGGAATTGGTTAATGTTCACTGGGCGCTAGGTTAACACCACCAAATGCATTTGTGTAGGACATTGGAATCTGCAGCAAAATATGTTCTTTGGGAAGCAACTTTTAAGACTGTTCCCCGTGAAACATCAGCACATCTTGCTGTCATGGATACAGAATCAACGCAAACCAAGCGCCTATTGAAACTGACTTGCAACAAGGATATACATTGGTCTTGAGAGGCCCATCTTTTCCATCCAAAAGTGTGCATTACATAATGCAGGTTTACGTAGTAACTAAACACAATCTAAGAGTCTTATTGACAGTCCTCTTTGTCAGGAATTCCATTTGTTACTGTGGGAACCCATACTTCATCCTTTTAAACCTGTATATATGTCACACTGAGCCAGACAGGCATGCTCCTGCTACTACTTGCAGTGGGAGGAGGTTATACGTGACCACGTTAAGGTCTGTTATAGTTAAGGAAGTCAGGCTTTGAGGGTAGAAAATGAGCCAAGAGTCCATACAAACATTACATCCATGTTCAATTTACAGTGAACTGGCCTCACCAGGAATGAACCGCATTATGGAATCCTCTAGGAATATTTTCACTGTGGGTAACATCCTTCAAAATATAATACATCTGTTTTTCACTTATTCACTGTTTTTAATATTTCATTGTTATGTGTAAGTCAGATAGTGAAGCACTGTATGTAAAACACTACATCTTAAAAAACATTTCATTTTGTTTTGTCCATAACATCACTGGGAATGGAAGTCGCTCACACAGATGATCTGCAACCCTTTCTTAGATTTATTTTGTTAAATTTCAGAACCACTTTAAATAAACAGCATACCAATGTCGATTATACAAAATCAAAACAACTTGGGATGTAACGCAAGCTGAATAAAAAAAGCCTATTGATAGCAAGCGGCTCAGAGTCAGTGATGGGCAGTGCAAGCTGTGTGAACCCCTCTGGAGGACATTCACAAAGCAGTAAGACGGGCATTGCCTTGTGTCTCTGCATGCCACTTGCCCCACATGGCATGCTTGCTGCATGGGAATTAAACCGCTCTGCTGTGTACAAACTGCACACAGGATGTGCTTCCCCTGTATCAGTTACAGTTGTCTTTGAACTTTAAATCTGCATTCCTGAGCAGCATAGCTTGTTTTTATTTGATGGTTACGTGTTGTATTAACTAATGTAGTTACTGGCAGTAACAAACAGAACAAATAAGAAATGAATTCCACTGGATATAATAAGAACCAGGATGTTTCAACACATTCTAAAGTAGATTTGGAATCCAGTGCAGATTTAATAGTGCATAACAGAGTATTTCAACCGCTGATTTAGGTGTTCGGATAAAAAAAACTACCCTCCTAGTCAAACAGAGTGACTGAGGGAAAGACATCTACTGACTTGTTTCCATCTGCCCCTGTTGAGTTAAGCTTAATTTGTGGCCATATTTGCATTGCCTCCACTTCCATCAGCAGGGAAATATGCAAACCTGTGCTTTCATTTTAAATCATGATATCACATATTGCAACAGGTTAAGGAAACCTCTTGTTTGCTGGCTTGCTTTCACGTAGACTTACATTTTCATGGTCATATTCAGGGCATGCTTCCATGTCAATAACCAACTCATTGATGCATTGTCCATATCAATGCATTGCAATTAATTGTCCATATCAATGCATTACAGTACACTGTCAAACCATTGCAGTACATTGTTTATGTCAGTATGGTGTCTATGTCAGTTGAGCTATGTCAATGCAGTGGGCTCTGCCCACAGTCCTGAAACACGAGCCATATCGACAAGGAAAGTATGGGTGAAGATACTACACCATATGGCTAAACTGGGTGGCAGGCTGAATATACATGAATGCAGGACTGAATCTTGCTGCAAACCCCCCAGAAATGAGCCTGAGCTAACATTATCTGAAATTAGTTTTTGTAATAATCAATACAAGAAATGATTCCATCTCAGGTAACGCCATTCGAACTTCTATAGATGAGCTGCCACACCAACTGATTCAAGGAGTTCAAAGCGCACCCATAAAGCTTATCGAAAGACCAAAGCTGCACCCCAAATCAGTGTTTACATCAAAGAAGATCACTGTACCACTAAAGAATTGATTCATGTTGTAGTATGAGAAGGGTTATCACATTTCTACTGCAGTAGAGGGGGGATACCAGCTGGAAACAGAAAAGCATACTTCAATCAGTTCAGACATAGTTAATGAACACAATACCTTAGTTTAGGGCATCACAACTTTAAAAAGTCTTGAAAGACATGAGTTCATGGTTTTTGAAACTGTCTTGTTCCCTGTAAAGCACTGCACCCCTAGAAATTGAGCTTTTCTGCAATATTCCTTTGATGATAACTTTCTTTTGATTTTAGTCGTTGCTTAGGTATTCTTTTCAAAGTTCAATGGTAATCAGAAGGCAAATGCTAGTAATCCTAATTTCTGACAGATTTCTAACAAATACCTGATACAAAGGGAAAAAAAAACATTGCAGGAATGACTAAATTGCAAACAATAAACTGCTTGATAACTCAGGAGAATTAAAAAAAAAAAAATAGTTTGCAAAGACACCTCTTGATTTTGCAACTTCAGGCAAAATTTGAATTCCTTGGCAACACCTTAGTTTTGAATGCTAAACATGCTTATTTTGGAATTACTTTTAATCTTTTACTACATGTATTTGGAATGTTTGTAGTGTTTTAAAATCAGAAACAATCGATTTTTTTTTTCACAAACCAAGCAGTTAAAGGACTTTTTGATGGTGGGCTCAGTCCTATGACAGGTACTGTGCATATCTCACACTTATCCAAGTGTAATGAAAGGTACTGAGAGTTTCAGAAAGTGCGGATAACAGTTTGTGCGAATGCTATTTGGACTTGGTCCAAGTACACTCTGGATGAAGATTCCAGCAACATTTATATTGGAGCGATGAGGGGCTTTTGCTGAATCCCAGCAGAGGAAAGTACAAATAATTGCAAATGAATATCATGGGGTTCAGCAACAAAAGATGTCTCCTGTAAAAACATTTGAAGGTTTTTTGCCTTTTTTCACAGAAATATCTCTGTCTTTTTTCTAAATTCTAAATTGTTATTGTTTTTTTTTTTTTTCTAGAATCCAGTTCTAAAACAAATAAGAAAATGATGCAAGACTAGTCTCTAATAAAATATCTAAGCTTGGTAACTCCATTGGGAGGGTTTTTTCTTCCTGTGCTAAACATGATTTGGAGTAAAAACTTTATGGAATGCTGTTCTAGTTTGTCCACTAAATACTGTAGGAAACCTTCTTAATCAAAACATAAGAACACAAGAAAGGTAATAAACGAGAGGAGGCCATTTGGCCCATCTTGCTCGTTTGGTTGTCAGTAACTTCTTGATCCCAAAATCTCATCAAGCAGCTTCTTGAAGGATCCCAGGGTGTCAGCTTCAATAACATTACTCAGGTGTTGGTTCCATACTCCCGCAATTGTGTAAAAAAGTGCCTCCTATTTTCTGTTCTGAATGTCCCTTTATTTGACCTCCAATTGTGACCCTTGGTTCTTGTTTCTTTTTTCAGGTTGAAAAAGTCCCATGGGTCAACATTTTCAATACCTTTTATAATTTTGAATGCTTGAATCAGGTCACTGCATAGTCTTCTTTGTTCAATTCTGAACAGATTCAATTGTTTTAGCCTGTCTGCATATGACATGCCTTTTAAACCCAGAATAATTCTGGTTGCTCTTCTTTGCACTCTTTCTAAAGCAGTGATACTCTTTTTTGTAGCAAGCTGACAAGAACTGAGCTAGACGAGAGGTCTTACTAATGCATTGTAAAGTTTTAGCTTTACTTCCCTTGATTTAAATTCAACACTTTTCACTATATATCCGAGCATCTTGTTGGCCTTTTTTATAGCTTCCCCACATTGCTTAAATGAAGACATTTCTGAGTCAACAAAAACTCTTACGTCTATTTCATAGATTCGCTCTTCAATTTCAGTATCTTTGATTTGCGTGTAATCGAAATCTACATTGAAATTTCTCAAATAAAGTATAATAAGCTTAAAATTTGAATAATTGATTGGCAACAACTTTCTCTAAGAATGGAAGATTGGAAATTGTTAATAACTGTAGGATCCAAATTACATTTTTAAGCAGGGGTTTAACCACTGCAACCTTAAGTGCAGAGGGAACTATACCACGTGAAAGTGATTCACTTATAATTGTTAAAATGCTTGTATTAGCAACACTAAATACATCTTTTAATAGTTTAGTAGAAATAGGACCAAGGGCACAAGCAGTTGGTCTTATATCAGACCTGTTAGTATAGTAGAGAGAGCTGCGTTTAAAAATCTGATTGTGAATATGAAATGCCATGTCGAAAGACAATCTTCAAATTCTCTGGATTACGAACGTGCAAAAGAAAAGCTTAGACAGGATTTAAGTCAGGAGTGTAATTCAATGTCCATCACTACCGATGTATGGACAAGCATGGCACAGGAAGCGTTTTTAACAATGACCTGCCATTACATTAGGCAAAACTGGGAACTTGAGTCAAAAGTATTGTGACACAAAAATTACACGAGAGACACACAGCTGTGAATTTAGCAGAAGTGATCAATCAGATAAACACAGAGTTTGAAGTGGCTGCAAAAGTAATAGCTTGTGTTCATGACGACGAGGCCAACATGTGCAGAGCAATGCCTTTGCTTTCTGCAAGCGAGCGTGCAGTGTTACTTTTTGGTAGCGTGGCAAGTGTGAGCTGTGCAGGGCACAGTATAAATCTCTGCATTCAGAAAAGCTTGGAGGAAGTACAATGAGTCCATACGTTAGTGGCAGCAGCAAGGAGGCTGGCTGCACATTTTAAAAAGAGTGAGATGGCAAAGTGCTTTAAATAGGGAACAAACAGTAATGCTGAACACAGAAAAAACACCACTCAAGTTAATACAGGACGTACAAACAAGGTGGAACGCGGTTTATTATATGTGTGAACGCCTTCTTGAATTCAAATGGCCGGTTATTGCTGTTTTGTCAAACCCAGATTTGGCCAAAAAGTCTGATGCAGCTACTTTAGACCTCACGACTGAGCAGTGGAAGCTAATGGCTGAGACACTACCTCTATTACAGCCATTCGAACTGGCTACAGTACTGTTGAGTGCAAAAAACATTACGGCTAGTTCTTTGTCCCTTCTTGCAACAGTAATAAAACGCAGACTGACTGAAGTTGCTGATGAGAGGGAGACACTGTCTTCTTCAAATTCAACTGATTTGCTTAGTCCTGTTACACAGAGTTCTAGTGCGTAACTTGTTTCAGCGACTTTGTTAACATCAGCTCAATGAATGGGGTTATCCCACTGCTTTTTGCGTAATTTCTTGACCCCTGATTTCGCCATTTGGATTTCCTCGTCGAAAAGGCCAAAGCCCGTGTGTCTGAAGCATTGTCTAAACTAGTGAGGCTGGAGGAGGACAACTTCAGAAATGGCAGAAATCATGCCTGTACAAGTGACTGCAGCCCAGAGGACTTGCCTGTTAAAAAGAAAACGAAGACCGAACAAGCAATGGAGTTGTTACTTTGTGAAGTGCAGCAAACACACACTACCTCCAAGGAAACCTTAATCCAACAAGAGATGACGATTTATGCTTCTGAAACTCCATTAAACATCAGCGAAGATCCCCTGATTGGTGGAAAAATAACCAATTGCGCTTTCCCAACCTAGCAGCCTTGCCAAAGAGCATGTTAAGTATCCCTGCAACAGACTCGGTCTCGAGCGAGAGTGTGTTCAGCAAAGCAGGGATGCTTGTGAACAAACTCAGTTTTTTGAAACCCGAGAATATGGATGCCATAATATTTCTGAATAAAAACAGAAAATAAGCTCTGGAGACAGCACAGACTTTGTTAAGTTGGACTTGTGAATAGTTCAATTCTTGTGTTCCCCGTTGCAGTTTTTTTTTTTTTTTTCTCTAATCCGGTTGCTGTTCAGACATCTTCAGGTAAGACAACAGTGTGACTAGACATAAATAATTAGAAATGTGTAGTTTTAAGTTCAACTTAATTTCGTGATTAGATTTGATGAAAATATATGTCCTTATTATTCTTTTAAGTTATGAAAAAATGATGCATCAATGTGTCAGGTCTTTATGAAAACAATGCATCGATAGTAAAAAATAAATAAAACACTATCGTCCAGCCCTAAAAGTAACTTCCCCTTATTTCTATATCAGGGACATATGTGAACCAGCTTTTATGATTTTGTGTAAATGACCTACCATGCTAGGGAATATGTCATGGATCTCCTCCTAGCGGCTGTTGAGTTAAAAATACTTATAATAATACTGCCTCTCGATTAATGAGCTGGCTTGTTAGTTGAATGGCAAGATGTTCGTCTTTGTGGTTCACGTCCAGCCCTTGACTTTCCATTCAACTCAATGGGCTGAAATGAGAATCCAGGTGAGCAGGAAGCACACACAGGGATTGTGGGTACATGCAGAACCCATTTGTTTTGTTATGTCCTTCACAGCTTGTTTCCATATGTGTGGACTGAGTCAGTTACAGATTCAGGATCCATTACACATTCATGGTTTTGGATGACGGAATATGAAATATGTAGTTTGTTTTTGTCTGCTTGCATATTTACATGACATTCTACTCACCTCTGACTACGTTTAAATGTACAATACATGTTATAAGCTCAGAGGATCCCAGGACTGATGCAATGGAGATGGATTCTCCAGTGCTTTAAAATACTAAAATCAGCTGGGGCTTCTCCTAGCAGGGTAGAGGCTGAACAAAGCAAGTGTCAATGTTATACTGTTTGTACTGTTATTATATATATTTTTATGTACTAGAGTTTTATTGTTGTTTTTGCAGTTTTCTGTTAAGCATCTTGAATTGGCTCTGCCCTGAAAAGCTCTATACAAATAAAGTATAAAATTTGATACATGTATGCTCTTTGTGTGTACAGTACCAGTTACTGTGCTCTGTAATTCAAGGTGCACAATCATTTTTCTGACACGTCCTGTACTGTATGTAGTAGCTAGAAAAGTTATGCTTACTCAGTGTTTTGGCATATTCAGGATTTATGACTATTGTTTTGTGTGGGTTAGTGCATATATTACATTTTTTGTAAGTGCTAAATTGACTGGGGCATGTTGCTCCCCTGGAGCCAGTTGTCCCTATTTTGAAGTGTAAAGACAAGGAGTAAAACAATTGTAACAGTATAAATCTAAACCTCTTTAGTTAAAGCATGGTTCTGGATACAGCTGTGTGCACATTTATTAGAACACCCCATGCTTTTGTTGCTTTGATTGCAAATTAGTGATTGTCTAATTTCATTGATGACTTTAAAAGGCTACAAATGCAATTAATTTAAAATAGTAAGAGAAAAGAGACAGAAACAAACGGTAAAATGGCTGAAACTTTGTTTAAGATGCCTAAGTGAAGCACAAAGTGGTCTAACATTTCACACACGAGTGCCTATTGTTTGTATATCGCTGCTTACGACCGAACATTTAAATTCTCACACCCTGAGGTTTTCATGCAGGTAGGTATATAAGGAAATAAATGAAAAATCCACACTTCTGCAGTTTTTGTTCTTGTGTATAGTGTTGAAATAATTAGATTCCTCAGGATATTGTTTTGCTTTATTCTTGCGTCTCAAAACAGAGAATATTAATAAACAAGTAAAAAATAAATAAACAACAACAAAAAAACGAGGTATAGCCCTCTTGTGGCCAAAGACTCGGCCCGTCAAAGGTACTTTACAATGGGTGTTACAGCACTCGCTTCAGTGCTAAGGGGCGAGAAACCCAGACGTGTCTTACAATTTTTTGTTCGTCACGGGCTATCCTGCACTTTAAAGGAATTTAAAATTGCACGCCGACACTGTGGAGAAGTTCACATTCCTTCAGAGTTGTGAAAAGATACCTGTGAAAAGATCTGTTGCTAGCGAGAAATTTCTAGACAACAGGCAAGTACAACTCAAGCCCGTTTGAAGAACCTGTGGGAACACAAGTCCATGTGTTGAAGGTCACTTCCAGACAAGAAATGCTGTTGTTTTTTATGTCACGCCGGACCTCACAGGCCACCAGTCTAGGTACGGTCACAAAGACATGCTAGTGTTTTTTTAAGTGACTCGACTCAACAATCACGCTGCGTTGTGTGTTTGATCAATAACACACCCATTGTACTGGCACATGCTAATTCTTTAAATAAATGTGGACGAACATTTGTAAGTAATAATAATAATAATAATAATAATAATAATAATAATAATAATAATAATAATACATTTTATTTGTATACCACATTTCATGCGAGCATCTCAAGCTGCTTTACAGAATTAAAATCACAACAATTAAACACAAAATGGAGAAAATACCTCAGTTAAAACACAATAAAATAGACAATGTAGACAGATAAGATCAAATAATAATGAATATAGACAATGAAATCACAACAAATACACACAGAGGATGCTTTTGAGTATACAGAGTATGCAGCTCTGGCAGGTATGCATGAGATAGGCCATTTATAGCAGTATGTGAATAATAACATTTGAAAATGTATTGTGTATTTTACTGGCAGTCAGTGTAAGTTTTGCACCTTTTAAAGTCTTGATAAAATTTGATTTGAGAGTCCTGCATTATAATAGTCTAGATGTTAGAAAAGCAAGTATTTATCTTTCTGTATCTGCCTTTGTCAGTCAGGGCATCACCTTGACAATATTTCTGA
The DNA here is from genome assembly GCF_017654505.1 of Polyodon spathula. NCBI lineage: Eukaryota > Metazoa > Chordata > Actinopteri > Acipenseriformes > Polyodontidae > Polyodon > Polyodon spathula. The sequence continues at coordinate 6,158,332 of NC_054567.1, read as the reverse complement.
GATGATAGAATGACACTTTTGTAATGTTTTTGATGTGACCCTCTAACCTTAATTCTGAAACAAAAATCACACTGTGGCAGAGAAAGAATGAATCTTGGTTGTAAATCTCCCTCCCGACCCGTGAGGGCGCTGTGTAAAGGGAACAGAGTGTCCCGGATTGGATGGTCTGACAATTCATTCCAAGGGAAAGGTGGAAGTCAGCCATCTAGAAAGGGGGCGGAGCCACAGTACACCAAGTCATCTCCCCAGAAGGGAAGTGATGTGGCAACCATTGATTGGAGGAGAAACGGTTGCACTCACTATCCAAGGGGGCGTGACTAGGTGATCTGTTCCTTTTTGTTATGGTTAAGAACAAACTGCTGAAGGAAAACTAAACTTACTGTGAGTGTTTTGTTTGTTTGTCATGTCTAATCATACTTATTTGTTCTTGTTAGATAGCTAACACGATCCGGAGCTGTCGTGTAAGGCCAGCACAGACCCTGACAACACTTCACAACTGTACATGAATAAATTATGTTTCACCACTTGCACTTTAGCACTCACTCTGGACCTGTGATTGTGTGTGTGTGTGTGTGTGTGTGTGTGTGTGTGTGTGTGTGTTCTACTGTGTTTATTTTTTCAGGACTGTGGACCGTTGCTTGAAACAGTGCAATAAACGTTTCTGTTTGGATCATGAACTTTGTTGTCTGTCTTCTGTTTCCTAATCACATCACCTCTGCACCTACGCACTGCAAACCACTTTGCAATCACATCACCGCTGCACCTGCGCACGCAAACCACTTTGCAATCACATCACCACTGCACCTGCGCACGCAAACCACTTTGCAATCACATCACCGCTGCACCTGCGCACTACAAACCACTTTGCAATCACATCACCTCTACACCTGCACACTGCAAACCACTTTGCAATCACATCACCTCTACACTTGCACACTGTCAACCACTTTGCAATCACATCACCGCTGCACCTGCTCACTGCAAACCACTTTGCAATCACATCACCGCTGCACCTGAGCACTGCAAACCACTTTGCAATCACATCACCTCTACACCTGCACACTGCAAACCACTTTGCCACACACACACAAGTTTCTTACTTCTTTTCTGAGCCGATATCAAGCTTATTAAGAACTAGATTAACAAGGAGGGTGGTTTCTAAGAGTATGATGTGAGCCCAGAATCACAGCTACAGTAATATGTACAGTTTTCCTTCTTGTCTCTTATGGCCTAAAAAGTGTCCTCTTAAGTTCAAACATGTTCATATACAATACATAGTAAATACCTTTTTCCCATGTCTTCAGAATTATATTCAGTTGGTAGTAAATCGTGCATGTGTTCATATGGAAAATATGAGTGACTTTGTGATTTACAATGACTATAGTTGTGACAGTAATTCACATGAAGGGTATCCCTGCTTTTATCTGAGGTGGGGTTTCCAATGTAAACAAAGCAAGGCCAGCTATGTGAAGAAGAAGGATTAAAATTTGATCAAACAGAAATCCACCTTCTAGCTTCTTAAATAAAAGCACATGTATTTTATGTATAACTGTTTACTTTGAAAGAAAGTTTGGCACCGTGACTGGTACCGTGGAGTCACCTGCCAATCGAATCAAGAGCTGAAACCGCAGCTTGATCAGCCAATGAAAACTAAATAATGAGACGGGTGCAATTTAAGGGTGGATACGGATTTCTTGCAAGGTAAACTTTTATAGACAGGGGTTCACATCACTGTTATCATTAGGTCTCATGTGAGTACCAGCAGAAATGGTTTTGGTACGCACCAAAATTACGAGTCACCATCAGAGTCATTGCCTAGCGCCATCTCCTCCTCCGACCATTCGAACAATTGGGATGTTAGGGATCGGGTGGAAAATTTGGAGCTAAATTGTAGCGCCAGGGTACCTTGTATAGTGTGAGCAACATTACATTCTGGCACCAGTAGCCATTTTAATTGTTATTATTATTATTATTATTATTATTATTATTATTATTATTATTATTATTATTATTATTATTAATAATTAATTAATTTATTCTTTTTTATTTTTTTATTTTTTTTTTTTTATTTTTTGACTAGCAACAGTAGATGATGCTAGTCTGTCATTGGGTCTGGACTACTTAAACATACACGGGACAGAAGGTTAATGTTGTGTGAGAAGTTGTAAAGGAGGCTTGATTAGGGTGGTATTTATCATTTAGCATCAGAAGGCTCTCTGGTGCTAAACTTTCAATTTTTGAAAGGATTTGCACCCCTGTCAAGGATGCTGGGTTCCGGATCAAAGGTTTTGGTGTCACCTTACACATGACTGCATCAGGGAAGAAAGGCGTGAGGCTGATAGATGGGATCACTATTTGTTTTTTAAAATGTTGACATTTGCATCTTAAAAACAATATAGAAGTCCACTTTTTTTTTTTTATTGGTGCGTAGCAGTTATGTGAACCCCTGATTATAACATGTGGTTGTATTTATTAAGCTAGCTGGAGGCATTCGATAATGCTGTATACAGCTTTAATCCTTCTCGTCCGTCCCCCCCCCCCCTGCCCACACACACAGAAGCAAGGCGGGTATGGCAACAGCTCAACTGACAGGAGAGAATGGTGGCACTTGAACTGAGTGCAGCACACAGGTCAATCCTTTTACACAATTAGCAGGCCATTAAAACATTTCTGGCTAATCCAACAGAAACAATTACATTTTGAAGGAGTACACAATCCTGTCGTTTTGCCTTACTTCAGGAAAACATACTTGGTACATTCAGTGGCAAGTGATTAAATGGGGGCCACTTCACGGTTCAGGGTATTTATTTATTTATTTATTTTTATTAAACAAATGTTGATTCTCAAAAGCAAGTTAACTGCAAGTTGAGTACAAGTTTCCCACACATAATCTTTTAACCAGCTCTCAAAAATAAACAGGGATCCTGTATGGAGAAGTCTGGAATACGTTAAAAGGAAAATCCAGGGACATCTATCTAAGGGCAGGACAATCAAAGCATTGTCAGTGAGCTTGCTGTTGAATTTTTTGAGTGCTCCAGTCCTCAATCTCTAGCACTCCATTGTCTTCGTGCAAAATCTGTTAAAGATTGTTACTGGCTGGGCTGCCTCCAATAACTTACCATTCATTCAATTTTCCCCTATTTTGTCTGGGTGCTGGTACAGACTGCTGAGCACTGTCAGGAACATCCACACATTTTATTGACACATTTCTTCATCTTCTTGATTGAACCCAGACTGATTCCATTCCATTAAAAACAAAACTGTCACCCTGCTGTGCAATGACTTCTCATAGGACAGGGTGAAGCAGGCTGACAGATAACCCTGCTGTGCAATGACTTCTCATAGGACAGGGTGAAGCAGGCTGACAGATAACCCTGCTGTACAATGACTTCTCATAGGACAGGGTGAAGCAGGCTGACAGATAACCCTGCTGTGCAATGACTTCTCATAGGACAGGGTGAAGCAGGCTGACAGATAACCCTGCTGTGCAATGACTTCTCATAGGACAGGGTGAAGCAGGCTGACAGATAACCCTGCTGTGCAATGACTTCTCATAGGACAGGGTGAAGCAGGCTGACAGATAACCCTGCTGTGCAATGACTTCTCATAGGACAGGGTGAAGCAGGCTGACAGATAACCCTGCTGTGCAATGACTTCTCATAGGACAGGGTGAAGCAGGCTGACAGATAACCCTGCTGTGCAATGACTTCTCATAGGACAGGGTGAAGCAGGCTGACAGATAACCCTGCTGTACAATGACTTCTCATAGGACAGGGTGAAGCAGGCTGACAGATAACCCTGCTGTGCAATGACTTCTCATAGGACAGGGTGGCACTGTATAACATGCAGCACTCCTGTGTCTCCCTGGCTTACTTGTTTCTTGTCAGTTTCATTTTCTTTGCTGCCTTTTTTCATTTTTTGAACTGAGGACACTGAAATGTAATATTAGGAATATATTGCACACACTTTTTTGCATACATTTTAGAGGAATCTGTGTTATATGTACACTTTGTGGTATACCCAGGTTTGCAGTATGCTTGAGTATTACTACTCTCTATAGTATGTAAAAATGTTTTTGATATCATAAAATACTGGAGGCGTGTGTTACATGTTACAGTGCATGTTTAATGCATGAAATTACGTGTGAAGCAGATTTTTTATATATTTGTATTTTAGTAACTTCTTGAACTAAAACAATTTATCATTTTTACATAGGGCTTAACGATAGTAGGTTATTGAAAAGACTTTAATATGATACAATTATTATATTTCCTTATTTTAAATGTTCCTTTGTAATGTTGTTTTGTGTTTTATGTGATATTATGGAGTTACTGGCATCAGGCATGGGGATTTGATATATTCCTCATGTTTACTGCAATTAAATAAGAAATGATCGATTAGCCATTGTGACAGAGACAGAATGATTCTTGGTGATGAATCTCCCTCCCAGACTGCGAGGGCGCTTTGTAACGGGAACAGAGCATGGATGTCAAGTCTCACGGTTTACCCGTGAAACTCACGTTTTTTTTACAATTGTGAGAGTCTTACGGCCGTGCAATGGATTCTCACATTTGTGCATAAGTTACAAACAAGAGGAGGTCCATTTGGCCCATGTTGCTCATTTGGTTGTTTATTGATGCAAGTAAGAACCTCATCAAGCCATTTCTTGCAGTAACCATGTGAATTGGCTTCCACAACAAGCTTGTCATTCCTTGCTCACATTCTGTTAGCATGTCTAAGATACCCCTATATGTAAAACACCTGGCCTTGTTATAACAAGTCTGCTTCAAGGAAAGCATTTCTGTGCTATTTTGTTATCTATAAGAATCAAGAGATTGCTTGTAATTGGAGTATTTGAAGCTGGCCAAAACACCAGAGTTCTCTTTTTATATGTAAGAAATAAAGAAAGTGGCGTCTTTAACACAGTGCTGTGCTTTCTTAGCAGTTTTGAATTGTATAGTCAGTGGCGATGACCTTTAAAGTGCACCTTTGAAGTGCACTTTTAATAAACAGAAAAAAAACAAACACCTAGCTCCTTTGGAGCTCTTACTAAACATTTGTGCCAGTCCGTGACTAACTCGCAGGACGGCTAAGCCGTTTCCCTGGCAAAAACAAAACACACCGTTTTAACAAAAATACACACCTATTTTTGTATCGACTGCTCGGAAACAGAGCGCGCTTTCTGCTTCTTTCTACTCAGCATCCTCGAGCAGGTGACAGGTTCACCTTTTATACCCTGCACCCGGTCCTAATTTCCAATGACTCCCAGGTGCAGGTGATAATTAAACAATAATAATAAACAGCAAGAAAATAATAATAAACAACAACAAGAAGTCCACCATGTTGTAACATTAAACTGTGTATTAGCCTCTTATGTACTTGCAAAAACAAAAGGAATTTGGCAGCCATTTAACTTGTAATGGACATAAGATCCAAAGTATCGCGATAATATCGAATATCATGACAGTGTGCATGGTATCATATCGATACTCCTTAAATGAGGCATGACAGAACACTACTACGTTACCATTTATTCCTACTGCTTTTATCTTTAGATATAGTCTTCTGTGCAGAACTTTGTGTTTTGCAAATCTCAGTAGATGTCATACACACTATCCTTGTCCACTCTAGTAGTCACCTCCTGAAAAAAATCTAGTAAACCCTTTCTACTACCCTTTCTAAAGCCATGTTATCTGTCTCCTATAATGTTGTTACTATATAAATATTCCTCAATATTATTATAGTTTCCATGATTTTACATCCGATTGATGTTAAACTTTTAGGTCTTTCGTTCCCAGGGTCCAATTGATCTTTTTTGTTAAATATAGGAACAATTCTGCCAATTTTCCGGTCCAGTGGGATGGCTCCTTTATTTATAGATTTGTTGTATATATAACATTGGTTTAAAAATGTGTTCTCAAATGTGAACAGATTCCATCAGGCCCTGGGGATTTGTTTATTTAAGTGCTGCTAGTCTCATAGTACTTAATTCTCTTCTATAACAAACTCTGGTAATGATGTTTGTGTACATTCTGTGAACTTAGGTATATTGTATAAGTCCTCCTTTATAAATACTTGTACAAAGTGCTGATTAAGTACATCTGCAATTTGGTCACTAAATGACCACTGCTGTCACGTAAACTACTGACTTTCAGTTTCCTTTTACATTAACATATTGAAAACTCTTTTGGATTAAGTTTACTATCTACCATTGCTTGCCTCTCTAATTCCCTTTTCACTCTCCTAGTCTGCTTTTTAAGATCTCTACAGGCCTCTCTGTATTCTATTTGTGAGGCTGCTCTCTTTGATTTAATATAACAATATAATTTTATTTTATTTTTAATACCCAGCTTAATTTACCCATCGTGGATTATTTTTCTTAAATGTACCTTTTCTCATTTTTGGGATAAATGAATCCTGCAATTGTAACATTGTAACGGTTTATCAAGGGTTCGGCAGACATAGCTTGGTCGCTCCATCACTTAATGAAAAAGGGGAAAAACAGTGAAAATAATTGGTCCTTAATACTCGCTCTCGCCTCGCTGTCTCTCTCTCTCTGAGCGGATCAAACTCACACACCCCGCATTCGGCCCCTCCCTACAAGAGCATTAGTCTTCCGACCCGGCCACTGATATTCAACTCTAGCAGGAGACAGCCTCTCTTATTGGGGTGTCTGCAGGTGATACAGCAGTCCTTCTTCTCTTATAAAACCCTGAATGGATTAGCACCTAGTTATTTGCAGGAGTTAGTGATCCCGTATCTTCCAGACCGCACTCTGAGATCACAGGATGCGAGGCTGCTGGTTATTCCGAGAGTCAACAAAAGCAACACAGGAGGGGTAGGGCTTTTTCTTGTAGAGATCCTGAATTATGGAATGCTCTGCCTTCGTTTGTCAGGGAAGCTGGGACCATTACAGTTTTCAAGTAAAGACTAAAAAAGCACTTTTTAAATGGTTTTCTTATCTTAGTGGGCTTTAATGTAGCTTTAAAATTGCTGCTTCTGTATTATGCGCATACTGTTGTTTAAAAGTGTTATTTAAATGGTCTCAGAGTGGCAGTTGTAGGTGTGACATGCTATAAAAATGTATTGTGTATAGTGCTTTGCAATACTTTTGCATAAAAAGCGCTGTACAAATGCAATACATAAATAGGTAAATTAATAAATAAAAACTAATGTCTATGGGCGAAATTCACAAGCAATGTAATCCATAGTTAAATTATTTTTCTGAGGCTAAATCACGGCTGCTACAAATGTGAAGATCAGTGAACCTGTCAGTAGCCAGCCTTACAGTCCCTTCCACAAGGGTTATAAAACAGACCAAAAGAAAGGCCTCATTTACTTCAAAACGTTAACTAAAGATCAGAACTAAAACTCTCCAGAAATAAAATATCTGGGACATTATACTGTAAGTAAAAATAAAACCTCTCTTGAGAGTTAAGGTGAAGTGAATGAAAGATTTAAAGCCTCAAATGGGATTCATTTTTAGACAGCGGCACACATTGTTATATGAGGTTCAGAAGGAAAAACCCGCCTGTTGATGAATGACCCAGCATGTGGATGAAAACATCTGAACAATCACAATTGTGTTTTAAAAAAAAAAAAATAATAATTTGCAACAATACATGGTACACAGCAGGAAGCAACAGTACTGTAAAAAGTCAATATGTTCACCATAGGATAATAGTCACTGTGTCCAATTCTGGGAACCACACTCCCAAAGGGACATTGTCGCCCTGGAAAGAGTCCAACAAAGAACAACCAGACTGATCCCAGGGATTAAAGGAAAAGGACTGAGCTACAAAGATCTATTTATCTTAGAGAAAAAAAGAATTAGGGGAGACATGATTGAAAAGGTTAAGTGCTGCATTTTAGTTCTAATAAATGAGTGGATTTATTGAAGGTGATCAGCTGTATCATTCTTTATTTGGAAATCAATTTTAGTTAATACAGATTATGCATTATAGTTGTAATATTAACAATAATATCAAGTGGAGACAGAACTGAGGGTAGGAGACGCTTCTTTACACACATGGGTGAGGGTATGGAAGGGTTACCTAGTCATGTTGTTGATGCTGAAATCACTGGGATTCTATAAGACCCCATTTCACAGCTATCAACTAAGGAACCTGGCAGAAATGGGCTGAACATGCATAAATCTGTTATGAACAGCTGCCCTTTAGGGGAGAAAGAGAAATGATTCAGTCACCTGATTCTGTCATTATTATACACATATTTTGTAAGCAATTTTTAAGTTCAATTCCAAAAGAATTTCAATTACACAACCCTCCTTTAAGAAATGCTACATGTCCATTTTTTTGTCAGAGTGTGTGTACGGGAATGTTCATGAATCAAGTTCTAGGAATAGTTAAGCACATGTTTTAATCTGTGTCATATTTATAGTGCAGTGTACTTCAAAGAACAGCTTGTCTTTATAGCACATGGTTAATGTTACAACAGCTAATAAATATCACCTGTTTAGGAAACGCTTAACTCGTTCCATTTGATATCGATGAATGCCAGCCACTGTTATGCTGGTGGTGAGTATTTGTATTGGTTGGAATGAATTTTGAAGCATTACATTTGCTCAAATGCTTTTATTTGTTTAAAATTTAAAGCACAAGCAAAACATAGTTGCACAGTTTGAAAATAACATAAGGTAACGGTATTAACATGATAGCTAAATTGGACAACTATCTGCAAAACATGTGTACAGCTGAGCACTGTATAATAAATAGAGGATGTTTAACAATCAGCAGGAACACAATCCATCTACAACTGACATCCTACTGCTCACAGAATTCTCACAATTCAAATGCAACTTTCCATAACTGGTGTTTCCCAGAATCCAGAAATGATGTTCTGTGCACATATCTAGCAATTTAATTTAAAAAAAAAACAATGTAAATCACATACATTGTTTATAAGCAATGCAATGGTAACCTTAAAACTGATCATTTTTAAAACATTTAAAAAAAAAAAAAACATTTAAGAAGAACAGAAATTAATTAATTTAAAAAAAATTAAAAACCCTTAAATAAGCATCTCTTCTTGTTTGGACCCTGGACTAACATGAATATAAGTTAACAGCATGTTCAAAGAAACTACAAAATGATATTGCAAAAGTGTACAGGACGCCATAATAGTAATACAGTATTTCATGTTAGATTTTGAAATGTCAGATTTTTCAATTGTTTTCAGTTTTTTGTTAAGTATATGGAAAACTACAAAGCGGTATGAAATTCAATTTGTTAACGTAATATTATTCAGCAGGTTTCATTCGACTTTATAAAGCAAAATGTGTTTGTTCTATAGGGTGATACTAAACATTTTGCCATAGCTGCACAGCTACACTACTTTCTTTGGAATACTGGAAGGTAAAAAGACCAGACATATTTCCTATCCTTTGAGTAGCTTAGTAAATTTGTAAACTCAAGCCCCAAGTTTTGCACAGATTCATGTTGTAAACATATGTATTAGTTACAGTGGTAAAAGGGGTATAGTGATCATATTGGGTAACTGTAACAGGGGAAGTATTGCGTGTGTGGTCGTCACTGCATAATAATGAGGCAGACACAGATAATTGGGTGTTGACACACTGCACAGGCACTCAGATTTAATAAGTGCTGACACTAGGGTACCTAGTGTCACATTTAATAAAGAAAAAAAACAAAACAAAGCTAAAAATACAAATTTGCCGCAAAAGGTGAGCGCTAGTTCCACTAAAAGGAACGTCCCGCTCCAGGAACCTACTACACTATGTAAGCTGTCTCTACACTGCTTGGGATCAACATCTCCTAAACTGACCTACTTCTGGGCTCCGGGAGTCCCGTCATTCTCACAGAGGCTCCGGCGTCTTCAAACGATCTTTTCAAATGTCCTTGGCTGGGTAATGCCTTCATGAGCACCGTCTTGGGGTGGAAGAGTTTTGTGTAGTAGTTCTCTCCATGGAGCGGAAGCTCTCCTCCTTGATGTCAACAAAGCAAGATTTTGCTCATTGTCCGTCTGAATGGCTATGACCGGGCAGTAGCCTCGAGCTGTGGTGTATAGTTCTGTGCAGCCTCCCATCCAATCCAGACCTACTGATCAGCTCCACGCTGGGAGAGCCTACCTGCTCAATTAGTTCCTTAGCAACATGTCTCCTGTTGCACGTGCCAGCTGCTTCCATAAAGGCACACATGCACTCAAGAACCAGTGACAGGGTCTACCTGTCACTGTAACCTATACAGTAAAATAAACATATCAGTAATATGATCTAAATCGATAATTGGACGTAATGCAGTTTGTTTATTTAAATGGTTAACCAACTGATTTCACAACCTGGTTTACATGATGCCAGTTTAGGGTTTTGCTTATACTTAAGAAAAACGTCCATCAAAAGCATTGTATGCAGGTCAGAACCTTATTCATAAGGGATTGTGTTTATTCAGCTGTGTAAATGTACTGATGTATTGATTTCAACAAAACATTTGAAACAAGGCTGAACTGAATGAGATTGCATAGATAATGGTTTCATACAATTGTTAAACAAAGGTTTTCATTTTGAATCTGTATAATTAAAGGTGCATTTCCACACACATAGAGAGCTCCCTTATTGCCTTTGTTAACATTTAGAGCACTTTATATGGTTTTAATAACCCTCTGCTGCTGCAGGTAGTAGCCAGAGAATGGCTGTTTAGTGCACTGAATGACAGGCTGGCCAGAAAGCTTCAAGGTGGGAGGAAATTGTGTGCTTTTTTACTCCAGGTAATAAAAAGCACATGTCAGCAGCGTATAGAATCTCTCAGAGTTCGATTGAAGATTTACATTGTCTAGACTAACACCTGTACCTCAGTTCCTTTAGATGTGAACAACATACCACAGCAGTGTTTTCGTAACACAAGTGAGATATGGACCTTTTGCATTAAAATAATCCTCTTTGTAAATGAAAGAGTTTCAAAAAGCTATTAGAAACCTCAGAACCTTCAATCAGGATGCTGGATTGCAGGTCACTACCAACACAGCAGATGACCGCAGAACTTTCAGATTGAACTAGCTTTACAAATACGAGATGGAAGGAAAGTATTCATATCGTATTGCTAACATCTTCTGGTGTACCTCAGTATCCTACCTAAACCATATTTTCTTATGTAGAAAGCATCTTTTCCCTTGTGACCTCAGCTGAATTAGAGGGATAGGCTAGTGCATTTGCCTGCTGTACCATCTAGACTGGTACATTTTGCACACATGTGACAGAACATAAGGCCAGATTTATGAAGGTCTTTACACCAAAACACCGTTTCTCTATTTTTTGTGGAAGTAAAATAAATGCTAATGTTACAAAACTAGCACTAAAATATCCAGATGGTTAATGAAATTATTTTCTTTTTTTTTTTTGTCTTGTTACTAGTTTTAATTTCCCTTTCACAGAAATGGAGCTAATTGTATTTTGGTGTTCGTAACGGGGATGTTACCTGCGTGGGTCATCACTGATAATAATGAGTCAGACACAGAGCATTGCGTGTAGACACCCCACACACGGCAAGCGCTAGCCCCACTGACAGAGACGGCCAGCTCTAAAAGTCTAGGTTTTGTTTTTTTTCTGCATAGAATTTTTTTCCAGTTCTTGTCTGATTCGCTCAATTTAAATAAAAAAATAATAAAATATTGAAATGACTTACCTGTGTCGTCTCTCCTGTTCGATGCCCAAGGTGTGGATATAGATAAAGAACCTGAAAAGAGAAAGTTGAGGTTGATGGTAAATGTTAAGAGCTGGAAGATATTCTGTACAGTCCCTGCAATTTTTGGTGGGAAGTATTTCTCCCTCCATACTTTAACGGGATCTGGCACTGTTTAATCTATTCTAATCATGGAAGCATGTGGTACTGGTTAAGGATAGCAATAGCGGATTCATCCAAAGCTTCAAAAAATCATACATTCTAAAACTATAAGACACTGATTAAAAAAGAGGAATGTAACCTAATAACTTTGAGCTTCATAGTGCTTATTTGTGTTAAGTGGGTAATGTAAAAATAATCATAACTACAAGGGAGGGAACACATAACTCTATCAAACATTTCAGCTTACACAGTCATGTTTTGCTTTGCTAATTGAAACAGGTGAAACTCAGAATCTGAGATAGGATGTCCTACTTAAGCACCTTCCATTTTGCTGCCGAACACCCACACGCATAGGAGAAAGCCCAGAGAAGTATGGTAAAGATTTTAAACATAGCCACAAAATGCGAGATTACTGTCAAAAATTGACCCTGGTAAACCTTTATAAGTGTATATTTAAAAAAAAAATGTAAAGAATTTTTTTAAGGAGTTGTTTATTTATTAATAAAATACAGTTTGATATTGATTAAACCCTTCTAGATTCATATTCATAAAAAGTGACTTTGCCCTTTAGCTCAGGCCTTATAAAGATTTTTTAAATCAACATTTGTGGGAAAACAATGTTTTGGAATGGCCTCTAAACAACAGTCTTTTATTTAATGAATCAAAAAGGGCTTTAAAAGAACATTGCTAAGAAAAAAAATACTCTTTATCATTTATTTATTTTTATTTTTATATTTTTTTTAAAAGGGTCTGTGAATTTTTGCACCAAACAGGAAATAAGAAACAAATTAAACTAATTGGCAAAGGTAATTAGTTAAATGACACCAATGCAGTGTATAATATATTCCAAAAAAACTAGTGCAAGGTAAATATATGGATGGTCATGGATAAGTTTACAATAACATGATGACATGCTCTTGGTATTTTATGCCCTCAGGCTCCCCTTCTCCTGCTGCGTTGAATCCAGGGAGAGGCCTGTGCAGTGAGAGCTGATACTAGCTGGAAGCTAACAGGAAGCAGGTGCTCCCAGTGTCCCTTAGAAATGTTATCCTGGGAATCTGCACAGTATTCTTGCACTTTATCATGCTTTTCCGATGCTTACATTATGCATTTTTCTCAAGGTCGATCATGTTTGTGCCATGCCTACCCACGCTTCGTCATGCTTACGTCGGGGTGAATGTTTGTAAGAAATGTGTTCAGCAGGAAGTTAGAACAGTTGTAAAAAGCAAAAGGACAAACGTCACAACATCCTTTAAATCTTGCTCAGAAACTAGATTGCAGGGACATTTGAACTGGGCATTTTGAGAAGAACAAACAACACTGGATAAAATGTGGGTCTGACATTCACACAGTCAATCAGAAGTAAAATAATTAATACATTTTGCTTCTTGAAGTCGAATTAACTCTGCTGAATAATGTTATGTTAACACGTTGAATTACATACCACTTTGTAGAGGTTCACATACTTAACAAAAAACTGACAAAAATTAAAAAATGTGACATTTCTAAATCTAACATGAAATACTGTACTACTATCATGGTTCCAGGGAGACTTTTGCAATAAATTTGGTAGTTTCTTTGATTGCATGATGTTAAAGAGTAAGTAGCATGGTTCTGAAAAATCTAGCATTGAAATGTTACAAAATGATTCCCTGTAGCATTTCTGAGGTTGTTGTGCATCAAATTTTGCATCCTTGTCAGAAAATGTATCAAATATGATCACACAGATTTATTTCCTGACGTTACAATGTTTACATGGAAAAATAGGCGCCAGCTCCGTGAGAAAGTTCGGACGAGTGCGATTATGCAGTTATCAAGGGGGGTGGGTATGTTTTTAAAAGTGGGTTTGTAAATTCGGTTTTCTGCTTTTTGGAACACTGATCCATTTTCCTGCGTTCATGCAATTGAAGCAATACTATATACATTATACAGGTAAAAAAGGATACCGGCCCAGTTGGGCCTTTGGTGCTTCATAACTCGACCAAACTGTGATCTCTACCGGGCCCCGGGCCACGGGGCCGTGGTTAATTTCGAACCCGTTATATGCTTACCCTCCAGTATATGGAACTGCAGTGTAGAATACATGCAAAAATAAGAAATGTCTTCAAAAGGCAGAAACTTCTGAATACAACCAAACAGCAATCAGCTTTTCAGGGATCAAGTCAGCTTGGAGTACCAAGTTGAGAGACACTTGACTGGGGTTTTACCTCATTTAATATGTCAGAAGACCCAATTAAATTGAATGATTTGCACTGTTTTGACAGCTCTTATATTTGTGTGAATAAGTACCGGTGAGCCCCTTTTCAAAATTAATTGAAAATGAGCTCATGGTTCTTATATCTTATAACTGGATATATATGTATGTCCCTCTTAGCAGCATATTATGTTACCTTTTCAGTGTGTTGTCAGTGGGCCAGTTTAACTTCATGTGTGTTAACAAAGTGTAGAACAAAAAGACTGTAGGGGTTAATCACAAGCATTTGAATGAAACCACTAAGCATACAGTGGCCACTCCAGTTATTTTCATTTCAATTCAGGCTATAATGAACATGTTAAATATAATAGTCTCATATTATATAACTGTACCATGCTTGGACTAAGCCTGACCTCTCTCTGTTTCTAAAAAAAAAACCCTGCGCAAGTAGGTTTGAGACACCCTGTTCACCTGCAAAGCTAGTTTTTGTTTTTTTGTTTTTTTAATTAATACGAAACTCTACTGCAAGCGCTTTTCCAAATTCACTGCATGAAATAATTTTTGGCCGGATTCAGATAATAAAAAAGCTTACATTCTAATTTTTGTAACTACGCTCTCATTATTTTCTTATATATATATAACGAGGTGCATTCTCCTGTCTTTCTTAAAGTACCTTCTGTTGGTTATCATTCAAGGTTCCCATGTTTAAGAGCCAACACCGAATCCTGCTTTCAGGTGCCAAAGACTAAGCCTTATCTTTTGAAGGTCTAACGCCCTTCCAGAATTATACTGTGTGTCTGAGAAAATGTTTTAATTCTTTCACTTTTAAACTCTACAGTTTCTTTATAAATAAATACCTCTGTTTATTACTGCAGTGAAACTTAAATACATGCAACACTGTGGCCTTTTTAGTTTTAAAAGTAACTCTGTCCAACAGTTACTTTTTCTTTTGTAATACAAAAGCCCTCGTATTTTTGGCTCACAAACATCATCCCAGTTAAAGTCGCTAACTTCCTGATAAAAGCTTATACTGTAGACAACTTTTCAAATTGAAATGAAATGATTGACAGCTTCGGCTGCCAACTTTTGCCAAGTGCCAGAACCACCTGTGACAAACAGCTGAATCTGCATTTATTGAGAATGGGTTTGATGGATGGCATCGTGCAATAGAAAGGTTTTGTAAGCATGAAAAATCTGACTGCCATAATTTTTTGAGTTTGCTAAAGTTTAGGGGTGAAGATGTCCCTGAAATAAACTTGTGGCTGCATCGAAGCAACTTCAAATCATACGACGCCATCAATGAAATGCTAATGCTAATGCATCAGGATGTGCAGAGAAAGGGGCTTAAGAACATACACATTGTGATTTTCTTCTATCATGATTGATGTAACAACAGACATAAGCACCGATGAACACGTTTCAGTTTGCATTTGCTGGGCCAATGACACTTTAGAGGTTCACAAGGACTCGGATTCTACGAGCAGGGAAAACAGCAGCAGAAGAACTTTTCAACATTGTCAAAGACGTCTTAACAAGGCGTGGCTTGGATTTTAAAAAGTGCAGGGGGCTTACACTAACCCTGTTTATTTTAATCTCTGTTTCTTTCTCCTCTCATATGATCTTGTTCCTCCTCTCGAACACCCACACAGAGTGCAGAGAGCTTCAGGCTTTTATGCAAGTGACCATCTCCAATTAAAAAAAAAACAATTAAACAATTAATTAACTCAGGAGATGGTCACCTTATGCAAGAGGTTTTTAATGTGGATGGGGCTTCCCATCCATGCTATAAAACAATAAAAAGACATACAGCTTCGCCGTCATATTTATAAATACATAAATTATAATAAAACAGATACAAAATAACACACACTAAACAGAGGGCAGAGGGGTACCCCGTTCAAAAATAAATAAACAATACATTTTTAAATCATAATACAAAACAAATACATTTTACAGCTGGGCTTTGCCCTGCCCCCTTTTCACATATAGGGCTCCTTGCCTGTCACAATGACCACAACACAGTACCAACAAATTGTAGCTCTTTTCTGGTTGAGTCATTGTGACGTCAGGCTGTATGATACGCAAAGGGTGGGGGGGAGGAGGCTAGTTCACCATGCAGCCACCCAGGAGCTACAGCGTCAGAGGACAACGCAGCTCTGGCAGTTAACAGGCAAGCTCGCAGGCACCCAGGCCAGAATACAGGGGTAGCTGTAGTGAGCCAAGGACACCCTGGTTGACCTAAACCCTCCCCTAAACCTTCCCCCCACTGGCAATGCTCAGCCAATTGAGCCCCGCCTCCTGGAAACTCCCGTCCACAGTCGGCTGTGGAATAGCCCAGACTTGAACCGGCAGCGTCCAGGCTATAGGGCTCATCCTGCACTCACGCAGAGAGCCTTTACTGGATGCGCCACTCAGGGGCCCTGTACATGGCCAACTTCCACGTTTCCCTGGAATGAATTGTCAGACCGTCCAGTCCAAGGCACTCTGTTCCCTTTATATCATCCTTCTTGTTATTGTTGATTAATTGACAGAAGCCCGCTGGAATGAAGTGAGAAAAGGTGAGCCGAACGACCAGAAGAGAGCTTGCTTGTTGTCGAGGAGGGTGAGCTTCACGAGCAACATGCATCAGCATCACCGTCTCCAAGGAGGAAACTGGGTCCAGGGCCGACCTTATTTAGAGTCAGTCCATAGCTCCAGCGCTTCCAGCTGTGTGTATCATCTGTGAATACGTTCATTAGAAAACAACACGAGTCCACAAAGGACGTGATGATCCAAGCTCAGACTCTCAGTGCAGATGAGCCACTTGTTACTAATTATTATTATTATTATTATTATTATTATTATTATTATTATTATTATTATTATTATTATTATTATTATTATTCATTGTTGTTGTTTAGTCAATTGTGAATGACATAATATACTATAGAGACAGTCTGGCTAAAAGGCATATATTTTAAAGCCAAGAGCTGTGTGTCTCATTTTTTTTTCTTTGATGTTATCGGAGCACAACAATATTACATATTATTATATTATATTTATATTTTTGCTTTTTATATTGCTGTAAATCTTCTCCATCGAATTTCTACCGCTCCCACCTCCCCAAGGGAAAAATAAAATAAAAAGAAAAAAAGCAGAAATAATAATAGTAATAAATGATAATAATGTTAATAAGCAGCAATCTGTCTGCGAGCTCTGTATCCAAAAATTGAAGCGCCATCACCTGTTGGCCATGGTTGGAAATTGGACTGACCTGTGGGTGGACAGTGGACCCTGCCCCGGGGGGTGTTGGACAGGTCATCAGTTAAGGATGTAAACAGTTCAAATGCGAGATGAGATGTAATTTGATGAGATGTCATTTCCTTCCAGGTTCAGTGTAAATATGTAAATATTAATTTTGTTTGTTTATCATCAATGTAAATATGTATACATTCATTTTGTATATATTGTTTGTTTTCATTTTGTTTTTCAAGGGCCAGCAGGCCTGTTTATTTTGTTGTTTTGCACTCTTTTTAATAAAAATGAAAATGAAAGTTAATAAAATTTGCCCTGACAGGCTCCTGAGTTTCAGTGGCGTCCTCTTCAGTCTACAGAAAAGTGGTAACAAATTTCATCCACATTGTATTTGTGATGCAGTTTCCTTGTACCAAGTTTTAGCTGAATAGCTTCAATACTGGCTGAGTTATGCAAGTCTAATATATGGTGAAATGCATAGTTTTTAGCAAAATTACATTTTTCACGTTTCTATAAAATAGCCTAGTGGGTCTGCTGACTTGACTACAAACAGTGTATTTGATGTTTGTATATATATATATATTATATAATATATATATATATATATATATATATATATATTATATATCATACACAGATATATATATATAATATATATATACAGACATATATATATATATATATAATATATATATATATACATATATATATCTATCACTCCACCAAATTTCAGCCCTGGGATCCAATAATATTAGTCGGTATACACTGTATAGGAAAGACAGGCAGGAAAGAAGAGGCGAAGGGATAGCGCTATACTTCAAAAATAGTCTTGAAGCCCAGAAAAAAACAACGCAGAATCAATATGGGTCAGAATAATAAACAAAAACTCAAAGGGCATAATAATAGGGGCATGCTATAGATCGCCGAATTCACAGAACAAAATAATCTGTTATACAGTGACATTAGAAATACATGTAGCAAAGGAGAAGACATATTAACGGGGGATTTCAACAGAAGTAGGCAAATCAAAATCTAAAACAAAATGGCCAAAATGGTTTAAATAAAACAATTAAAAAAATATTCAGAGAAAGACACTTTACAGTGTGTTTAAAAGGGACAAAATACAAAGTACACAGAAAGAGCACTTGGAACTGCAAAACACAAGTCAAAAAGGCCAAGAGAGAGATAAAAATGAGCATTGCCAAGGGGGCTAAAACCAATTTCAAAAAGTTTTTCCAAAATTAAAATAGCAAGATAAGGAGGAGGTCAAATGTCTAAGAGATACAAATGGCAAAATCATAGACGAAGAGAAAAAAATAGCCAATATATTAAAGGATTACTTTTCACAAGTTTTTACAAAGGAGGATACGGGCAACATGTCCCATACATCAACCTGTTCCTATCCAGTTTTAAATAACTTTAGTATAACAGAGGCAGAAGTGTTAAAATGACTAGGAGCTCTTAAAATAAACAAATCCCCTGGACCGGATGAGATCATACAGCAGTCTTTTGATACAAGGTTGTACCGACAGACTGGAGAATTGCAAATGTAATACCAATCCACAAAAAGGGAGACAAAACCAAACCAGGTAACTACAGACCAATAAGTCTGACTTCTATTATATGCAAACTTATGGAAAGTATAATAAGATCTAAAATGAACACAGATTCAAGGAAATGCATGCGCATGGAATTGGGAGTGGTTAACATGTAGAAATCAGAAAGTACTGATTAAAGGAGAAACCTCAGAATGGAGCAAGGTAACCAGTGGAGTACCACAGGGATCAGTATGAGGTCCTCTGCTCTTCCTAATCTACATTAATGACTTAGACTCTGGTATAGTAAGAAACTTGTTAAATTTGCAGATGATACAAAAATAGGAGGAGTGGCAAACACCGTTACAGCAGCAAAGGTCATTCAAAATGATCTAGACAGCATTTAGAACTGGGCAGACACATGGCAAATGACATTTAGTAGAGAAAAGTGTAAGGTACTGAACGCAGGCAGTAAAAATGTGCATTATAAATATCGTATGGGAGATACTGAAATTGAAGAAGGAATCTATGAAAAAACCTAGGAGTTTATGTTGACTCAAGAATGTCTTCATCTAGACAATGTGGGGAAGCTATAAAGAAGGCCAACAAGATGCTCAGATATACAATATAGTGAAAAGTGTTGAATTTAAATCAAGGGAAGTAATGTTAAAACTGTACAATGCATTAGTAAGACCTCATCTAGAATATTGTGTTCAGTTCTGGTCACCTCGCTACTAAAAGAATATTGCTGCGCTAGAAAGAGTGCAAAGAAGAGAGACCAGAATTATTCTGGGTTTAAAAGGCATGTCATATGTAGACAGGTTTAAAGAATCAAATCTGTTCAGTCTTGAACAAAGATGAAATAGCGGCGATCATATTCAAGCATTTAAAATTCTAAAATGTATTGACAATGTCGACCCAACTGACTTTTTCGACCTGAAAAAAGAAACAAGGACCAGGGGACACAAATGGAGAATAGAACAGAAAATAGGAGGCATTTTTTTACACAGAGAATTGTGAGGGTCTGGAACCAACTCCCCAGTAATGTTGTTGAAGCTGACACCCTTGTATTCTTCAAGAAGCTGCTTGTTGAGATTCTGGGATCAATGAGCTACTAACAACCAAACGAACAAGATAGGCTGAATGGCCTCCTCTCGTTTATAAACTTTATTTTGTTCTTATGCTCTTACATTAATTACAAACTTAATTATAATATTTAACTGATTGCTATAAAAAATGAAAATAAAGCAAACTTATGCTGACTGACAAACTGCAATGAGACTGTACAAGGAGTTTATATTCTACTCTTTAGTTACCCAGTGGAAACCATGGAGTTGCTTGGCTCCCCTAATATAGAGTCTGTTTGGGCAAGGGCAGCTTCTTAGCAGACCCTAGCCTTATATTGCTACATATATCCATATAAAAATATTCAGGTTAACATAACATTTTAACATGGTTCATATTAGCTTTCTAAATTTGTCAGTGTCTGTTAGGGTATACAAAACAAATTTAAAATGAAGTGTTAATTCATGCTAATAAATTGTGCCCGGAAGGCACTTTAATGTTAAATATGGTTACCGCAGTAAGGTGTTATACATTGTGTTGAATTCATAGCTTTATTAAATGTGGTGTTCTGAATTGATGTTGGCTCAGTCTAGGGCCTCTCATTGTATCAGATGTTTAACATTTTGACATCCTGTCTTTTTTTCCCCAGTCATGTGGCCATTCCGTCAGGGCTGACTGGTTCTGTTTTAAGCCATGCCTAACACAATATTATTTATTCAGGATTTAAAAAAAAATGATTAGGTTATTATTTGCAGTCTGGAAGTCATTTGCAGGTTTGTTTTAAACTTATATTTAAATGCTAAATTATTTTCAATGTAATCAAGCTGCCTATGTGAAAAAGGAAACGTGGGGGGAAATTACAAAAATAACTTTTTGTATAAAAAATATGTATAGAGTATGCATTACCCATCTATATGAATAAATGCTGAACGAGTTGGTATTCCTCATTTTTACCAGCTTGGACTTCATTTTGACTGATTATCTTGGTTTCTGAAAAAACGTCTAATCGAGCAAATGTATTACCAGTGCAATGGTACACCAAAATATGATACATTTCATTTAGTGTATTTATGCTACCATAATGATGCCATAATTCAAATTTAAGTCTATCACTATTCATAAACTCATACAGGGTTTACAGGTTCTCAAATTTAGTGGTTTATTAAGCCAGGATTCTCGATTGCAAAGCCATGCTGCAGAGGAGAGCTGTGTGTATTCGGGAGGAGAGGTTCCACTTTGCAGGATTGACAGCTACATAATCCTGAAACTGCAAGCGGTGCTTGTGAAGGCAATGCCCAGCCAAGGCTGTATGAAGCAGCAGGAGTCGTCCTATGAATACCGGCTCATCAGTAGGTTAGTTTAGGGGATAGTGATCCCTTGTGATGTACAGCCGAGGGTTACATGGTGTAGCTGGTCCCTAGAGCGGGATGCCTTGTTTATAATGTTAGCGCTCGCCCTGTGTGGCAACTTTTATTAGTCGTTTTTGTACCGTGTTTTATTTTGCTTTTTGTACAGCTTGCTGTATGTGTCCTCTGTTCGTTACCATGGCTGGTAACGTCACATGACCACCTTTTGTTTATTTTCTGTTTGTTGTGAATAAGTGCCGGCTTTTCAACTCCACCCTCAGTGGTCTCTCAGTACTGCACAATCAGCGGCTACCCACACACGTGACACGAGCACCCGGTCACAATCAGAATATTTTGTTATTGTAGTTTGTTTTCAGTTTATTAAGTAAATTAATAAAACATTCACTGATTTCAATACAGTGTACTTTAAGCTTTTTTTTTTCTAAGACAGTTGGACATGTTGTAAAAAAAAAACCAGAACAGGCAAAATGATAGAGAAAATAAAACTAGCAGAGCAGGGTATTATGGATCCTGATTGAATAACTGATCCTCAATCAAGTCCCAGCCACATGGTATAATAGGGAGGAGAAATCCTTTGTTTGGTTTGAGTGTTTAAACTGTGATTTTTATACTGGACTGCACCGCTATCCCACCACTACCATCATATGCAGCAGGGTGGCATTGCAGTCAAACCCATAGACAGAAAGGAACACTGGCCCTCAAACTCCTTCACCAAACAAAGGATTTCTCCTCCCTTTTATACCATATACACCCTGTCACAAAACATTAAATACAGTCTAGAATATAATGTCATTTAACCAGAATCCTAACATTAACACTACACAGAGGGTAGACAAAACAAGTGACATTCAGCCAGAAGGAATCTCTCGCATCTGTCGAACTCCACACTTGAGTACATTACAGCCACCCATGCTCTTCAGTGAAACAGATGGCTCAGTCAGAAAGGCTATACCTAGAAACATGAGCAGAGACCAAGTCATAACATTTTTGGATTTAAAATGCTTGTTGAGTGTCGGGACTGTGTGTGTTAAAGCCTCTGTCACTTAGTTATTTTTTTGGATCCTCTTTAAGCTTTTGCATGTCCATAACGCAGTATTGCATGTTTGTAATAATTGCTTAGTTGATTTTCTGTGATTTGTCCCGTTTCAAATTCAGTTTGTACTCCCTGGCTGCGTGCCCAGCACTGAGATCCATGCAGGGAGCAGTGCCTAGGGACATTATTAGTGAAGCGGGCCAAGCTTCATGGATCGAACAGCCTGCAGCCCGGTTGGGAAGGGGAAGAATTGAGCAGTGTGAAACAAAAGCTGGAGTACTTTTAAAATATTGGTGTTACTTTCCATCAGCAGAGAAATTCTAGTTAAATTTAGGGGTAAAAAATAAGCAACATTGGGGTCTTTTTAGTGACCCAAACTGAAGGCTCTGGAGTATTCTCTTGGAATCTGTTGTAATCCAACTAGTGTTGTGTGAGGTTAACGCTCTATGACCATACATCCAGATGAGCTGTTTTGCACAGTGCTCAAGACGCTCACTTGCAGTGTGAGTGTCACAGGTTCACGGCCAGTGTCTGTTACACTAGGGGCTTCCAGACATGGTTGGCCTACTAGTTGTTTGCATTACCTATGGTAGTTTTAGCTGCAGTAACATAAGCTTCCTTCCGCTTTCTGTCACACTCCGACATTTATCTACAAATACCTGCAGCAGTAGGGGGCAGACCTGGGGTTGATTACGACTGTAATCAGGGGTGAAATTTTCAACAAAGTAGGTAGTAGCATGCCTATGTGCAGCCAGGTGTAAACAAGAAAAAGAAAAAATAGCCAATTTAATTGCCAATGAATAAATACTTCTAAAATGTACAGATATCGGTAGACAGTATTTTTTTATATGCAAAATAAGCCTTAAAAAACAACTGATAAAATATAACCAAATCACCACAAACAAAGAAGCTGAGCACACTGAAAGTTCTGCACCCTCTGCTGGCATCGCTCGGTCAAGTTCTGTAATATTACACTTGAAGAGTAAGCAGTAGGGTTCCGAAAAATGGCTGCTCTAGTGCACTGATAGTGTAGGATTATTGCCCACATGGTCAGACAGGTAACACAGCAATAACAGAAAAGCCAGAGCACTTGTTGTTACATTTTTTATTTTTAAAATGTTTTATTGGTCTTTCTCATTTAGAGGGCAGATCTCAAAACCCAGTGCAGAAGCAATAGCGGCAATTTTGAAAAATGCTTTGAAACAAAGTCTTAAAAGTTTTAAGTGTAAAAAGTGTAAAAAAAATTCACAGGTCTGTTATTTAAACAGCTGTAGCAACACGTGGAGGCGTAGAACGCTGTATTTTTCAGGAACCCCGCTACTTCCTCTTTAAGTTAACCCTGTAATGATCAGTATTAAAATATATTACACGATGCAGTAGCTGCTGTAAAGAGGGAGTTTTGGAGGAGCTGCTAGATGAAAAGAGGGAGAAGGGAGGATGGAGGGGAGAACGAAAAGGGAGGGGAGAGAAAAAAGAAGGAGAAACGAGGAAGGGGGGGGAAGGGGGGAAAGGGGAGAAAAAAAGAAAGGGGGAGGCTTGTAGAAAGGAGGGGTGGAGCGGCTTGGAGTTATCCTGAAAAAAGAGGTGATATTATAAAAAAAAAAAAAACAACTGTGCTATAGAAAAAGATACAAAATGGCCTTAGTCAAACAATGCACAATATAAGCTGTCATTTTTAATGTAACAGGCACTGCTATTAAAAATGATGTATTGGTCTTGGCCATTTTAATCTCCATGGTATTCTCTGAAATCATACTTTCCAGGCCCTGGGTACTTGCCTACAACAGGACCTGGCCATGATACATTGATAGCCTTGGATTCGAACATATATCCCTGTTGCTTATTTTTACTTATTACTAATCCTACAATGATATATTTGGGTATAGTAAGGATCTGCGCAAAGCGATTAAACATTTTTGTCTGTAATATTTAAACATACACTAACCATTCATGCACAAATCTTCCAGGGTACAAATACACAGTGTAATTCGTGTGTAGGGCTTTCCAACTGCCTCCTCATATCTTTGGATGGTGAAAGATGTATCCGTCCATAGAATATTCACAATTTCACTTCCATCAGGATACAGAAGCATGGGCCATCAGACATAGCCTGAGTAAATAGTCTATTTTTTTCTCAGCTGCAGTTGAAAGTTGTTTCTGAGAGCCGCAGGGATCCATGATGACTGGCAGGGACTTCCCTCTTTGGGGCTTGAAGCCACGAAGACACTGCTGCAGAATTCCAGCAGATATCTTGAGCAAGAAAAAAATAAAGAAAAGGTAAATAGATCAGGTTTACAAATAAGCAACTCAATATTTTAATAAATGACCTGCACTGCTTTGCTCTGTTCACATTTTTTCTTTTTCCCTTTGCTGAATTTGTCTCGTTCTATTTTTTTTTTTGATTCATGACTTTCAGAAATGTTTCCAGAATCGGTGACTGAATGGCACTGGTTCCTAACTATGTTAAAAAAAAAACATATTTGAAGTCAATATTATCTTGTGTGTAATACAATATATATTTTTTCAGTAACTGTAAAAGTAATACAGTGCCTTGGCACCTATTTGGGCTGTTGGTGCAAGAGTGACAGGGTTTGCTCATTAAATATTTAGTGAGGGGGGGTAAATTGGGCAATAAAGACATGTTCCCCATAGCTTAATTTATCCATTACATTTTACCCCCCTACCTAGTCATTTGGTAATAAGTTTGATGCTAATAGTAGTCTCAGTCCTTAATTTGACGTTTTGTATTATTATTTTGAATTGGGGTTTTAAGCATACAGATTTTAAAGCAGACCAAGCAGATTGTAAAATGGATCCTTGACCGTCAGAATGGCGCCTCCACCCTCAGATGCTGCCTCGCATTTGGGATCACTTTCTTTATCGCTTCGTCAGAGACAACTCATTACCCTCTGTGGTTCTCCCTCTACCGTTGCAGAGGTCCACTAGACGTCGATGCCCTAGCCCACGAGTGAAAGAAGCAATTGTGAATTCTAATCTTCTGCGATTGTTCCATAATTGAAATGCTTTTCTGCTGATGTGGTACAATATCACACATCTGTGGGCTGGGTGACTCATTCCATTATTTCACTGTGTTTCTATTTTGGTATTCCAGCAGCATAGGCAGACTATCCCTAAATTACTTAGGGACCTCATAAACTGAATCCCGTCTCAGAAGGGCCTCTCCCCTTCCCTCCCTGCCCAGGCAGTAAGAAGCATTTTATTGTGCAGTCCTGTCTAACACATTGAAGTAGAGTAAAGGTCTCAATCTCTGGGATTGTAAGGATTTCATTTATTCTAAATCACCACGTTCTCACAAAGGACAGCGTTTATTTACCAGATGTTATTATTTAGCCATTTCTACACTGTGAAAATCATTTATTTCTGTGCAAGGCTGCCCGGACATTCATTGTATTTGCGTATAACACTATCTGTACTGTAAAGGCGTTTCTTGCATAACTGTTTTGCAAATTAGTATATTTGTCTTTGCAGCATTTCTAGCTTTAACTAAGCTGTCATGTTATATTTCCATGCGCTATATGTGATATTTCTATACAGGGTGAGTCACAACTTGCTCACCATTGTTGTTTTGCATTGTTTTCAATTCTACTTAAATGTTGACATTATTGAACAACCCTCATGACCAAACACAGACTGTTATACTTCACATCTCATCCTTCACATACCCAATAATGAATCTAACTCTATATGTATACTCATTTAAAAAGAAAAATACTTAAACATTTATTTTTTCGAATGAGTTATTGCTGTCTGCATTTTTGAAATGTGGCAGTGATTTTTTTACTCCATTACTGATCTTGTTGTTTTTTCAGGCTCACTGCCCAGACTTACCAGAATGCTATGGGACACTATTGTAACAGATCTCCTCTTAGTGATGAGTTATCAGGTAATTGGTCACTCAGTTTCATAGTTACAGCTGTACATCTGTAGCTGAAAAAGCTAGATGGCTACCGTCTGGTACTTTAAATTCTGTGAGGCAGCGCAATGATTTAGAATATGTGACGAGGCTCCAGCTCTCTGTATACGGACAGCTGGAACCTTGCTAGACCAATGTGGCGGGGTTCCCCGCCCCTGTGCGTATTTTGTGTTTTATGTTGTATGTGGCGTGTTCATGTTGGTGTAGAGATGTATTGGTGCATGGGATATAATGGAGCTATGTAGCACAAGTGATTTAACCCTTTGCGGTCCTATGTCAGACCAGGTCCGACATTACAATTTTCCCTTTCCAGTCCGATGTCGGACCCTGTCCCACATCACCAAAAAGACGTAAAGCACAGGTCTCTGGCTGTTTTTTCTCCAGAAAAAGCAGAGAAAACCTTTCAAAAAGGCAGAGTGTGACCGATAGGAGCCGAATGAAGCCGAAAAAAAAGAGCATATCTGATAGCCCCCCCTGCACCAAAGAGATAACATGGACACAAACAAAAGGCTGCTTCCACATCCAGCGCTCAAAGAATATCACAGACATCTGCAGAGCTTTTTGAGATGTTATAGTAATAGAATAATGGATCGCATTACTGAGGAGTTTGGTGATAAAATGAGTGATCAGGAGAGGATTTATCAGTGTGCACGTCTATAAAGAGGTATGTGAAAAATACAGCGAACAAGGGGTGGGGCTTGGCTGGAAATACAGTACTGTGTATGCTTTTGCAATTCAGTGCCTTTTCCCCTGTTTTACTCAGGTTGGAGGGGGGGATATTTTAAACATGTGTGAAAATACATTGGACCTGACGCGCCTGACAAGCGCTGAATAAATAGACTTCAAAGGGTTAAAATATATAGTAGTATTTAGTCACAGGGATTACACAATCACTTTATGTGGAGATAAAGTATGTAATAATATTTGAGCATGGGATTGCACATGCTGGGATTCAAGTGAATGATTCATTAGTAATTGATATAAGTAATTGATATTGGTATATATAGAGTCAGTATTCACACACATGGGGTTGGGTGTTCAGAGAGAAAGCATGTGAGAGAGAGAAAAAATAGATAACAATTGTTATTGGTGCTGAAACAGTTCAGCACGATACTTTTTTTGGTTCGTCCCATGTTTGTTTGTTTGTTTATTTATCTTGGCCCTTGTGCCCTTTTGTTTGTGTTTTGTTAAAAGTTGGTTTGTTTGTTTCACTGTCTGTTTATTCTTAAGAGATCAGCCATTGCGACACTGTGTGTTTCTGTTCCGGGTTTGACGTCACCACTACAGCCATCCTTGTGGCAACCAATCATATTGCTTGTTTCAAGTTTCATTGCCAACCCTGGATATATATATATATATATATATATATATATATATATATATATATATATATATATATATATATATATATATATATATATATATATATATAATGCAAAGTATTCACCCCCTGGAAAGTTTTCACATTTTGTTGGCACCTGAGCGTACTGAGAGTGAGAGATCTGCAAAGCTCTGTATCTGAGATGGGAGTCAGTGTTCACACATCAACAATAAACTGGTCCTTACACGAAGCTGAACTGTATGGATGGGTGGCAAGAAATAAGCCATTACTCAAAAAGCCTCATATTAAAGCACGTATGGAGTTTGTGAAAAGCATGCAGATGATACTTCAGACATGTGGAAAAAGGTTTTGTGGTCAGACGAGACAAAAATGTTACCTTTCGGTCTAAATTCCAAGCGTTACATCTGGCGCACACCCAACACGGCACATCACCAGTCAACACCATCCCAACTGTCAAGCATGGTGGTGGCAGCATCATGTTATGGAGATGCTTCTCTTCAGCAGGGACTGGGAAGCTTGTCAGGATAGAGGGGAGAATGGATGGTGCAAAGTACAGACGTTTTTCCTTGAGGAAAACTTGTTTGAGTCAGCCAAGCCTCTGAAACTGGGGAGGAAATTTGCATTTCAGCAGGACAATGACCTGAAGCACAAAGCCAAAGCCACACTGGAGTGGTTGAACAAGAAGAGAATTAATGTTCTTGAGTGGCCCAGTCAAAGTCCTGACTTGAATCTAATCGAAAATATATGGCAAGACTTAAAGATAGCAGTCCATCGACGATCCCCAACAAACTTATACCAAGTACTGACTTAAGGGGCTGAATACTTATGCAACCAGTAAATTTCATTTTGTACATTTTCTTTGCAAGTTTTGCTGACATTTAACCTCCTCCTCATATAACAGTGTTCAGTTTAACCACTACAGCTTTGAATAAAAAAAGATAGTTTGAAAAACTGTGAACACATTATTTATAATTCAACAAAATGTGACATTATTGTTAGAGGGTGAATACGTCTGCAAACCACTGCATGTATATATAGATAGATATATGTATATATGTTAGGATCCCAAGCAGTAATACATACCCATCGGCCTGAGGTTAGTTGACATTTTTTGAACCCCAAAATCTTGTTATGTTCATCTTGGGGTTGTCTTGTTGTGAATGACCCCATTGCAATGCAGAAAATTCACTTTACCCAAAGCCGATCTGAAGAAGATCCAGTTTTGAAATGTAAATAAGTAAGTTGATAGTTTTATTTAAAAGCATAGGTCTGCGATGCATTTATTAGGCTACCACATTGATGTTTTTAATTTTTTAATTTTATTGATTTATTTTAATTTCCAAATATTTTGACAAAATTGGAGCTACCCTAGAGAATGGTTTATGGATAGAACTGTACAAAGTTGTTTTG
Source organism: Polyodon spathula (assembly GCF_017654505.1). Classification (NCBI taxonomy): domain Eukaryota; kingdom Metazoa; phylum Chordata; class Actinopteri; order Acipenseriformes; family Polyodontidae; genus Polyodon; species Polyodon spathula. The sequence continues at coordinate 6,129,402 of NC_054567.1, read as the reverse complement.
TTTTACCTAAGATTTATAAAAGTTGTGGATGAACATACCCTGCAATAAAGTACAATAAAGCATGTTCCTTTCTTAAAGTAAGCTAACTTTAATTTCTCTTCATACAGGATCCATTCAGTTTCACACAATATAAATAAATAAATCTAATAGTTTGATTAATTAAAAGCATAGGCATGCAATGTATTTATTACCACATTAAAGTTTAATATTACTATATAAGCTCAAATATAAGTGATATGTTTCTTTTGATGCTCAAATATAAGTGATACGTTTCTAAGATAAGAAAGCCATTTTATATAAGTGCATTTTTAGTCTTGACTAATCCATTCAGGACTTTGTAAATGAACAGCAAAATCTCAAAATCAATTCCATACTGCACAGGGAGCCAGTGCAGAGAGGCCAAAATGGGGATAATATGTTCCCAAATTTAGCAATATTTCTTATGCCTTTTTCACATTGGCATGTTCTACCCAGGTCAGAACCTATCCGGGTCAGGACCTGGTGTCATGCGGGTCAGGTACACAATTTCACACTGTTTTTGATAAGGCAGGGTTGACCTGGGTGACAGATGCAAGTGCACAATGCTTGTATCAATGCCCCGGAAGCAGCTTGTTACTGACGCTTCCATCCAAGCTTCTCTGGATTGAACCATTGACTCAAACATTGATTAGAGCAAATGTTTCTACATCCCTGTAGAAACATTTGGCTCGTGCTGTGTCTCAATCAACAAAAATATTGTGAAACAGAAATGTTCCTTGCGGAAGTGAGACCAAGGTAAAAAAAATGACACCCAGATTTCTAATTTCAGTCTTTGACTCAATGGGGTAGCTGTCCACTGTACAGTCACATTGATTTACCCTCTATCGTTGATTTCTCGACCCCAAAAGTATTGACCTCAGTTTTGTCTGAATTTAACAGTAGAAAATGTGCTGACATCCATTTTTTTTATATCAGACAGGTAGTTAAGGTATTTGCATATGTGGAATCACCTGGTTACTGAGATAGATACAATTGTGTTTCATCGGCATAGCAGTGAAAGTTTACCATGTGTCTACAGACAACATCACCCAGGGGAAGCACATAGAGGGAAAAGAAGACTGGTCCAAGAACAGAGCTTTGTGGGACACCACACATAACTATAGTTAAGAAGGAGGAACGTCTGTTCATGACTCCCTCATTGGGGGGAGAAGTGAAGCTCCTGCTGCCACCTTCTTAGCCAAGGTCTCCCCTCCTGACGTCGCCACTGCCCGGGGATGCCTGCACGTCACCACCCGAGGGATGCCACGCCTGCTCCACTTAGGAGCATCTGCTCTGCATCGCCTGGGGTTGTCTACTCTGCCTTGACTGGGGTCGCCAGCTTGCCACCGCTCAGGGTTGCCAAATTTCCACTATGAGCTGGGAAGCTGACAGCCTTTCCACTGTTAGCTAGAGAGCTGCCAGCTGTGCAGAAGGGGGAGAGGTCAGAAGACCACCTTCCCCAGCAGGAGTTTTACTACAGGAGATACTGTGGCTGGAGCCCCTGAAGAGAGAGCTGCCGGCTACGGAGAAGGGGGGGTCAAGAGACCACCTCCACCAGCAGCAGTTCGGCTGCTGGGATTGCTTTGACCAGAGGAGTCAGTCTGTGCGCAGTCACCTGGCCGCTATTGGTGTTGGTTTGGGAGGAGGACCTCCCAAACCAGTTCAGTTATAAGCATCCTTATTAAACCTAGGTAAAATGTGATCAAGGGATAATCAGATCATTGATAGTTGGTTAATCCCTCGGTCACGGATATAAAAGACCTGCAGTGTAGCTGTACAGGGCAGTGTTTTTGGAAGAAGGAACGAGAGCGAGTGTTTTTTTTGTGTTAGCAGAGTTATAAAAATTCAGTGAAGGCGCTGTCCAGTCTGAACAGTTTTTCATTGTATTTTGTTTAAACTTTTGTTTTGGCCAACGCGCCCTTTTGTATTTGTAAAAGTGTTTGGTTTTCTGAAAAACATTTTATTTTTGTTTTAATAAAAACACAGTGTCACAGGGCGCATTTCACCTAAGTTCCTGTCTGTGGTCTGCTGTGCTGGCCTGATGTCATCCCTGTTACACAAAATTATTGTATTTTAACCTTTTGTGGGCCATTTATACAGCGCCTGTCAGACACGTCAGGTCCAATTTATTTTCACACGCGCTGCTTAAAAGTAATTTTTTTCACAGTAAAACAGATTTAAAAGGCACCTCATATCAACAGGTCACTCAGTACTGCATCTCCAGCCCTGCCCCACTCCTTGTTCGCAGTATTTATCACATATGTCTTCATAGTAATGCATACTGATAAATCATCTCCTGATCACTTGTCTTATCACCAGACTCCTCAATAATGCTATCCAAGTCATTATTATATTATTATAATGAAACAGCAGCTGGCACTTGCTAAATAACAACACTTTATTCCAGTTTGTTCACTGTGTTTAAACTGAGCTCTAGACATTATCATTTGAATTACATTCTAAACGTCTTTGTTGTATAAAACACAACCAGTTCTTTGGTAATAAAAGAACTCAGTGTCGCCATTGCTCCACCAAGAACAAAATAAACTCTTTGGAATGTAAAACCTCCTACACTGAAGCTCAGAGCATACACCAAGTCACATTCCTGTCTTATAAGAGCTAAGAGCTCCCTAGTATCTAATATAAGAGCTCCCATTCCAGCTCCACTCCGTTCTGGAAGAATCCAGCACTAATGTTAGAAATGCATAAACCCTACAGTGAAACATTTGTTTTTCAAACATGTTTTACAATCCTGAAAACATGTAGTGGAGCAGACAGTGAAAATACATGATGGTTTTAGTTCTGTTGCAAAAGCAGCTGTCAGTTTTTGAAAATGCCAACAGCATCGGAATAAAACAAAATGATTGAGTTATGAACATCAGTAGGATCGTTTAGGAGTCTTTGAGTCATCATGTTACACAACCTCTAATTTATGAGGACACAAGCCTTTTAGTTTATAATGCTGTTAGTGTACTATATTTGAGAACTGCTCGGCTTATATACAAAAAATGAAATACATCCCACAACTAAATACATGATATCATTCTAAACAGCTATGCATGTCCTTTCTGTTGATATGTGGGGTTTTAATTTGTGCTTTATGGTTGCCAAACTACAAGCGCTAAAACACAAAGTGGTGATATTCATGCCAGTATGCAGTCATTCTGTTTAGACAGGAAAGGGATAAACACACAAAAACATTCCTGTGTTGCTGCTTTGAAATTGAAGCATGCGATTAGCCCACTACAAGTTTCTGAGGTCGACTGTAACTAACCTGTGGCAGGGCAGAAGCTCAGCCGGGGTAAATAGTTGGGTAAATGTAAGTTTGGCAGGGATGGGGTTGAATCTATACCTGAGTATTGAGTATTAAGGGAGAGAATACCCCCTTTGTTTGGAGGAGTTTAGAGTGAGTTTAGAATTGTGATTTTGAAAGTGGATCGTGAAGGCGAATGCCCAGCCTACAGCTGATTATTATTTAGTTTGATCCTTTTATTTTGGACCCACTGCCTTGTTTCTTTGCTTTGTTAATTAAACTGCAGATTTCCTGTTTCTGGGTTGCATTCCTGCCATTCATCAGCCATGGCCGTGACGCTACACTTTCAGATAACCATTAACATTTGTTATTTAAAATTGTATTTAGAGCGCTGTATATGCTGTGCTGTATTTTGCTTAATTGCCTTTTTAGCTGGAAATTAATCAATTTCCTCCTGCTGAATCCTTTAACTCTTTACCTCTAGAGATCTCTGAAGAGAGTCTGGAATCACCTGTTTCCATGACAGCGCATCACTCCAGAAAGAAATATGGTTACAAATGCATACAGTTATTAAGGAAGAGTTTTCCATCATTTATATTCATGTTAATACCAAAATCCTAGTTTAATAGTAACAAAAAAAAAACAAAATCTAATCTTCAACGCCATTTATTTTCAAAATTACAGCCCTTGGGAACATGATGATTCAATCTCACTGTCATGCTGTTGTTCATACTGAATTACACTACGATCCTACATTAATCATCCATTAATCATTCATATACTGCAGATAACCAGGGAATGTATATGATCTGGATAAGCCCTACGAGACATGGACGGACTGTACCAAGAACCACATGAATGAGGCAATGCTGGCACCACAGCCAGCAACTCTCCCACCTGTCCGAAACTGTCAATACCATAAAACACATACATTAAAACAAATGATCTGGATGTATTTAGAACATTTCTCAAACCTGACGTGAAACTTCACATGAAAAATTAATCATTTTGACAGACCATCTTAAGATAGTATTTATATTTTTTAAAAGTGTCTGTTTTGAGAATACATGTATAGATAGATTATGTTTCGTGCAGTACAAATCAGCTAAAATCATTTAAGAGTGCTGTGACCAGTATGGGTGGTGGTGAGGTCAGCCCAGGTAATGAATGGAGATCACACAACAGCAGGCATAATGATCACCTGCACTTCCACACTATCAACCACTTTGTCACAAGATCACACAACAGCAGAGTGGGGTATGAAACACACTGCTTGCACTTTTTAATAAATATTTTTTAAGAAACATTTAAACAAGACAAAACACTTTCACAAAACAGAACGGTGCATTGGCCAAAGTAAGCAGACAAACAAAACACTCATTCGAGCAAGTACAGCGGTGTAGCACCAGCTGCAATTGTTTTCTTTAGATTTTAATTATTTCTCCTCTCCCTCATTCGTACCTCCTCACTGTACACCCAACCCTGTGTGCGTGAAGTATTCATTATTTTATACAGCTGTGCCGAGACTATTGCTAATCAATCATTCACTTGACTCTCGGCACAGTCTGCATGTCAATTAATTGTGCACTTCCCGTGCCCCTATACAAATACCCATTTTAATCTGCACGTGAAGTGATTGTGCATTTCCCCATGCCTAAATACAAATATGCGTTTCAAATCACCTGTGCTACATAACCCACATTCCATGAAACACATAAGAGATATAACAGACAACATAAAACACAAAATACACACAGAGGCGGGGCACACTGTACCAGGTCCTCATTAAAAACCCTGTGAGACAGTGTACTGCTGTTGCTGCTGTTTGCTTCTGCATAGGCTGCTATGGTTGGAGGTTACAGGGTTAATATAGTAAGCCAGCTGTGGTGGGTTGAGAAAGTCCAGATGTTATATGAGAGTGCCAGGTGGGAACAGCCTGTTTCAACACCCACTTGGTAACTATGACTATATGCAAACATTGAAAGTTAATATGTTACACTACCAGGCAACTGGGCACTAAAACAGAGCTTCAGCAGGTTTTGTCTTTCATGAAACTATCTGGAGGTCTTGAATCTAAATTAAATAAAATTAAATCTAACAGTTTTAGTTAGAATGTTCAGTGAGGGACTGCAGAATTGCATTCGCTGTGCCAGCTCACATTGCAGTCCCTTTCCTTCCAGCGCATCTGAGTCACCCCACTGCAGGGAAATTTAATTAAACAACCGAAAATGTCAACCATAAATGTCAACAGAAGAACTTTTACCAAAGGGGATGTTTGTTAAGTTACATAAGGCAAAGGGATCCATTTCTTTCCATATCTCATACAGTAATGATGATATTAAAGTTTCTACAGCTGCCATTAGCATACATTTCATTTTGATAGCATGGTTTGGACAGTTAGTTTTTTGAGATGGTTTCTCAGCCGTAATTCTGTTATATATTCTGTTTCTTACTTCTTTCCAGGTTGTGAACCTTTCCATCCTCTGAGTGCAGGCCATCATCACTCCCTCGAGGCTAAGCCTCTAAATACTAACCCATATTCTTCACGCATCCCTAGCTCCCTCCCATGAATTTGTTATTATGCATTTCATTGTATTTAGTGAATTTGCTGGTCTGCTTCTAATGCTTACTGGCTATGTTTATGTTTTGCCCATGTGAAGCGCTCTGTGGCAACTTGCAGCAAAGGTACTATATTAAATAAAGATTTGATTGATTGATTTGATTATAATATTTACGAATTCATGCAAGAACACCCATAATTACATATTCAGATAAAGAAGTTCTCATAGAACCAGATTCATGGCTTAACACAATCTCAGATAAAATTGCATTTTTTTTTTTTTTTATCTAAATAATTTAATTAGAAAACCTAATGACAATTTTTCAACCAGTCTCAGATAAATGCCTGTGTTACTCCTTTTTTCAAATGCTCAATACAGTTTCCAGCTTTGTTGCAACATAAAATTATTTTCGTTTCGGGGGCATAGTCATAAAGCGCAAGCTTTTTATTTTATTATATACAAATTAAATATTGTGTTGAAAAAAAAAGCAAAGTTTGTATGGTTTCTGAAGTACTTTATAATGTTCCCCAAAGCATTCTGAAAAATAAGGCACCATTTCCAAGATGCTACTGTAAAAAATTGATTTGTAGTAATTTTTTTTTATAGGAAGAGAGTCAACTACAAGAGATGCGTCTTTGACAAGCAGCTAGACCTGAAGAGCAGCTCCTTAACTATGGACAAATAATCTGAACAAAGACTTCCCAAAAATGAAATTCCACACAGAATAATTGCAAACATCATAAAAAGTAACGGGACAGTAAAAACTAAACTATGAAAAAAAAAATGTGATGCCAAGTTTTTTTTTTTATCCACTGATTCATTTTTGTGGTTCCTGACACGCTTGTGTGCTTCTATTCGTGTGAAAACTACAGCTTTCTCATCGCGTGTCCCATTTTATCTCTCAGGGGCACCGCAGATAGAATATTTCCACTCTCCGCTGTGTTATTTATGGTGACGCTGGATTTAATGGTGGATTTGAGCTAATCATAAAAGTAAAGTTTAAACAGACCCAATGGTATCATGATAAAGGAATGTAGACAACGTACTCTAGCTAAACTGCTCTCCATCCCATTGTAAATGGTATAAAAGATATAATATGTTATAATTTAATAACTTCCATGACTTCACATTTTCATGAAACTAGCATTTTATTGATTATGAGATGTATTTTTTTCATTTAATGGGACATAACCAGTTTATTGGCTAGGTCTTTGAAAGGGCCTTCAATGACTTGTTCTGAGATGTATACTGTTCAAACTTTTTCCACTTGTCCAGTAACTTATAATAATAATAATAATAATAATAATAATAATAATAATAATAATAATAATAATATAAAACTTAAAAATAGGAAAATTCACCTTAATCATGAGTGATCAAAGGCATTTACTGTAGCATAGATTTCTAATGGTATTAAGCACAAAAATTGCTTGAAATTGCTTGAAGATTTCACCATCATAAAATCTAACAAAAAATGATAGCTGGGCAGTGTCAGTAAAATCGCACGATTCATCAACTGCAAGAGACATGTATTTTTTTTTTAATTCGGAAAGCATGGTGACAGACAATCCTCACTAATAATCTCCACTCTTTCTGCTGCTGCTGAATCAGACAGTGGAACTTGCTTCACGCGGTTCAGAATGTCGTCTTTGTTTTTATCTCCAGCCAACAGCTCATCCAGCAATTCCGACGAGGACTTCTTCACAAGCTCAGAGTCCGGGAAAGGCTGTATCTTTTTAGCTAGTGCCCATATTACTGGAAGAGAAGCAGCTGTTGTTTTTTCCTGTACAGTCGCTGATGTTTCACAAGCCAATGTTTCACAAGCCAATGTTCAATGTGGTGTTTCTTGATTTATTCATGCAGCACTTTGGATATTGACATTTAAGCTTTCTTTTATCTGTGCGGTTTTAGGAAGGACAGACATGAGCTCAGCGATGGCTGGTCCAGCACAACACTGAGACGGCAGGTATGGAAATTTATGTAACAAAACTGAGGTGTGCTGTGTTTGAACTGAAACAAGACACATACCTGCGTCTAATTCAACTGTAATGCAAGTTCCATCCAGGGCTGTAGTATAATTATTGCATGGCCATGAACAAACCATACGATAGTATTGAGTTCCTGGTTTCAAGCAAACAACATCTAAAAACAAAGTCAATTTTGTTAATCTACTTAGATTTTATGAGTCTAGTTAAACATGTACAAAGATTGACAGTACCGGGTACAAAGATTGACAGTACTGGTCTGCTTTTAAAAATCTGTATTACACTAATACATTATCCCAAGTGTTTGTACTTCCCCAAAGGTAGTAAATCAAACCCTTGTATGACAATTCAAGATAACTGGTCTTGCAAGACCTAGCACAGCATTATGTCATGTGTCCAAGTTTCTTGGTTTTAAAAGATATTGCACTGACAGTTTTAATTATACTGTGAACTATTGATGGTTAGTGCTATTGAATAAAATCTAATTTACCATTAAAGGATAATCAATGGTAATTTCATTACCATGACGGGAATGTGTGGTCCAGTGGTTAAAGACAAGAGCTTCCCCTGACAAGACAAGGAGGTCCCCTGTTCAAATCCTGGCTCACTCACTGACTCACTGTGTGACCCTGAGCAAGTCACTTAATCCCCTTGTGCTCCATCTTTCGTGTGAGATGTTGTTGTAAGTGACTCTGCAGCTGATGCATCGTCCACACACACTAGTCTCTGTAAGTCGCCTTGGATAAAGGCGTTTGCTAAATAAACAAATAATAATATTCTGTGTTGCCCCCAAATGCTTATAATGAAAACATGTATTATGCTTTCCCTTCATTGTAAATAAAAATGTGATTTGGTATAATTTAATTAAAATGATATTAACCCTTTACTGCATGTCTCCATGAATTGGCTCTGTGACTGTTTACGTGCATCTCTTCTAAGCACTGGATTCCTCCTGATAAATACTCCAGAGGTTCTTTCAAAACCTGTGTCACTGCTTCAGCTGCTTCCAGGGGCATTTCTCCACACTTAATCAAGACATTGGTGCGATGGACTTCTGAGGCATAGAAACTTTATATCCGGAAGAAGGACTTGGACATTCTAGCAACATTCATTAGCATTAGTTAGCATTCAAGCAGTACACATTTAAAATCATAGCTTGCCCAGCGTATAGAGGCTGCTATCGAGCTCCAATGGACAAGTCTATGGGCCTTTTCATTATGGACATGGGCATTTGTCAAAAGCAATAAATAATTGTTCATTTTAAATCTTTTGTGGATGTCTCCTTTCTCAAGGTAAATGTCATGAGCTAAAGCCACTTGGTTATTCTTGACATTTACTGGTAAATGTTTAAGGTAAAGCTTTATCGTATTTATTTCGGACATTTACGGCTTTACATTTACCAGTAAATTTTAAGATATGCCAATATTCATACTTTTACCATAACATATGCAGTGGCTTGCAAAAGTATTCAGACCCCTGACCAATTCTCTCATGTTACCGAATTACAAATGGTACATTGAAATTTCGTTCTGTTTGATATTTTATTTTTAAACACTGAAACTCAGAATCAATTATTGTAAGGTGACATCAACACCTGTGCTGTGGAAGCTCCCAGTTTGCACCGATGAAAGAAATTGCCCTAACAAGGACACAATTACCTTATCATTGGCCTCCACCTGTGAACCATTGAAGTTGCTGTCACATTTTCTGGATAAAAACCCAACTGTTGAAGGATTATTGGTAAGGTTGTGAATCTGAAGGAAAATGAAGACCAAAGAGCATTCTACGCAAGTTAGAGATAAAGTAATACAAATGCATAGATTAGGGAAAGGGTACAAAATAATATGCAAGTGTCTGGATATCCCAGTGAGCACAGTTGGATCAATAATCAACAAGTGGAAGCTGCATCACACCACCCAGGCACTGCCAAGAAAAGGCCGTCCCTCAAAACTCAGCACTCAAACAAGAAGGCGACTTGTGAGAGAAGCCACAGAGAGGCCAACAATCACTTTGAAAGAGCTACAGAGTTCAATGGCTGGGAGTGGAGTAATGGTGCACCAGTCCACCATATCAAGAGCTCTGCATAACACTGGCCTGTATGGCAGGCTGGCAAGAAAGAAGCCGTTACTCAAAAAGTACCATCTGAAAGCATGTCTGGAGTTTACCAGAAAGCATGAGACTGACCCAGCTGCGATGTGGGAAAAGGTTTTGTGGTCAGATGAGACCAAGATAGAGCTTTTTGGCCAAAACTCAAAGCGCTATGTGTGGCACAAACCTAACACTGCCTATGCCTCAAGACACACTATCCCTATGGTGAAGTATGGTGGTGGCAGCATCATGCTGTGGGGATGCTTCTCATCAGCAGGGACTGGGCATCTTGTTACAATTGAAGGAAGAATGGATGGAGCAAAATACAGGAAAATACTGCAAGAGAATCTGCTTCAGTCCACTAAAAAACTGACGCTTGGGATGAAATTCACCTTTCAGCAGAACAATGATCCCAAGCACAAGGCTAAAGCAACATTGGAGTGGCTCAAGAACAAAAAGGTGAAGGACCTAAAGTGACCCAGTCAAAGTCCTGATCTCAATTCCATTGAGAATCTGTGGCACTATTTGAAAATCTCGGTCCACAAGCATCGTCCAACCAATCTGAACAACCTGGAGCAAATCTGCCAAGAAGAATGGGCCAAAATCACTCCAACACTGTGTGCAAAGCTGGTACATACTTACCCCAAAAGACTTAAAGCTGTTATTGTAGAGAAAGGTGGCTCTACCAAATATTAATGTGTGGGGGTTGAATACTTATGCAAGCAAGATAGTTCCGTTTTTTATTTTTCTTAAAAATACTTTTGCAAGCCACTGTATATATATGCTCACATAAGTGTGAGCACTAACTTGGCACCTGCTTTGATAATTACTCTAACCTCTGGCCTCTGATTGTCCTCTCAGGAGGCAGATTAATGCCTTCAGCTCTGGACCACATCCTTATATTTCCATTCACAGGCTCTTAAGGGGAACCACAAATGTACAATAATGATTGTTTCAAAACATTCTGCTTATACCTACAAGTTAGATTAATCAGTTTAATATGTTAACCATTGTGTTGGAATTTATCTCCTTCCATTATGGGAGTTCTTGATGACTCATAAGTAATCTTTCTATGTTCTTATTAAAATCTGTCATGCACAAATGTTTGGGTGGGCAAAATGAATGATTGTGTTCCAGATTGAGAAACAATCAATTTAATTTTGGAACTTAAACGGACCTTCAGTGTATTGGCATAAAGAAATAACACACCCTGCTTAAATGCTGTTATTTTTTATTGTATGTGGTCTTCCTGTTAGATATTTAAAGGACACATGCAACAGCTTCAATTCCATTTCAACAATACCTTTTTGTATTGATTTATTATGATTTTATTATTATTATTTTATATGGTCTTCCTGTTAAATATTTAAAGGACATAAGCAACAGCTTCAATTCCATTTCAACAATACCTTTTTGTTTTGATTTATTATGATTATTATTATTTTAATAATTATTACTGTTTTATGCAATCCTGTTTATGAAGTCACCGGTAATTCTAATGTATCATTCACTCCTTCATTCCTATAATGCTGTCTACCTGGCTACCAGTAGCATCTGCAATTGTATTACAGGTTTATTCAGGTAATATAAACCTGGAATAAAATGTATTTTATTGCTGACTTTATTTATTGATATCACAATTTATTATCCAGTCCAGCAAATGAATCACAAAATCGTATTGTTCTGGATTTATAGAGCTACATCACGAGGGGTCAAGGGCTGGTACTGGTAGCCATGGAGATTACTGGAATGAGAAAGTGCAAGAGAGTTACCATGTTCTGGCAGTGTTGATAAGGAGCTGGGCTTTTAACAACAATTCAAAACCCTTTCCAAGGTCTTAGAGGAAACATCAATAAAAAGATCTGAGCAACAGCTCTCAGAATAATAATAATAATAATAATAATAATAATAATAATAATAATAAATAATAATAATAATAATAATAATAATACGAAGAAGAGGAGTAAATGTAAAGCTCAAATATTAAATGAAACATGTTGGTACAAGACTTTTATGTTTTTTAATGTACAAAATTAAAGAAGGAGGGGTGGTTATAAAATACTCTTGACAGACTGCTAAAATCTCTCTTGTTGCATTAAATGAAATTGAAATTTTATAAATACACCATATACATATTTCATTAAATGCTCAACTGTACAGATTTACCACAACCGTACTGAGGAAAGATTTTTCTAGGTCAATTACAATCATGTCTCGTTAAAGTCAACCCTCTTTACACCGCCTGGGAAGGGCCATGGGCAAAAACGGGAATAAGTGAGGGTGGCTTTATAGTGAGGGTCAAAAAAAAACAAAAACAAAACACACATTCAAACGTTTCCAATTACAGTATCTCCACGCCATTTTAACACAACATTCATCTTTTTTAAAACTACAGTACTAGTTCTTAACACAACATTATAGTGACGTTTTAGCATCCTTTCCCATCTGTATGAAACATACATGGTTACTTTTGAGGAACAGTTTATACTTAAAACAAACAAACAAACAAACAAATAAATAAATAAATAAAACACTCTTAGTTTCAAATCACCCAAACAACAATGGCGGATGGCGGACAACGGGGTGGCGATATAACGTGTACAAATAGCACTGTTTTTATATTGGTGACATTGGTGACCTAGGCGATGCTGAGCAGCAGACAACCCCAGGCGATGCAGAGCAGCAGGCAACCCCAGGCGATGAGAAGCGGCAGGCAACCCCAGGCGATGCGGAGCGGCAGGCAACCCCAGGCGATGCGGAGCGGCAGGCAACCCCAGGCGATGCGGAGCGGCAGGCAACCCCAGGCGATGAGGAGCGGCAGGCAACCCCAGGCGATGCGGAGCGGCAGGCAACCCCAGGCGATGCGGAGCGGCAGGCAACCCCAGGCGATGCGGAGCGGCAGGCAACCCCAGGCGATGAGGAGCGGCAGGCAACCCCAGGCGATGAGAAGCGGCAGGCAACCCCAGGCGATGCGGAGCGGCAGGCAACCCCAGGCGATGCGGAGCGGCAGGCAACCCCAGGCGATGCGGAGCGGCAGGCAACCCCAGGCGATGCGGAGCGGCAGGCAACCCCAGGCGATGCGGAGCGGCAGGCAACCCCAGGCGATGCGGAGCGGCAGGCAACCCCAGGCGATGCGGAGCGGCAGGCAACCCCAGGCGATGCGGAGCGGCAGGCAACCCCAGGCGATGCGGAGCGGCAGGCAACCCCAGGCGATGCGGAGCGGCAGGCAACCCCAGGCGATGCGGAGCGGCAGGCAACCCCAGGCGATGCGGAGCGGCAGGCAACCCCAGGCGATGCGGAGCGGCAGGCAACCCCAGGCGATGCGGAGCGGCAGGCAACCCCAGGCGATGCGGAGCGGCAGGCAACCCCAGGCGATGCGGAGCGGCAGGCAACCCCAGGCGATGCGGAGCGGCAGGCAACCCCAGGCGATGCGGAGCGGCAGGCAACCCCAGGCGATGCGGAGCGGCAGGCAACCCCAGGCGATGCGGAGCGGCAGGCAACCCCAGGCGATGCGGAGCGGCAGGCAACCCCAGGCGATGCGGAGCGGCAGGCAACCCCAGGCGATGCGGAGCGGCAGGCAACCCCAGGCGATGCGGAGCGGCAGGCAACCCCAGGCGATGCGGAGCAGCAGGCAACCCCAGGCGATGCGGAGCAGCAGGCAACCCCAGGCGATGCGGAGCAGCAGGCAACCCCAGGCGATGCGGAGCGGCAGGCAACCCCCCAGGCGATGCGGAGCAGCAGGCAACCCCAGGCGATGCGGAGCAGCAGGCAACCCCAGGCGATGCGGAGCAGCAGGCAACCCCAGGCGATGCGGAGCAGCAGGCAACCCCAGGCGATGCGGAGCGGCAGGCAACCCCAGGCGATGCGGAACAGCAGGCAACCCCAGGTGATGCGGAGCAGCAGGCAACCCCAGGCGATGAGAAGCGGCAGGCAACCCCAGGCGATGCAGAGTGGCAGGGAACCACAGGCGATGGGGAACAGCAGGCAACCCCGGCGATGCAGAGCAGCAGGCAACCCTAGGGTATCCAGACATGGCATCCCTGAGCGGTGCAAGGCAGGCATTCCTGGGTGGTGCAAGGCAGGCATCCTTGGACGGCAACACACTAGCATCCCCGGGCGAGGCAGAGCTAGCGATCCCAGGCAACAGCAGACCCTCGGGAGGCGACAGCGACTGCAGACCCTCAGGAGGTGATGGCTGCAGGAACTCCACTTCTCCCTGTGAGGGAGCCAGGACTATTGGCAATGTTTGTCAATACACCAGCTAGAGAGTTGGCATGCCTTGATTTAGTCTTTTAAATAACAACAACAGAATAACTACAACAGAGGTCAGAGAACCATTGCAAGCTCATATTTACAACATGGTCTCATTTGAAGTGCTTTCTAAAACCCCAAGTAACGACTAAAGCTAAGGTTTACAAGTTTAAAAAGGCAAACTACAAAGAAATGAAACAGAGACTAACAGAAGTAGATTGGAGTAAAATAGAGAAAACATCCACAGAAAAAGGCTGGCTACTTTTCAAAAATGTAGTATTAAGTATTAAGTATTAAGTGCAAAACAATTAAATACCAAAAGTAGACAAATCGGAATCAAAAAATAATGTCCAAAATGGTTTAATAGAAAAAAATATTCTGAGAAAAAAGGCACTTTACGGAGTGTTAAAAAGGGACCAAGAACAAGAGTACTGGGACTGCAAACACAAGTCAAAAAGGAAGTTAGAAAGGACAAGAGAGAGCTAGAAATTAGCATTGCCAGAGGGATAAAACCAATTCCAAAAAGTTTCCCCAATATTATAACAGCAAAAGAACATTCAAGGAGGAAGTAAAATGTCTAAGAGATACAAAATCATAGATGAAGAGAAAAAAAATGAATATATTAAATGATTACTTTCACAAGTTTTTACAAAGGAAGATACTGACAACATGCCCCACATGTCAATTTGTTCCTATAAGGTTTTAAATAACTTTAGCATAACAGAGGAAGAAGTGTTAAAGGGACTGGGAGCTCTTAAAATAAACAGATCCCCTGGGTCAGATGAGATCCTCTCAAAGAAATGAACAAAGTTATTTACAAACCGCTAACAAAGATCATGCAGCAGTCTCTTGACACATGGGTGGTACCGACAGACTGGAAAATTGCAAACGTAATACCGATCCACAAAAAGGGAAACAAAACCAAACCAGGTAACTACAGACCAATAAGCCTGACTTCTATTATAAGTAAACTTATGGAAACTATAATAAGATCCAAAAGAAAATATTATCCTGGGAGATAGTCAGTATGTTTTAGGAAAGGGAGATTGTGTCTAACTAACCTGGTTGATTTTTTTTTGAGAATGCAACTTTGACAATGGATAATTGAAAAGCATATGGCATGGTTTATTTAGATTTCCAGAAAGCTTTTGACAAAGTCCCACATAAAAGATTAATTCTCAAACTGAACGCAGTAGGGATTCAAGGAAATGCATGCACATGGATTAGGGAGTGGTTAACATGTAGAAAACAGAAAGTAATGATTAGAGGAGAAACCTCAAAATGGAGTGAGGTAACTAGTGAAGTACCACAGGGATCAGTATTAGGTCATCTGCTATTCCTAATCTACATTAATGATTTAGATTCTGGTATAGTAAAAAAACTTGTTAAATTTGCAGACAACACATAAATAGGATCTAGACAGAATTCAGAACTGGACAGACACATGGCAAGTGACATTTAATAGAGCAAAGCATAAGGTACTGCACGCAAGCAATAAAAATGTACATTAAAAATACCATATGGGAGATACTGAAATTGAAGAAGGAACCTATGAAAAAGATATAGGAGTTTATGTTGACTCAGAAATGTCTTCATCTAGATAATGTGGAGAAGCTATAAAAAAGGCCAACAAAATGCTCAGATATATAATGAAAAGTGTTGAATTTAAATCAAGGGAAGTGATGTTAAAACTTTACAATGCATTAGTAAGACCTCATCTAGAATACTGTGTTCAGTTCTGGTGACCTCGCTAAAATAATTGAATCTATTCAGTCTTCAAAATCCTAAAAGGTATTGACAATGTCGACCCAAGGGACTTTTTCGACCTGAAAAAAAGAAACAAGGACCAGGGGTCACAAATGGAGATTAGAACAGAAAATAGGAGGCATTTTTTACACAGAGAATCGTGAGGGTGTGGAACCAACTCCCCAGTAATGTTGTTGAAGCTGACACCCTTGTATTCTTCAAGAAGCTGCTTGATGAGATTCTGGGATCAATGAGCTACTAACAACCAAAAGAGCAAGATGGGCTGAATTTGTAAACTTTCTTCTGTTCTTAAGATATTTAAAAAAATCTGTTTCATTCAGTCATCTATATTACAATTAAAGCATGATTAAGAGCTCATAAAATTACTAAGCTCAGCCTGCATTCATCTCAATGTTCTCCATTTGGCACAGTCCTGATTTTCTGATAGCAGGTGAACTGTTTGAGTTTATTTCCTGGAGGCAAAAGGGTATGTCCTGTTGAAACCATCTTTTTGAGGACAGGAAGTTTTTATCTTTTGTGAGACTGCTGAAAAATTTGTGGCTTCATGAAAAAAAAAGCTACTTTCATATCTTGAAATGAGGCAGTCCTTAAAAACTAAACCATCCCCCCAACTAATACTTATGCCCCCTTTTGTTTTTGCTCTGAATTTTAAAATACAGAGTGTTGAATCAGTGTGTTTCTAATATATATTGTTTCTTGGGCTCCAATGAAAGGAAGATTGTCGCACCCATTAAATTGTCATCTTAAATTGTCACGATTCCCTTTTCTGGGGTAACAACTGTTCTGAAGAAGACACTGAGCACGCTGTCTTGTGTCCTTAGCTGTGACAAGGAGACCTGTATTACCTTTGACCTTCCTTTAAAAAAAATACAAAATTATTATCTCTGTCCCTTACAATCGCTCAAAAAAGTAATTTCACTAAACTGGAAAAGTAGAACTAGCACAATTGTTAAATGTAATGTTAGATCATGTATCTATGCATGCTTACAGCAAGGTTCCTGGATAATTGCATTTAATGAAATATGAGACCCGCTTATATAGCATTTTTTACACAGCTTGTCTAAATTATAATAATATTGCTATCAATTCTAATATTCAGTAGTAATGTTCCCTGAGGAGGGTGTGGGTTTTAAGGGAGGGTATTGCTCATTTAATTTTTCTCTTTTTGAAGACAATAAAAATAAAAAAAACAAGAGCAGAGGGCCGAGATGGTGAAATGAATGCACTGAACACAATGCAAGCTATATTTATAGGCTTAACTGGGAGAATAGCAAAGTGTGTCTCTGTCAAAAGTTTACCACAGTAAATTTGCTTTTACTATAATTATACTCCACATTTATTACAGTTTACCATGGATCTGAATACCTTACAACTCTGGATTTTACAATGCTTACCTATGCTTTCACTAAGCTTTAGTACGCTGTGCTATGCATTTACTATGGTACATTTTTATAAAGAGTGTTAGGGGCTGCCCTTTCTTTCGAATCTGTTTCCAAATGTACACATAGCATCAGGCCAAGATCTAAACTAGAAAACATAATTCACTTCACTAGTAATCGCCTATGTTAAAGAATCCCAGAACTCAGATTTGCTGAGCAATTATGTGGTTTCGCCCTTGAATGATTTTACAAGGCAGGCATATTTAACCGTACATAAAACTGCAGGTGCTCTGTCCGGTTACCTGATGTGGGCAATTTGACTTGGCAAGGAAGCATACATGTTAACAATCAATTAACGGACCAGCACTGGGAGGGATGGACAATGGAAATGGAAAAGATGAGAAACAAGGCAAGGGATATAAATGGCACCCTGCAGCTTTCCTGTTTCTCTGCAGAGGTATAGCGTTATATTGCATTTCCATTTCACAAGTGCTCACATCACTAGTAAAGACTCTCTGATATATGGACATGGGAGCCATGCAGCATATTCTGTGTAATATCAGGAAAGCATTGCCTGCTTGGAAACAATAACAGGGGTTGGAGTGTTGACGGCTGGCATTTCTCAGGGATGATTTACAATATAGCTTATAAAATAGTTCCATAAATCTTACCTGCTGTACTCTTCTATCAGTTATATAGATCTCAAATGTGCTGGTTTGAACAAGTAGCCATGATAGTAAACAGAAGTCTCTGTTCGCAAGCTATGATTTTAGCTAGTGTTGCACCTCCTTAGTCATTTCACTTGGAAGGTGGAATTCTCCTCACTTCTTAAATGGCTTTTTTCCGGTTATTAGCCAGCCCTGCGTCAGTCGGTAACACACACTGACCCAGAAGACAGCTGAGGTGAACTGTCCCTAGAAGTGCACATTTAAGAGCTATCCTGACATAAAGACATGGAAACTGAATGCTTTCCAGATGTCATGTTTTAAAATGAAAAGATACGTTCGCTATGTAGCTAATGGGAGTGCAAAACAGGCAAGCTGTATGGAATTATTTTGTTAGCTACAATCACTTTGTAGCTTTCCAAAATATGTTTGTTGCTAATGAAAAAAAGCTTAACTGTATCATGTTGCCAATCGGTCTACGTTGCATTTCTGGTTTTCTTTTGTGAAATTTTGTAATGCAATTTGACCAATCTATAATAATAAACTCTATTTTTATGTAGCACCTCCTAGTTACAAGCCTGTTTCTTTAACCACTGCACTAACACTGGGCTATCTAAATTTACCCTCAAGGTAGTCCTAGATTAGTACTAAGTAGTGCTAATTGGGGTCTGAAATCCTTAGAAAAAAAATAACTATGGTGTCCAATGTTAAACGCATAGCAATGTGTAGTTTAGCAAAGTAAAACCCTATAGTAAATTACAATAATGCCTGTGTAACTGTCCCTTCGGTCAGATGAGAGGTTAAAAACGCTATAGCCATGAATGCTCCAGTTCGTTCCAGCCTCCTCATTTGCATGAGCTAACCGTGGTGGCACTGCAGAATCGCGGTACTGCACTGGATTACAAGTCGGTATTTGTTCATACTGTAATGACCCTGGCTGTGCTGTAACCCAGGGTTAAAAGTTCAATGGCAGCAGGTGTTCAGGGACGTCAGTGACTGGAGAATCTCCATCAGCCAGAAGCTGATGGGGCAAGCGGGATCCAGTTACAACATTGTCACAAATCAAGGGATGAGATGTTACAAACTACCAGGGGATTGAGAGGAGGAAGCCATGTCTGTTTGGGATTGGGATTATTTTGTCATAGTTTGACTAGCACTATGCTGTTCAGCTGTATTTATACCACTGGTAAACCAGCACGCTTTTACCTGTCAAGTGTAGAGTTCCAGTTTAATAAACTGTGCATTCAAGAACTTGCAAACCCTGTGTGAGCCTCCTTCATTTTCCTGCAAACACTACAATACCATTGCTAAAAATGTATCCATTACTGTTGAGAAGCCATTTCTACCAATGGCTTCTTGCTGTCCTTATGCTAGACTGTCATGTTTTAGCTTTGACACATGAAGAACATTACATTCATTGGCCCTTTACTATATTTTTCCAACAGGGCACTGCCTGTCCATTTTATTTATTGCATCTATATAGGGCTTTTTATACAAAAGTATCACAAAGCACTGTACAGTACATGGAAGAAAAACCACAATACATTTGTATAGTATGTCACAGGTGCAATCTTTATTTATTTATTTTCATATAGCACTTTTCATAGTGGACCACCATCACAAAGAACTTTACAGAGGCAGGCTGTGAACTGTGCATTATATGCAGAGTCACTTACAATAGGACACTGATTTAACATGCATCTGCAGGATGGAGCACAAAGAGGTTGAGTAACTTGCTCATGGTCACACACAGTGAGTCAGAGGTGGGATTTGAACTGGTGATCTTCATGGTTACAGGCCCTGGACTTTAACCACTGGACCACACCGCCTCCTAACAGTATTCTGGTAGCGTACCAGTCCTATTTTGGTGAGGTCCCTCTCTGATTCTCAAAGGCCCTCACCACAACAGCTGGATGAGCAGTGACTGGTTAATAAGAACCTTCTCCGTCTGTCAGAACTGAATGGGCAGGCTGTAAGTAGAAACTTGGCTGCACCGGTAGCTGCAGGCAGGCAGCTTTGCCTTTCCCAAGCATGTGTGCCTGATGGGGACAAAGTGGCTCTGTTGGATGCCCCTATTACACCGGGGCATACCTTTGGTCCCGCGATGGATGAGATGCTGCAGCGCTCTCATCGCTCGCGGGAATCCACGAAGGAGCTGGTGTGCTTGCTTTCAAAAAAGCGATAACCCCCAGCTTGCAAACCATCGATAAACTGGAGCCATCTGGAGTATTGGCTTCAGTGCACCAATGACATTTGGGTGCTTACTACCGTTCAGACAGGCTACTCTCTGCTGTTCAAGCACAGTCCCCCTCCCTTTCAGGGCATGACTCCAACATCAGTCACGGACCTGCAAGACGTCGCAGTGGTGTCTCACTGTCTGTAGCTTGGTGTTGCTTACATTATTGTCTATACACTGCAGTTTGAGGTTTAAGCTGCATCTGCAACTTAAGTGGATGGAAGCTGAAAACACTTTTTATAAACGCAATTTCTGTATACCAACATAATACTAGCACAATTTTAATAGCAAGACTGTATTTATCTGAAGTATTTAAATTGTGGGGAAATCTCAACATTTCTAGAACTTTGTAATTCCATGACTCAGCTATTACAGCTATTTGCCACACTCGTTATTCATGACAGTGTTGTGCCAACAATGTATTGCTATAAACGACTGCCGCAGGAATGTCTTTGGATCTTTAAATTAGACATACAAGGGTTGCAACATTTTATTATACTTGCTTGTGACATATTTTTAATTTCAGGTAGAATATGGCCATGCAGGCCCCAGCTACAGAAACTGTTTTGAAACCAAAATTACACAACTCCTCATTCTAAATAAGAATCCATCTTCATGACTTTTGGCCTTGTGTCAGCTGTGTGTTTCCACTCTAGAAGAAAACAAATTGCCTCTGACATTTTGTTAACCCCTCCTGTAAACTGTTTTAATAAGAGACTCTTGCATGTACAGTAAAACAGCTGCTTACTGTTTGGGTAATGAGACATGGTCATCTGGCAAGCTTACCTTTTATGGCCACCAGAATCCATTTTGTTAGTTAATGATTTGTTTGATTGATCTAGTCATGCTTACCATATTCTAATTATTTTCAAACTCAACAGTTGCTGCATTTCAATAAGGTAACAGGGTTGTGTTAACTTACATTATCAGCTTACATAATGAAATGCCCCTTTATGTTAAAGGAAATATGTAGTTTACAGGTCTAAATGGGTTAAACATATCAATGAAAAACATTTTCTGTTTAGTAAAGCTGAGTATAAACGTATTGCTAAACGTGGGAGGTTTCCATACTGTTTGCACTTAGATGACAATAATTATTATATATTTTTTGTAATTGTAATGCCAATAATTTTATCTCTGCCACCCCCCCATTTTTAGAAGTTCCAAAGAAAGGTTCCCTCTTTTGCTGCAGTAGTTCTCCACACAGCTCAGGAGAAGTGAAGGTCGGTGGCATCCTCCTATCCCAAAACCAAGCCAATGACCTCTTTATACCCAGGAGCTCCAGAGCACAGGTCAGCCAGCTCACCATCGCTTCCTGTGGGATCCCCAGAGAACTTTCAATGGGGAGGTCCAGTAATTTATATTATAGTCGATGTTTAATTTGCTCCTTTTTCACAATTCCCACATTGGCCATAACTGTTTTTTTAGCTCCTGGTTTTCATCTAGTTATGGCAGTTGGGCTTAATCAAAAAGTGGCAGTAAAAATTTATTTTATAGCAAAAGGTTCCTTTTGCTATAAAATGCAACAGTCTGGTTTACTGCAATTGTTGTAAACATGTGCTGGATAACCAGCAAGAAAACTATTTAATGTGTTTTCGAATTCCCAGATATTGCCAGTCCCCAGGAAACTAGCTATTGCTAAAAACTACACACGTTCTACATACTCTAACTTGGCAATGGCAATTCTTAATTAGTGCAGCTGTTGTTGTCCACACACCAACCACAATGTCCATTTGCTGGGATGCATAGCAACTGCCAAGTCAGATGTAGGAGGCACTGATAAAAATAGTTAAAATCAATTTACAAGGAATGAAAAATGTGTCACATGGTAGTTCTACTTTATTGAAGAAAACATGTTATATATGTAGAAGCCACAAACATCACAACACAAACAGGAACAGATAGAGGAATACATCTTGTCAATGTTTCAGGGAGCTATTTAGCACAGTTACCACAGTAATACAAACAAGCATTACCACAAACCTCATCACCAAAAGAACATAATATTACTTTTTGACAAAACTCAGAAATGTAAGGACATGCTATGTTTTAAACGTCCCTTTGAAAAACGCTACAACACTGCAGTACTTTTGGCACTATTACTTTGCAGTAGTACCTCAAAATACCTGTAATTCAGTATACTGCATGAAAGGCAGAACACAAATAGGGTGTACAAAATTAAAACATTTTCTCACCAACATATTAATCCTGGTAATTGTTTTGCAATTCTTGTTTTGTTTCTGTTTTTCATTACATGCTGTGACAGAGAAAGAATGAATCTTGGTTATAAATCACCCTCCCGACCTGTGAGGGCGCTGTGTAAAGGGACTGGATGGTCTGATGATTCATTGCAGGGAAAGGTTGAAGTCGGCCATCTAGAAAGGGGGCTGTGCCACGGTACATCCAGACATTGCCCCAGAAGGGAAGCGATATGGGAACTGCGGATTGGAGGAGAAACGGTTGCACTCACTAACCAAGGGGGCGTGACTGACGGTACAAAAGGGGACATGACTAAGCGATCTGTTCCTTTGTTATGGTTTGAGCAAACCCATGAAGGAGTGAGTGTTTAATGTTTGTTTGTTTTGCCGTGTCTAATTATACTTGTTTGTTTATTAGATGGCTAACACCTACTGGGAGCTGTCGCTTAAGGCCAGCACCATCCCCGACAACACTTCACCACTGTACACTAATAAACTGTATTTCACCACTTGCACGTTAGCACTCACTCTGGACTTGTGATTGTGTGTGTGTGTGTGTCTTTGTGTGTGTTGTACTGGGTTTATTATTTCGGGACTGTAACCCATTATTTGAAACAGTGCAATACACACTGCTGTGTACTGCCTGGGATTATTCTTTGCAGTCGCCAGACCAGGATTATGTTTGGATTGTGAACTTTGTTGTCTGTCTTCTGTTTCATAATCACATCACCTCTACACCTGCGCACTGCAAACCACTTTGCAATCACATCACCTCTGCACCTGCGCACTGCAAACCACTTTGCAATCACGGGTGGATCACCTCACGCGACCTCGCACTGCAAACGTTAGTGTAGTGGAACACCATCACCTCTGTGACCTGCGCACTGAAACCACTTTGCAATCACGTGGACGCTACTGCACGTGCGCACTGCAAAACCCTTTGTGCCACACAACTTAAAATTATATACACAAGGTCGACTTGATGAATCATATTGCAAACGTTTTTCACATGTGTTCGACGAACTACAAAATCATATTGCAAAAGTCTACCGGAAGCCATAATAGTAGTCTATTATTTCATGTTAAATTTGTCAGATTTTTCAATTTGTCAGTTTTTTTTCATTAAGTATATGGAAAACTACAAAGCGGAATGTAATTCAATATGTTAAAGTAACATGCAGAAACCTTTGACCACAGCTGTATATATATATATATATAGACACACACACACACACACACACACACACACACGACAGCGGATGCCGGTCATCTGCATCTATCAATCAGTTTGCTGCTTCACTGTGTCACTACCCTGCATCCTTCCTACACACAAGGTAAGAAATATACTAACATAAAAGTACATATATTGTGTTAGTTTTTGTGTAAAATGGTTCTCTAAAACATTTTAGTAATAATTAGCTGTAGTCGGCACTAGGACTCTTTGTGGGTGGGGGGGCAGTAGCCCTTTTTTGCGTCTTGGAGGTGTTTGTCCTAGGCCAGCATTAATAAACACAAGCTGAATGTGACTTTCTGCACTGGTGAGGTGTGATCTCCTGATCATTCCATTGCAACCTTTTGGATGAGTTCATGGTTCCTACTCTCTATAGTTTTACAAAGGGTAGATGTTGGGAGTTCAGCAACAGCTGGTCCAGCCCCGGTACAGCAGCGCACTCAGGGCTTTAGTAATGCTGAGGCTGCAGTATAACTGCATGGCTAAAATGACATGTTTAGCAGTATAACATGTTGATTCTATATTTACATGGTTTGGATTTGTGCTGTTGCTGTTTGAGAATGGTTATTTGTGCATCGATTGACAAAAGCAACCTTGAGCGTTGTATGAAGGCGTTTATATAGAAAGATGGGCACTCCATCTGAAATTCTGTACAGTGAAGATCTCAAACAAGTAAATACGCATTCGTCTTCTGGTTTATAACTATGGCTATTCTACACTGGGATTGGTCTTGTGTCTTTAAACATCATTTCCAATAATTACAGTAAGTCCCTTTGTTACAAATAATCAGGGATCCTAGGAATCTGTTTGCTATGGAATAACACGGAAAGATGCGGATTGTCCATGATCACAAGGAAAAACAGATTTTCTATATTTTCGGGATGGGCAAAAAACATGCAAGGCCTTTTTTGTTTGTTTGATAATTAGGTAGACCATTGTAGAAAACATTGGCAGCGCTAAACATCAATTTAATGCAACAAAACTAAACAAGATGAGGCCAAAACAGCAGGGCAGTCAAACACTGAAGCAGACCACTGTGTTTGGATCATTTCAGCATCTTACAACTGCCAAAGAACAACGTGAAACTGTTGTTTCAGATCTTGTCAAAATGTGTGTAAAAGCCGACATTCCTCTGTACAAAGTGGATCAACCAGTAGTTCAGCAAACACGTTAGGCAGGGGGAGCCATTCCAAAGTCAGACCAATTGTAGCTGGAATGCTGCAGCTCTATTTTAACTATAGCCATCCAGATGACAAAGAGTAATTTGGAGTTGAACTAATATGAATATTTATTTTTTACATCAGGGAACTATTTGTAATATTTGAAGTTAAAATAAAAGTATGTTTGTTTGTCTTATGATTAATAATGCTGGTAAGCTTGTAACTTACTTAGAATTACAAAGTGTAACCATTTTTATTGTTATTTATTTATTTAGCAGATGCATTTATCCAAAGCGACTTGCACATGTTACACTGTAATACAAGGTTGCAGTTTAAGAATCAAACTTATAAACTAAAATACAACATAAAGAGACACAAGAAGTGTAACAAGGACAACAATAAACACTTCCTGTGTTATCATGTGGCATTGCCACATTGTGTGGTGCTAGAATTTTAATTTAAACTGGTATTCCGCCTGGCATGAAAAAGTTTTAAACCATGTTTGTTTTCAATCACTAATGCACATACGTTAGTGCAGGCATGAGTTTTTGCTGCATATAGCGGTGCATGTCCCTTTAAGAAAACGTAACTGTGGATGAGGCCTGTTGAGAGAGGGACGTCCAGTTTTAAAAATGGAAGCGCCGAGCTTCGGGGGGGAGGAGAGCTGGTGCTGAGGTTTTGTTTCCATTCGGTAAGCTTATTATTTCATAGTTCTTTTTTTTTTCTTTATTGCTCACCTTTTTTGTTTTCTAATCAGGTAAACAGTTTGAAATTAAGTCAGGTTCTTTGTTCTTTTTCTCGCTAGCCCGAGTATTTGTTTATTTTTGCTCTTACAACCATGCTGTGTGGATTACAATTATCTTTTTTTCTGTTTTCTTCGGAAACACTTTTTTTTTTTTTTTTTTTTTGGTTAAACTTTACTTACCAATCAACCTAGGAACGAAAAACGTTTTTTCAAAGAGATTTTTTTAAACTTTGCTTTGTGGTTTTATATTCTTATGTTCTCGGACTTTTGATTCATTGATTTGTTTTTGATTTGTTTTGTTTATAAGATCTTTACTCTCCTGATTATCCGCGGGTATGACATTATATATATAATATAAGTAACGTTGAGTATTAATAAATATTTCCTACCATTTTTTGCATAAAAATTTAAACCCTGAATTCATTTTTTCACTGTGTCATACAGACCTGTACAGAATTATTTAATTTTTTGGCGCAGCAACCTGTTATTATTCTGGGAACTCCAATGGTTGGAGATGCTGGGCATCGATCTCACTGTACCATTTCTCTGAAGCAAGAAGGGGAATCTTTTAGTTACTGTCGACTACTATTCCAAATGGGTGGAACGGTTTCCATTAAGAGACCGGAAAACTCCCATGATAGTCCGGGTACTCACCCAGGAGATCTACACCAGGTGGGGTACGCCTCGCTATCTGGTTTCGGACAGGGACCCGTAGTTTACCAGCAAGCTCGTCTGTGATGTATTCAAGGGTCGTAGTGCGCAAACTTACCACTAGCTATCACCCACAGACAAACCTTAGAGAGCAAGTAAACTGGTCGGTCAAAACTATGGTGCCATCATCTGTGGGTGAAAACCACCAGCACTGGGACCAATGGATTCCAGAATTTTGATTTGCAATCAATTCTGCCAAGCAAGAGAGCCCAGGATTTTCTCATGTGGAATTGACCATTGGACGCACACTCAAAGGCCTGACAGCTACAGCTCCTGCCCCAATCACTTCCCAGTATTCCCTGTTGGAACGCCAACAACAGTTAGCTAAGGAAGTAAGCTAAAGGTAGGGGTAGCTCAGGCAAGGCAAGGCAAGGTAAGTATTATAATGCTTGTAGGAAGCATGTTGTACTGGAGGAGGGGGCTTTGGTGTGGGTAAAAACTCATCCTCTGTCAGATGCTACAGCAATTTTACCTGCCAAATTAACTCTGGTGGTTACACCTGCTGATACAATAAATGCTTTTATTTTAATTTTATTTGGTTAAACTAATGAATGGTTAGTTTGGGTCTTTTGCTTTTTGCGAAGATTTTTCTAACTTTGCTTTGTGACTTTATATGTTCTCAGACTTTTGGTTAATTGATTTGTTTTTGATTTGTTCTGTTTATAAGATCTTTACTTGGCTATCTCCTGATTAACCGCGGGTGTGTGTGTGTGTGTATATAATATATATATATATATATATATATATATATATATATATATATATATATATATATATATATATATATATAAGATATATATTACTATATACCTAAATGCATGCTGAGGATATTGGGTGTATTATAATTAACGTTGAATATATTAAATATTTCCTACCATTTGTTGCATAACAATTTGAACCCTGAATTTATTTTATCGCTGTCATACAGACTTTCTGTACCAAATTATTTTATTTTGTGGTGCAGCAACCTGTTCTTATTCTGGGAACTCCAATGGCTGGCTGAGGGCTTAGGTCTGTTTGTTATAAACGGTTACCCAACAGTGCTGTTCGTGTGTCTTGCAATATGGCAGGGAAACCTCATTTCTAGCCTTTTATTTTACTTGTGGAATAATGTGGATTTTTCTTTTTTTAGCAGAGAATTTCATTTGTTTTTATTGTGGAAAACTAGGATCCCTGCAAATAATTGAGTTAATGATAATATACAAGTGCAGCAAGGCATTGGTGTTTTTCCCCAAGGCATTGCCGCTTTCATTTGTCCTAGAACCGAAGTGCAGAAGTTAGGCATTATGTTGTAATCAACTAACATACAAAAGATTAAAAAGTGCTTGTTAACAGGGGGGACCTTGACACCTGATAATCAACTACTGTACAAAGTTGATCTTGTACGTTAGTTGATGGCCATTGTCCCAGGCGTAGAGGACCTTTTCTTTGGGATTGTAGTCAATCTGAGTGGTGAAGGCGTACTCGTTGGTAAATGGCAGCGAGGGGGTGGCCTCTGTGTTGGTGTGAGTATCATACGCGTAGGAGACCTCGCCCTCCTTCTGGTTGTAAACATCCACGGCGTACAACACCCCACAGATGATAAAGCAGTTGCCATAGGAGTTGCGCTTCAGGCCTGTCTTCCATGTGCTCTCCTTCTTAATGGAAAGGTCGCCAGGGTCCAGCTTGCTGATGACAATGACTTCCTGCTGGGAGTAATCGTAATCGATGGCTGGGTAAATGACCCACAAGCCACTTTCATCCACTGCAAAGTCAATGTCAGAGTGACCCCTCCACTTCCAGGGGGTGGTGTCCTCATACACAACGTCATGGAGAAGGGTCCAGGAGGCCACATATTTCACTTTTAGGTCATACTTAATTATGTTTTTGGTGAAGGCTCTGTTGTAGTAAAAGGCTCCATTGTAAACAACGTGGCCTGTGCCGATCCAGTTATAAGGCAGCTTGTACAAGTTGCTCCAGCGACCTGATAAAAAATGAAACAGCAATAGATTGTTAAACTGCTGTAGATTTGACTTTCAGACAATATTAAATATGCTAAGGAAATATACCTCCAGAAGACTCTGATCTGGGTCTGGCAGAATGACCAGAATAGCCAAACCCACACTGTCTTTATATAGACAAATCTGAGACAGTGATCAAGTCCAAACCCACCAACACACAGAAGCGCTAAGAGAAATATTTGGAAGTCCAAGTCCATGGAGAAAAATCATTTGAACATTTTGGAACAGCGTTTCTTATAAATGTTTGTTGCAGTATACCATTGTAAAAAATACTCACTGGGCAGTAAACCATAGTGAATGCAAAGAAAACGTATGGAAAGAAAAAGCAACTTGGTCTGGGCAAGCCATGTCTAATGCATTCTTCTTGTGTTCACATTCACTTTGTATCAGTTTCTGTCTCTGTTAGATCCTGGTGTCTTTCACAAAAGCAAAACATGTATGTGGCCTCAACAGAGCTCTCAGGATAATGCCTAATCCCCAAGTGCATCTGTTCCACCACATTGTAACCATTAATCTTTCCCAGTGAAACACACTAGTGGATGTAGGAAATACCATATTTGTTCTATGTGGCAATTCCTACTGAATTACTGTATTTCTTAAGAATACATTAGCTAAGACAGATAAGTTCATTTCTGCATATATACCCTTTAATAGTTCCATTGAAGGTGAACTAGCAAAAGTCAAAACACATAGTAAATATTTTATTTTTAACAGTTGATGTATAGGCAAAATCCCTTGTCCTTAAGAGCATTGTAGGGTAAATGTATTGTAATGTACTGAGTTAAAATAGTGGTTATCTCTGTAACAGATTAACCATATTTACAGTCCTTCCCTGTCTGAAAATATCATCTGGCTTGTAAGGAACAGACCTCTGTCTATTCATAACAAGAACTGGATGTGAGACATGTGTGTGCCACCCTCTCTGGTCAGATTAACTCCTGGTCACACAGATCAGACTTCATTATCTTTTACATGAAAAGTTTAATTCATGTCTAGCTGAACCACTACACTAAGATTCCATTCATCCATTTATAAAAAAGACCAGTCCACAACAGGACAACTGTGGGTGGCGTCTCATCAGCCTCAAGGCATATTAAGAGCACAGCTCTTAGCAATTTAGAGGGTTCACATTACACAATACAGTGCTTGTAAATAGTCAGAAACACAAAAGTTTAGTCTTAGCCAGTGGTCCCCAAATTCTAGAGAACCACAACCAATTCTGGGTTTGTTCTGACCAGGCCCTTAATATTTATTTTAAATCTCTACTGCTTTACTCTGCGCATATTGGGTGTTCCCTGATTCAGAGCTGTTACAAGTTTAGGTGGGGTCATTTTTATCTGAACATCATAAGACTACAATGTACATTTATCACATATACATTTAATTATTTTTTTTATTATTATTCATTTTTAAGTTTATAATTTACCCCCAATTTTCTCCCAATTTAAATTGCCCAGTCGCTTTTCTCCTCACCGCAGCAATTCCCCACATGGCTAGGAGACCCAAAGAATAAGTGGGCATCCTCCAATCCCATTTTTTCACCAAGGAACTTGACAGCGGATGTCAGCGAGCTACCGACCTCAGCCAGCCCTACAGTGTCTGCCCTGAGCACACCGGGCACCTGGCCAGCAGAGATCGCTGTAGAGTGATGAGGAGAAACAGTCCCTGCCGGTTTTACCTGCCTAACACATGGGACTGCCTGGGCCAATGAGATGCTCCCTTCGGAGTCCCCAGTGAAGACTGGCCTACTCCGAACAGCTAGAAGGTGTATGACTCACCCAGCGCACCACGCGGCTGTGCGACTCACCCAGCGCACCACGCGGCTGCGCTTCTACCAGGTGAGCCACTCGGGGAGCCTACATTTATTAAGTTCTGATTGAAATAAAAACCTGGACAGTTAGTGTTATCTTAGGTCCAGGATTGTGGAAATCTGCTGTTTTGAATTTGAAATCCTGAGCCCTATTCATTCAGATATTTTGTGACATTTCGCAATACTGCATCACATTCTAATGCCTCAGTATCATCCTTCATAAACAAAGAAGGGAGTCAGTACAGTTCTTGGAGCACATGGCTGTCGTTGGGTCACTTATGTAACATAGTCAGCACCCGTTTACAGCGAGCAGCGCTGTAACAGATTGATTTCTACATCTGTAAATGTATATTATATGTAAAAGTACTACATAAAATAAGTACCAATAATAGTAGCTTAAACATTAGTTTTTGTGTAAAAGATATGTTTAGATTAATGTAAGATCACTTAAATTAACACACAATTTGTTTTTCACTGGAGGAAAATCTTAATAAAGTTGCCCTATGTTTGGTAATATATATATCTGTTTTCATTGTCTTTTATTTAAATGTATTTAAATGAGTTGTAACTGGTCCTAAAATAATTGCCTACCTTGTTTGAAGTTTTCCAGATTCCTGAACTCCACAATGTTGTTGCCATAGTAATAATTGGTAACGTAGATCTTTCCATCCTTGGCCAAAGGATCTTTCATCCAGGCTCCCTCATTGCGCCCATAGCTGTGGTGTCTCTCAGGCAACTCGATCGATGATATGGTCCCTTCACACTCCCCATCTTTAAGCACTGAGAATAGGAGGAAAGCACATAACATGACATGCCTAAGCAATGCTTTTATGATAAAGATGATGTAATGAAGACGGCCTAAGGCTGCGCTTTACCTCTGTTGAAGGAGCCACTGGAATTGTCTACATTCTCAAGGACAAGCATGACGGTTGGCGCTGGATTCTCAGTGGTGGTGGTCGTGGATACAGTGGTGGTAGTGCTGGCCGTGGTGGTGGTTGCTATGGGGGCAGAGATTGTCGTCGTAGGAACAGGGGTTGGAGTGGTAGTGGTTTCTGCTCTTAGGTCTTCAGAGCTGTGGAACACGTGAGGCCTGTCCTGAGGCTGTAACTCTTGCACTCCAGAACGGGAATGAGCTTTCGCTGGGTTCTCTGTGGAAATAAAAAAAGAGAAAAGTGATATTCTGCTGCGTGTGCATGTGGGGAAACCAATCAAGATTACAACATCTGACATGCAAGGCATAGCAGAAGTGGACCTAATGTTTACTTCCAGGAAACTAGACCTTGATAATATTAGCCAATCTGGAATGGTTAAATGGCATTGTAAGTTTGGACTTAAAAAACTTTATTCTGCTTGGACAACTTTCATTGGAAGTCTCCTAGTATTAAACAACATAGGATGCAGACAATATTGCTTGCAGCTTGATTGCTCTAACCAAACTTCAACCTCTTCTATAATCATTTTGCACATTGCTATACACACTGCTATGTATTTGCACAACCTTTAACAAGTGAATCCGCTATTGTTGTTGTAGTTTATGTGCAGGGGTTAAAGGAGAACAGAAAAAGATAAAATCATAAAACAAGGGAGTCGCTGGGGTACACTGTTGTTAAGAACCGGTCAAATCGGTATTGCTGTAAATTGCCATACTATCCCTTGTTATGAAATGTATGTATGTATGTATGTAAGTACGTAGCCATAGTGGAACACATTTTGACACAACTGTAAACACTCTGGAGTGGTTTCACAGACCCCAGCTAGCATTAGTCTTGGACTACCATACCTAAGGTAACATTAGATAGCCCAAGATTAATGCTTCATCTGTGAAACCTTAGGTAGAGTGTATCTTATAATATCCTGTAAAATGTAAACTAAAATAAATACATTAGTCAAGCATTTAGACAATTTTTTTTTTAAACTCAAAAGAAAAAACACACTGAGTGTGTTTGTTGGTTTTTTGTTTTTTTTAATGTAATGCATATTTTGATAGTAACAGTATTAACCTTTATTAAAATTCTTTGACGTGTCTGTATTCTGTACAGTCTATTAAGGGGTGTGGCTTCTAATTACTTATGTGGAAGCTGGAAGTGATAAAAAAATGATGTGGTTGCCTATGACAAATTCGTTTTTGGTAAATCAAACTTTCTCTCAATTTTTGTTGCTTTTTACAGGCAAAAGCGTCATACACCCAGGCATGGAGTGCATATGATAACAATTTAAATTCCCTGATGTCCCTAGATAAGTGCAGGAATTCCCAAGCAAGAAATAATCAAGTTCAGTTGTGCTCACACTATTTCAGAAATACCTCATGACAGTGGCACTGTGAGCTGCAGAAAACAGAACATGTACGTTGCTTGCACGGAAGCCACAGACCTGAAGTATCCAAAATGGCATAGGAAAACATAATACTGGCCGTGAAAAAATACCCAGTTTTATGACGAAGATTATCCCAATTCTAAAGATACAGTTCATTTCGAAGGCACTGGATAAGCCCGGTATACATGATTTATTTCCTTATACCAATACATGTTGCAAAACCATCAGAGAAGGCATTCATAATTACTACATCATGTTGACGAATATGTACTTGATCATAGTTTTGGCAATAGCAACTTTTATAGGGTTATTGATCTGGCCGATTTTCAATCTATCGCAAAAGTGTCACTTTTGGTGTGTGTGGTCATGTTGCTGCGGAAGTATCTTGTCGCCCAATAAAAAATCGCATCGCGTCTGTGTGTGCCGGCCCTTACACAGAATTTTGTATTCCATATCTTCTGATAACACCGTGTAACAATTCTTTTTTTTTTTGGTTTCTGGGTAGTAAGTGTTATTTCCTAATTGCTTATGCCTCAAAAGTATAGAAAATGGCTATTATTCCCCACAAACTTTGCTTTTGTGACCAGGAAAGTGATATTTTGAAATTTACCTATTTTCCAGAACATTCCAGATAGATTCAGTGCTGAGTAAACTTGGAGTAAGAACTTTCCAGTAATATAAATAGTAGTATAAATACAGGGGCCTTAAGCCCACCAGTTCAGTTTAGTTCCAGCTGCCTAAGTGGATACATATCTGCATTTTTCTGAGATGGCATCAAGAAGCTGCAAGCATCCGGCAGACGCATTTTGCTATGTGTGCGGCCAATTTATCAAGACAAGAGTGAAAAAGTACTCCGTGGAAGCATCTGCTAAGATGTGTGAGGCCTACAAGGCATATTTCGGCATGCCTGTCAGGGATCAAGACAAACCCTGGGCATCTAATTTCACCTGCGAGCACTGCAAAAAAATTCTGGAAGGTAAGATGGACAATTGTTGCTCGGAATTTTATGTTATAAAATTTGTTAAAATTTTTAATTTTAAAATGTCTTACAATTTTCAATGTTATTGAAAAAATATATCATATATGAAAAATATGAATACTCTTACACATTAGTCATGGGTGAAATAAATGTATTTTTGTAGGATGATACAGAGGGGAAAAGAGAGCCAGGAAGTTCACTATCCCAAGAATTTGGCAGGAACCCACTGACCACTCAAGCAACTGCTACTTCTGCATGGTGGACCCTTCCAAACGTCGGACTGGCAAGAATGCACCTGCTATCACGTATCCGGACCTTCCTTCATCCATCGCCCCGGTGCCACACTGCCATGAGCTCCCCGTACCCACTCCTCCGGAGAGAGAGTAGCCGTCTTTATAAGAGAGCAACAAGTCAGAGAGCGAGGAAGACGTTGTAGATCCAGATGACAATTTCAGAGGTGGAGCTGAGGAGAGAAACCCATACTACCCCAACCAAAAAGACCTCAACGACTTGATTAGAGATCTTGGTCTCACCAAGTCCAATGCCGAGCTTTTGACGTCTAGGCTCAAGCAGTGGAACTTGTTGGATGAAAGTGTGCAAGTCGCAGATCAGAGGAAGCGTCACCAACCTTTTCCCAGCTTCTTCACCCGTCAAGATGGGCTCTGCTTCTGCCACAATGTGACCAGTTTGTTCGAGGCAATCGGAATCGCCTGTAACCAGAATGAGTGGCGCCTCTTCATTGACAGCTCATCCAGGAGCCTCAAAGCCGTGCTGCTCCATAATGGTAACAAGTACCCGTCTCTTCCCCTGGCTCACTCGGTGCACCTCAAAGAGGATTACAACAGCATCAAGACCTTGCTGGACGCCTTGAAGTATGATGAGTACGGCTGGGAGGTCATAGGAGACTTCAAAATGGTGGCATTCCTGATGGGTCTCCAAGGCGGTTTTACCAAGTTTCCCTGCTATCTTTGCCTTTGGGACAGCAGGGACACCAAGGCGCACTACCACAGGCGGGACTGGCCACAGCGGACCGAGTTCTCTGTGGGGAGGAACAACGTCAAGTGGGAGCCACAGCTGGACCCCCGAAAGGTGCTGATGCCACCACTGCACATCAAATTGGGCCTTATGAAACAATTTGTCAGAGCTCTAGATAAGGAGTCGGCAGCCTTCAAGTACCTTCAAGACTTCTTCCCTAAGCTGTCTGAGGCAAAGGTCAAAGCCGGTGTCTTCGTCGGACCACAGATAAAGAAGATCCTGGAGTGCAATGAATTCCCCAAGAAGCTCACTAGTAAGGAGAAAGCGGCTTGGAACAGCTTTGTCGCAGTGGTTCGGGGCTTCCTGGGCAATCACAAGGCCGAAAACTATGTGGAGCTGGTTGAGACTCTAGTGAAGAACTACGGCACAATGGGCTGTAGGAGGTCCGTCAAAGTCCATATCCTTGATGCTCATCTTGATAAATTCAAAGAGAACATGGGAGAACTCGGAGGAGCAAGGCAAGGCACTTCCACCAGGATATACTGGACTTTGAATGCTGCTACCAAGGACAGTAAACGAGAACATGATGGGAGACTACATTTGGGGGCTGATTCGTGAAAGTGATTTACAGCATAATCGTAAATCTCGAAAAACTACTCACTTCTAAATCTTTTGTAGTCATTTTTGTATTACTTTAGTATAAATACATGTTAATTTGGATTAATATGTTGTTTTTTTCTGACTTTATGTGAACGAAAAGACACAAATTTGCCTGTTTGCTCATTGGAAATAGGTAAATTTCAAAATATCACTGTCCTGGTCACAAAAGCAAAGTTTGTGGGGAATAATAGCCCTTTTCTATACTTTTGGGGCATAAGCAATTAGGAAATAACACTTACTACCCCGGAACAAAAATGGTGTTACACAGTGTAATGGTATGACAAGTCTGACTTGCTGTCTTCCAGTTCACTGATTTGCCAGAAGGCACTGAGCTATACTCTTCAATTAACATCTGCAACATTGTTTAATTGTGTGCCAGGAAAAGCTGAAAGGGAATCTCTACACACAACAGGGGTATCGCATCTAGCTGTTACTACGTTATATTTCGATCACAGGAATGGACACACTCACCCGGACCTGTTTACAGAACTACCTTGTAAAGATGTGTTGCTAAAATGATCAACTATGCAATCAGAAGGGTCCTGCTAAAGCTGCTCTGAATGATCACATTCAATCCTGGTTCATGTTACAAACTACATGAAGGCTTTGTCAATTTCTTGGTCAAAGTGAATTTAGTGACTGGACTTTATTTAGTAAGACAGAAAAAAAGGTTGATGAAATTTCTGTGTGACGCCTCAAATAATTGCACATTTTATAGTACAGTTCTTTTTTTTCTAATGTCAGAAATTTCAGTATACTGTAATACAACGGTGTATACTGGTAAATTATGTACATTTTTTATATAAAAAACATTTGTTTTGTGGGAAAGACTCTATATACCATTAATGTTCACTTTCAAAGAACATGGTTTTAAAAAACATAATCCAAACCCACATGCTCTTAAGCCACATTGTATTTACTTTCCTTTTACAGTGTCAAAACATTAAGCATTTAATGGGAGCTAGAGGTGGTACTTGAAAAATGCAGGCAAACTGCACAGGCTTTGTGACCTGTGATCATTCCTCAATTATTTCAACATCTGAATAGTGTGTGTGGAAATAAGCAGCAAAGTCTGTTCTCAGGAGTGACCCACTTCAGCCACCTGACCGTCTAGCAAAGTCTGTCAGACCTGCTGTTTTTTGTACTCTTACGATCTTATAGGTTATCACAGTACAAAATGCTGTTTTTCGACAAGTAACTACAAGCACAGAATAGTGTTTTGGCAGCCTCTATCATTTTTTCCAGGAGTGCTTGTTCACACTGTGTTCATTAAACGTATTCAAAGCCTCCTTCCTGCCTTTGTTAGAGAAGAGAGCACTTCCCTGTGTTGTTACTGAGATACGCTGAAATAATAAAGTAATCAGACGGCATCCAGTTATTTGATTTCGTAAACTCGTCATTCAAAGTGGAGACTAGCTGATATTGTAGTTATGCCACTGACATCGAACTCTATTCTCTTTTTACATTTTTTTTTTTGTATCTTTATTTGCGGTGCTAAATTGAAATAGTTGGATTGATCGTATAGGGCAGCAAGGAAGCAGACTTCGCCTACATTAACAGACAGCATTCAGAGGGTGTGAACAAGAACAGAAACTCTTTCATCAAGCAGAAAGAAGGTCAAATACATGAATACTGTATTTACGCATTTCATTCAAAGTCCTTTACCAGAGATTAAGGCCCATATTGACCAATCAAGTTAAAGGAAATCTCTAATCCACTTTCAATTTTTTCTAATAACTTGCAGTAACATCCAATGCCATATATTAATACTTACTACATACACTTAGCGCATAATAAAGTGACTGAGAATAAAATTAAACAAGTATGTAACAGCTAGTTTCTAGTACAGTGTAGATCCAGTGTAGTTAATGTACCTGGATTTTGAAGTGGGTTATTCTTACTGACAGTTCTTGCTCATGGATAATTTGAGTAGTTATTTGTACAAGCCATTCTTTAGATACAGCCTTCATTATCCCCAAGCTATCGGAGGCCAGAACTCCCCATGGTCACAATGAGCTAGACAATGAAACCCTTCGGAAGGAGTGCTAAGGAACGGCACTGCCACGCTATCCAACTGCACAGTTAAAAAAATATATAAATAAAAGTCTGCATCATTGTGACCCCAATTAACTAATCATTTTCTTTAAATATTACAGTTGTGTGTTCTGGTATCAGCAGCCAGCCATTACCTTACACAGCCAAGACCATCATAGCATCCTCACTGCCTTCTGAAAGGTCTTCTGTTTAATACATTCCCTTGGAACTTGTACCTCTAAAAGATGATGACCACAACCGGTCTTCTGTTTAATACATTCCCTTGGAACACGTACAGGAATCAAGTACAGACTGTATAATTGTACTAAATCGAATCCGTTTGTCTTATTTTTGCTCTCAGACATCTACTAATGGAGAGACACTTTCCTCTTTATGTAATTTGTAAATTCAGCTGACAAACACATTCGGTGCATTCAAAATGAACATCAGGCATTCAGAAATGGGGATCCTACGTCACAGCGGCTGTGCTGGTGTCTGGTACAATAAGCTTGCTAGGACTTGAATTGGTCTGGCCATTGTTTTCTGGCCACTGATCGGTGTCACTCAGGGAATAGGGCATGAAAAATAACCCAATCAACTCATTAGGTCCACGTGTAGCAACAGGAGACGGCCTGGAATGCCATCTGCAGATTCACATTCTGTTAGGAGCACAGAATGACAGGGACCTTTATCCCCATCTAGGGCATTGCTCGATGACACAACACACCACAAAACGGTGACTTATTTCAAAGTTGTTGTTTTTTGTTTGGTTTTTATTTTTAAAGTTGTGCTACAACTGGATTAGGAAGGCTGCAGGATGGGTTTCCACAAATTCCATAAATTCATGTAAGTGAATTTTGGTCTTCTTGGCAATCTGTGGTTTGAAGATAAGGAAAGCTCTTTTATTCTAATTAGTATAAGACTAAATCAAATACAAGCAAGCATGTCAGTGACTCTCCCACCACAGCTCTAAATACATAATTAGCTCTATCAGTAACATGAACAAGTAAATCACCACAAGCTACATTCCCTATATACCCCTACTTGCTGGTATACTCAAGTAAGCTATATTGGTCCCCAAAAACATTTTGCCTGCACCTTAACAAAAAAGTACAGAGACTTCAAATATGTTGGTAATTTTGCTATAAATCTTAACACGTTGAGTTTGAGAAAGTTTCTGGAACATTGTATTGCATTGTTTTGTAAACAAATCTAAATTTAACCCTTTGCAGTCCATTTATTCAGTGCTTGTCAGGCGCATCAGGTCCAATGTATTTTCACACATGCTGCTTACATTTTTTTTTCTCCAGAGTAAAACAGGGGTAAAAGGCACTGAATCACAAAAGCATACTCAGCACTGTATCTCCAGCCAAGCCCCACCCCTTGTTCTCTGTATTTTTCACATACCTCTTCATAGATGTACATACTGATAAATCCTCTCCTGATCACTCATTTTAACACCAAACTCCTCAATAATGCGATCCAAGTAAATATTTTATTACTATAGCATCTCAAAAAGTTCTGCAAATGTCTGTGATATTCTTTGAGCGCTGGATGCAGAAACAGCTACCTCCTTTGTTTATGTTTCTGTTTTTGTTCATGTCCATGTTATCTATGTGGTGCATGGGGCTATCAGATACGCCCCTTTTTTTTCAGCTTCATTCGGCTCCTATCGGTCTCAATCACCGATTGAAAAGTTTTCTCTGCTTTTTCCGGAGTAAAAACGACTAGAGACCTGTGCTTTATGTCTTTTTGATGATGTCGGACAGGGGTTAAGGTCTCAGGAAAAAAAATTCTTGCTGATAGGTTGTGTTGGTGTTGAAAACTGGAGCCACTATGTCTAAAACATGGGACCATGTTCCTCTTAAACAATGGATTTGTAAGAAGGTTCTCGAACATTCTTTTCAGTATCATGGTGTGGCAGGGCGAAAGCCCTGCTTGTATAAATAGTGTGTGTGTGGGAATGTAAGGTTGGCAGGGATGGGGTTAAATCTGTCCCTGCCATCAATCACAGGTGTGGTCATTCCCCAATGAGGTCACTGAGTGCTACATGGGGAGTGGCCACATGTACCAAAAGAGCCAGACGCACTTTGTTTGGTCAGTGTAGCGGACAGTGCAGTCAAAACAGGCTGTTGCTGGATATTAATATACACTGTTTAAACTTGTTTGAGAAAGTTCAAGTTTATGTTTTTCTCTTTCCCCCCCCATCTCTTGGTCAAAGTTTGACAAATACAGCTTTGTGAAGCTGAGTCGTAAAAATTCCTTTGCGTAATCACGAACTGAGACCACTGCAAACAGGCAAATTCTGGACATTGACGAGAAACAGGTCTTCCCCCCTCGAGAACACGGAGAGGGGGAGAAGAGCTTCAATCACGTTTGACAATACAAAAGGAACTTTGAGCGAACTGTCAATCGTGAGCTGTGGGCAAGGCAAAGGGGTGGTCCAGAGATGAAACCAACCAGTGTTTAGGCACTTGGCGTGACGTTAAACACCACCCATGAATGTAACCATTCAATCAAAACGAGTCAAGGTTTAATTCAAAAGACTGGAACAAGGTCTTAAGGTATGTTCTGAAATTGGTCGGAAAATGAGGCAGAAATGGTCTAAAAGTGGTTATGGAAATGTGGTTCTAAAAGTGTCTGAAATCTGTTGTGAAATCTGGTCTGAAGTGGGAATAGAATCAGACAAGAAAATGGCTAAAATCACGTCCCGAGACATGTTCTGAAGAGAGTCCTGCTCTCTGCCCTACGAGAGACTGAACCAGGAAATGGGACCCAACAAAGAACCAAAAACTGATCTTTGTTTTCATTTCGCTGCTTGAAATCAACCACGAAACGAAGTAAAGCAACCAGCTAGCAGCTGTGCCTCTAGAAAGTCCCTTAACCATATGAGAGAATTGCAACAAGAATATTTTTATAAACTACGTAACTTTTCAATTGCAGCGCATTCTTTGAACATTGAGTTCTGTATGATCAATGGAACCTATTCCAGTTAGAAGTCTTTGGACAAGTCAAAGATAATGTTGCAAGACTATTAGAAATTAACAGCTGCCTCCCTTTGAAAATAACTATTATCTTGCCGCGAGCCGACGCAATACATTGCCTACAACAAACAAAGTACCGTCTTCATTTCCTTCGGTAGAGAGAGATTGGGGACATCTTTGTGTGATCAGCCATAACAAATATTAGTATTAGCCATGTATGCTAATAATGGTGTGGTCGCTGTAACCGTTTGATATTAGAAATCAATGAACTGTATACTATTCAAGAATATCTCTAACCAGACACCCTTCCTTTCTGTGATATTAGCTAAGTTGTGCACCCTTTTTATTCTTAAAGAAAGTCTTGCTTTATATTTCTGACACGTTATATAAATATATAACATAATATCTACATGTGTGATTAGTCACTGTTTGTTTATTTATAATTTTTAATAATGAAAGTGAATTCTCTCTCTCTCTCTCCATATATATATATATATATATATATATATATATATATATATATATATATATATATATATCTACACACACACACACACACACATTATATATATATATATATATATATATATAGAGAGAGAGAGAGAGAGAGAGAGAGAGAGAGAGAGAGAGAGATTTAATTAAATATTTTAAACATAGATATCAAACAAAATCACAGTAAATGTAAACAAAAATACAGATCAAAGAATGATAAGTTTTCAGTATGAAACGTGACACACTGTCAAAATGAAAACATTACAAAGTTAGTATTGGGTGTGATCTCCCTGAACATTAACACAATCCTGGCTGTGTTGACACATAGACCTGATCAGCCTCTGGATAGACTGCTGTGGGATGTTCTGCCGCTCTTCATGTGCCAGCTGCAGCCATACTGTAGATGGCACTGGCAATTTGTTCCCACAGATGTTCTATTGGACTCAGGTTAGGAGAAAAAGCTGTCCACAGCAATATCTCAACATTGTTTTCTTGAAGTCATGCAAGTGTAATCCTAGCACTGTGTGGTCTTTCATTGTCCTGCTGGAAAATCATCACATCCTGAATTGGCTTGCAGGAATGGAAAAACTGTTTCCTCAAGGACTTCGTCAATCTATCGCTGAGCAGTAAGGTGCTCTCAGTCAACACCAAAGGCATTCTTGTGTCCTCCCCACATCATCACACTTCCACCGAAACACCAGTTGGCTTGAACAATGCAACAGTCAGCATAAAGGTCCTGGGCCAGTTTTCTGGTTTCTCTGGACTAGTCTGCTGATTGTTGAAGCAGAACGTCTCATTCTCCAGGCAACTTCTCTCACAGACAGGCCGCCTTCAATCATGCAGATAGCAACCAGGAGTATAGAAGTAAGCACCCTCCATTAACAAAGTGGAGAGGGTTGATGTCAAGCTTCAGTTAAAGAAATTATGAGCTCAAGAGAGAATGAGTTTGTGACTTAATTATGCTTTCATGTTTCATTGTCTCTGCCCCGTCTTAGACCAACCTGTGTGAAAGAAATGCTATAAAATGTTTTTGCATGTGGAGGACGAGCGAGGTGCCGTCCGCCACATTATTGTTTTGTTTTATTTTGTATTTATTTGTTTATTTTAGAACAGGGTACCCCTCTGCCCCTGTGATTTATTTGTAAATATATCACGGCGAGAAGCTGTAGGTTTTGTTTGGCAGCGTGGATGGGAAGCCCCATCCACGTTAAAATACCTTGTGTGAATGCATGAATTAGCTGGCAGTCACGCATAATAAAACTACCTGTGCAGACTATGGTCGAGGGGTAATGAGAGAATTAATGGCCAATTAACTAACCCCTCTGCCATGATATAAAAGAGGTGGGTGTTCAGAGGAGAGAGCAGAGCAGAGTGTAAACAGCTTAAAAACTAAACTAAAAATATACCGTACACAGGGTCAGTGAACGGAATCTGCCCAGCCTGACCTGGGTGCTTAGTTTTTGTGTTCGTGATTTTTGTTTGTGTTTAAACTTGTATTTTTGCTCCGTGAGCAGCGTGTTTTTGTTTCAATCTTTTATTTCATTTCTGTTTGAAAATAAACGGCGCCGCACCGTCTTTTCGCCCTGCAGTACTGCGTTTGTTTTTCTTCCTGCTTCTGGCCTGACACTCAGCCAATCCCTGTCACAATGTCCTTAGCAACTTTCACCACAACTGGTTAAGTGGTTCTCTAGGTGTATGTAAACAATTTAAGTGTGACATACATACAGAGAGATGGAAGGACATCTGTACCCCAGATTGTGACACTATGAGTAATGTGTGTGAAAGAACGCCCTGGCAAGTTTCATTCCAATTCCAATTCCCTTGATATATGGAGACCTGAACATATGCAAGGATCTTCCACCTCCATTATATCCCCATTGAGGTAGATAATAAGCTGGAGGTGAGAAGTGGTAAGCAGTTACACATTAGTCAGGTATGTATGGATTGATGTTCACACCATTTTGTCTTACCTCTGCTGCTGGGGTTGTGTTCGCTGCTCTCAGGATTCCCAGCTTTGTAGTAGGTGATTCCTCGGATCACTCCAGGTTGGTGCCCTGCTGCCTTGGCTTTGGGAGTGGGTTTCACACCATTAACATTTTCTTTCTTGGGCTTTATTGGTTTTTCCTTTGGGATTTTGGCTGCCTTTGGTACCATTTTACTAATATATTTATTTACTACTTTAGTCTTCTCTCCAGTTTCCTAAAATGGAGAACACAAGGATTAATTGGTGACAATGATAGTGAAGTTGAAGTTGAAGACGATGAAGTTTCTGAACGTTAAATGAATGGATACTGTCTGTGTAAAAGATCTCCAGATTAACAGACCACCTTATTACATAAATAATTAAACTTATTGTCAAATAAAAAAAAGAAAAGACTAGAAAATTTATTATGGTAGAAATTCCGATCAGTTTCAAGTTGTTGCTATTATAAACGCCCATTCCAAACAGCCAATACTAAAACGAGAAGCGTGTATTATTTGGGCTGGCCTGCTAAACCACAGCACTGCTTGACTAAACGCGGACATCCCAGGGTCAGAAATCTGCATTCCAGAATTAGCAGCTGGGGTGAGTTCATAAATGTGTGAGAGCAACACAGAGAGCATGCTGGCAAGGGAAAACATTCATGCCTGTATCAAGATCAAAAGTTAGCTCCAAGACCAAGTGGACACAGCCTTAGACCATGACAACTTCTGTGCTTTTCATTTTTTTATTTAATGTGTCCAATTTTTATTTAACCCCTGATTTTCTCCCAATTTAGAATACCCAATCGCTTTTCCCCTCACTGCAGCAATTCCCCACAAGGCTCAGGCCAGCCGAAGGTTCAGTGGATGTCAGCGAGCTACCTGCCTCTGGAGGACAAAGGCCAGCCCTGCAGGTGTCGGCCTTTGAGCTCAATGGGTGCCTGGCCAGCAGGGTTTGCTGTAGCGCGATGAGGAGAAACAGTCCCTGCCAGTTTTGCCTCCCTAACCCATAGAAGCACCAGAGTCAATGTAATGCTCCCTCAGGAGTCCCCAGCAAAGACTGGTCTGCTTTGCACAGCCAGGACTGAATTGAACACCTGTATTTGAAATCACTTAACACATAACTGATGATGGTCTAAATAAATGCTTCTCCTTCTGCTCCACGTATTGTTGCAAATTTATTATAATGACTTTTAAACAAGATATGTCTGTAAAATACAAATAAAAGATATACACAACACATTACATTAACAACAACAATTTGTCAAATATCTTGGGAATAAATTAGTTGCTTTCTGGGGGAAAGGGGGGGGGGGGTTGATAAAGCCATAAATATTTCATACTTAAATCTTTTGACATAACAAGCATTGGCTTAGCTCCTTTAACGACTCTGTATAAGCTTTAACCAACTAGCATATGGTCACAATATTGATAAAAGGTTACCCAACACCCCTCGATAGTGCTGGGCTCATAGAAATCTTAAGAGAGTACCTGGGCTTTGCTATGGGGAACAGCAGAAGCATCTTTCTGTAGCAGCTGCAGACTCAGACTCGAGATCTCCTTCTTGATGCTCATCATAATGTCAGAATAATTCTCATAGCGCTTCAGTTGGTTGCTCAAGTTTATCACGCTGTCTTTTACAAAGTCATTCTCCCTGGTGAGATTCGTCTTAATGGTCTGTAGGATGACACAAATTCAAAGTTGAAGGTACAATACTAAAAATGGCACGCTAGATTCATTTGTAGTGTCAGGTTGTGTTGATCAACCGTTGCTTGCAGAAAGTTATCTTGCAACTGAAGTCTGTCAAAACTTTAAATGTATCCAGGTGTAATGAGGCAGAGGCACAAACCAGGGACCACACCCACACACACGTGTCAGACGAGAGTCATAACTACTATGCAAAACAGCTAGGTTAATTTTGAACCTCCTCTCACCTCACTGACAGCGGGTCAGATCAGCAACAGCAGTGCATCACACCACACTGCCCCTTACACTCTTATCCCTTTAATCTCTATGAGATCCGTGTCACGGCACCAATGTACCGGGGAATTTACAAATGAGAATGTTGATCTCACAACTTGCACCTATGTTGTTTCTCGCTTGTCTTGTAACTCTTACAGTTTGTATTTGCTGTCAGAAATACTTGGCTTGTTCCTACACTGCATAACTAAATGTGCAGATTTACTAAAGCGCAACTTTTCATTTGGCGAACATCAGTGTTGGATTATACAGTATACAAATTGACTGGTTGAGGCTTGTTACAGGGAGGACTCTGTCACTGGTTCTTGCACGG
Organism: Polyodon spathula; assembly: GCF_017654505.1. Lineage (NCBI taxonomy): Eukaryota > Metazoa > Chordata > Actinopteri > Acipenseriformes > Polyodontidae > Polyodon > Polyodon spathula. The sequence continues at coordinate 6,084,652 of NC_054567.1, read as the reverse complement.
ATATGTGCAGCTGGGACCCGTAACAGGAGACGTGTTGCTAGGTGGCGTGCCCGTGGAGGCTGCTCACAGTTCGAAAAGCGTCAAAGTCACAGCTCGAGGCAGCTGCACTGCTGTGCAACACAGACGGGCGCGTCCGCTCCACAGGATCCCAACTACGGAACCCTTAAACTGCAAGACGGTGCCTGTGAGGGCGCTGCCCAGGCAAGATCGTTGCAACGACCCGGAGTCGCTGGGAGCCGGGACTTCAAGAGCAGCAGCAGGTTAGTTTAGAGGATGATGATCCCAACCAGTATTAATATTTGGCATTTATTCACTGCTGACAAACTTTAAATTTAGCCACAATATCCCACCCCCATTATTTACAGTATTTGTTTATTCTGGTTTAACCCAAGAAAAGCAGTTTTGAAGCTGTGACATTTCGACACTTAAAGCCTCTATACCTACTCTACTGCCTATGCCACTGTTTGCAGGACAAGAAATATGTATTAGCAATGATAGCTTTTTACTGTTTAGACTGTAAACTGAACTTCAAAACACCAGGGTATTAGAATAAAATATTTGGGGCTTTGAATAGAAAGAGTACAGCATTGTCTCAATGCATGCTGTAATAACTAATACCCTGTAGTAACTATATTAAAAATGTTTGCAAAACAAATCAGTACGGTTGCTTGTGTAACCTTACCTCCTCAAGGGTGTTCATCTGGGAGACCACTTTGTTGATGTAGGTGTGAACTTTGAGGAGGTCCATGCTGTACAAAGTTCCCTCCAGTAGGTCTACCATGGACTGCAGCTGTCATGTAAATCCAAAAAACAAACAATGGTTTAATTCAGGGGTTCTCAAACTTTTTTTGCTGGGCCTCCCTTTGGAAATGTTTCAGACTGTGAAGACCCCCCCACTGTACTCCGCGGGGCGATATCATATGAAATTACTGGACATAACTGGTCCCCAACCTTTGCTGGCCCTTGGGCAAAAACATTGAACAAGTAACACACCGCGGACAACTTCATACTCTGCTCTCCCTCAGCCCAAGGAAACATTCATGTGTGTAAAATAAAATACAGGGAGTGGGGATTCTAGAGTACTGCACACAGGGGGGCCCAAGGGGGGCTAGATTTAATTATGGAAGGGCACTTCAAGGCTTCTACAGTGTTTTCACATATAATAAAATGTCACACAAAAACAACTATGTTGATTAAAAAGAAATCTGCAATGGTGTAATCTGAAGCAAAACTCCATTTAAATGACGTGGAAACAACCACACACACACACCACTGTGTACCTTCCTGGAAATAAGTGAATTCTGAAGTGCCTTGAACCCCCATCGCTTCAGTATTAACCTGGAGCAGTGGTGTAGCCAGGGTTTTGTTTGGGGGTGGATAGAAATTCTTTGATGATGGTTAATAACACTGGTATAGAGTAAAATAAATATATATCAATACCATTAAAAAAATACTGAAATGAAATGCTGGGTGAGATTGGAGAAGCTGACTGACTACAGAAGCACAAGAAATATGAATGCTGTCAACACATAATTAATGATTTACAATGATCGTCAACCATATTTTTCTCTTAATAAACCACACATGTAATATATTGTGAGCAAGAACAGAACGGACCTCAAATGCATCTGTATGCATCATACCATGTGCTCACTTACTTATTAGTATAATTTATTTTTATTTATGTATAATAAATATATATATATATATATATATATATATATATATATATATATATATATATATATATATATATATATATATAAAATAATTGCTGATTCCGAATTATACTAAAAAAAAAAAAGAAAAAAGATTCAAATAAATATTTACTTAATGAAATGTGTCTGCTAAAACAGTATCTCATTTACAGTAACTCGTGATAGCATCTACCATGTAACTGCAGCAACTTGGAGAACAACAAAGAAGGCCTTCTAATCAGTTAGACTAGCAAGCACTGGCTCAATTTTATATGGTGCAGAACTAATTTATTTAAATATTTTATTTAAGGACTTACAATACCTGCATGGTGGGTGTCTTTAGTAATATCTACAACGTATTGATATTAACAATCAACAATTTTGTTACAGACTTTCTAACGTAAACAATTTTGGCTGCTACTTAATGAAACCCTAGTAAAAAACAAAGAAAAAGAACACGAAAATTGCTCAACATAAAAAAAGACCAGTCCTACTACAGTAACAGGTACAGTTTACACTGCCTCTGGGTTTCTAATCGCATGAGACCAGATTTTCCAGATTTTTTAAATCCTTCTTTTAATGTTTGCAAGCAAACTGGCTTCATCACTGACATTCTCATATCTGCTTTGACATCTGACACAGCATTTCCTTTCTCCAGCACTTCTTTTTCTGTTCTGCATACCACTCTGCCAGAGGTATATGTACTGCATGAAACAAATGCGAAAGAAGATCAAAATGGATTTATCTTTTAAATCACTGACAATTTGACTGTAATACCGTCAGCAGCAAATGCACATCTTTACGTTTTAACTAGCCCAACTCACGTGATAACTCTGGCAACTTGGAATGGAAACGCCTCTTTTTTCACCAAGTCAAGTTGTCCATCACTAGAAGGATTACAATTCACTACTATGTGAATGTGTTGAAGTCCTAAAACACAGGCTGATTAAAAGAGTGGAATAAAACACATGCCCTGGAGCATCCTTTCACCCATGAATGGGTTTAAGTCCAGTGTGGATCCAGAAATCCTCACTTACATGGAGTCCACGCTTAAAGGAAGCATTGTTACCGGTGTTCCCTTGGGTAAGGGAGGCAAAGTATCCCAGTGAGCTCAAACAGCTTCAGGCTCTCAAGCCCCTGGGTATAAAGAAGCAATTGGCTTGGTCGTGCGATTGGAGGATGCCCACAGACCTTCAGTCTTGACTCTTTATGACAGAGATGGCTGTGAATACAATATCATTAAAATTGGTATATATATTGTATATATATATATATGGATCACCATGTGAGTTGCAGCTTGAAAGTCTTTCTAAACCTAAGGGAAGTTATCTACAAGTTAAACCACGTTGAGTGCACACAGGCTGAAACCAGGTCACACTTGTTTGTGACCTTTCAAAAAAATCATTTGCACTGATTTATGATTTCTGATGAGCTGATTTAGGGCTGCAGTAGCAAAGGGGCTGAATACTTATGCAAATGAGATTAATCTGTTTTGCTCTGTAAATCTTACTTATTTATATTCTATATGCATTTTTTTAACTTTATCAATGTGGAGTAGTTTGTGTAGATTCTACATGTCTAATTTGAAAGCGTTGTGGAGTAAGCTCAGGTGCCACCAAAATGTGAAAACTTTGCAGGGGGGTGAATACTTCTGCAAACCACATTCATTCATATATATATATATATATATATATAAAATTTAGTATCTCCAATTATTTTTACCCCTGATTTTCAGATTGTCTCCTAATTTGAAATGCCCAATTATTATTATTATTATTATTATTATTATTATTATTATTATTATTTATTATTATTACACCGTGTAACAATTTATTTTTTTGTTTGTTCCTGGGTAGTAAGTGTTATTTCCTAATTGCTTATGCCTCAAAAGTATAGAAAATGGTTATTATTCCTCACAAACTTTGCTTTTGTGACCAGGACAGTGATATTTCAAAATGTCACTATTTCCAATGGGAAAATGGCAAAATGTGTGTCTTTTCGTTCACATAAAGTCAGAAAAAAACAACATATGAATCCAAATTAACATGTATTTATACTAAAGTAATACAAAAATGACTACAAAAGATTTAGAAGCGAGTAGTTTTTCGAGATTTACGATTATACTGTAACTTTTTTCTGACTTTATGTGATTCAAACTTGTGATCTCTGGTTGTGTGACTCACCCGGCACGCTGCACGGCAATGTTTTTACTGGGGAGTCATTCGGGGACCCCATATAATCCAATAACATCTTTCATAAACCTATTGTGCAATTATTACACAAATATGAATTTCTGCTTTGACTCTGGAGAAGTGAGCTCAGAACTAGACTGTTGATGTGCTAATTTGAGGTAATAAAGTGGGTTTTAAGGAGTTGATTACAGCTTCTGTTAAGTGTGTTGTAGATTCTGTATACAGCTGCATTTCGTTTGGATATGATTAATTAACAACGTTTGTAATTCCACTAAATTGACTTTATTTTCTCTAAAGGCTGTATCACTAACGTTTAACTCTTAAAAGGCTTCCAGCAAACAGCTTTGTCATTTTTAATAAAAGCTGGCACGAGTATAAAATAGTGCAGCTCTTTTATTATATTTAAATTGCACATAAAGAACTGAAGAGTGTGTCTGTCACAGTACTAAACACTTAAGAGCACAGTTTGAGAAGGGGTGTGTGCACTCTATAATATCCCCCTTTCCTTTTAGTTATGGGGCTGCACTTCACCACAGGTTTACATAAAGGGTCTACTCTTAAAGCATGTTCTGCCTCGATTGAAGACTTCATTTAGGTACAAATGGCAGCATGTTTATCTTATAATTGTAATCAGCTTAATTTATATGCAAATGTATTTTCTGAACACTTAGGATGAGGACAGGGACTAAAATGCAACAATGCTTTTCAAGTTAACAAATGTTCCTTATTCCCTAAGACTTTCTCACCACCTACATTGAAAAGTGCCTGTCGTAAGTTTGTGAGTAGATTTTTATCTTATATATAAGGAGGCTGTGTGGTCCAGTGGTTAAAGAAACAGCCTTATAACCAGGAGGTCCCTGGTTCAAATCTTGTAGAGATACAAGACTAGGGCGTGTGGTCAGTAAGAAGACACTTAGGTCCAAAACATCAGCCACGCATACTGAAGTTTCAACATTTTCAATGAAAACATATTTGTTGTAACCACTGCAGTTTAAGCAGAAAACACTTTCATTTTCTAAGTCAGTCCATTGAAAAGATGTTTGGTGAACAGTGGCATCTCATGCAGTATTTATATTAAATAAAAATAACCCAGTTTGTGTTTCAAATTATAATAAAACGTGTTTAATCTTAAGTGCTCAGATTTGGTTGTGTTAGAAGTCGTGGCTTTCATGTTTATATGTGTGACAGCACAACCTCCAGTGGTTATAAGAGTGTCCTCTCTTGCACTCTGTGATCAAACACAGTGTTTCCCTTCACCATGCAGGGTGAGTCACAATGAAAACTCAATGTATATGGCAATTATAAGACTATCGTTAGAAGAATGGTTAAAAAAAAAAAAAAACAAACACTGACAGCTAGTAAGAAACAGTCTGCTTGACTGCCAAATTCCACACAAGTCTTCAAATACAAGGAGACAACTATGTAAGTATGCACAGAGACCAGCGGAGATGAACTCCAGGAATGTCACTGATGGATATTAGAAACGGCACTCCTTTTACCACGCTCCATCCATCAAGCTGTCGTGCTGATCTCCATGTACCGGGTGTTGTCAGTTTGGTAAATCTTTGAGGGGTTGAGTCAGATCAAAGCTGCTTATAATGTTATCAAGGAGATGAGTAGTGAGACTGTGCTGATTGACCTCCATAAAGGCTCTTCTCGGGTTACAGACAACACTCTGCACAACCAACATCTATTTCTTCTTTGTTGTCCTTCGATGGTACAATACATGCTTCTTAGTTTAAGAATGCTCACTTCCCCTCCCCCTAAACAGCTCAGAGCAAATTGAGAGAGCTCAGAGCACCCTGCATGTGCTTACTTAGAACACACAGCATTCAGCAACTGTATGTGCTGAAGCAGCAGTGACATGCACACAGAGCTGTTTGCTTGTCTGAGCTTGTTCTTCATTTGTCTGTTTGCTTTTGTCATTTTGCACCACTGAAAATAAGCAGCCCATGGCTAATTTCAATGTTATGTTTTTACTAAACTAATGAATTGCTCTTTGTGTGCAGCCATTGAGCTGTTGCAGATGTAAATGTAGAATGTTTGTATTGCATCATTTCTAGACAAACAACAGCTAGCCCAAGTTCTGCTGTAAGTTCCTTTAAGTCAGTACTTCACGTAAATACACCAATAGCTCAAATGTATTCAACTGTTCCACGACTTTTCAAACACATGTTATCTTAAAATTAAGGGCAAACACGCTCCCTTATCAAATCAACATCAAAGGCATTGCAATGGTTTTATACTAAACACTCTGCATACATTTTTTTTAATATAAAAATAAATGAAAAGGCAAGAGTTTCCATTATGTACTTTGCTATGAGATGTACATAATGTAAATGTACACATTAACTGTGCAATCTCACAAAGCAGCCGTACAATTTTCCAGATGTGTACATCCAATTGACGGACAATTTTCAGAATCATAGAAAAAAGAATTGTAAAGAATGTGCACCTATGTGGCTTTACAGTAAAACGTCTGTATAAGAAGACCACATCCTACAAAAGACCCACTGAACTACTTTGATATGACTAAAGAAATAATCCTAGTTATAACTAATGTACTGCTTTGGTTTGACTTGGACGAACTCAAGCAGAGAATGGGACAGTACTGGCATGGCACTGCCTTCTGGCTTTAGCAGTATTACTTCCGAATGATCACCACATTGTACTTTTCTTAAAGGCTGTGAGGTCCTGCTGACAGCAGTGGTGTGATAAACAGTTGAAAGATGGCGTGTCTGGGAGAGGCAAGTGAATGTAATTCAGTGGGGCCCCTATTAGTGGCATGGGCTTCTGGTTTTAACGTGATTTGTGTGCTTTGCATTTATATATCAGCTTGTGAGCACACAGTTAGACAGCAAGCGTGGGACATGTGGCACATCTATGCAGTTTGGAAAAGAATGTGTTCTACTGTACTGTACATGATACCGCTGCCTGTAATATTTACAAATTCTTCTTGAATACTAAAAGAGTAATGGGCTTGATTTTACAGCGCTAACTCCAGTATGCAATATACTTCAAAAGAAGAAAAATACACGTTTCGGCTCCTTTCATTAGAAACATTGAAAAGACTTCTAGTTTAAACATCATTTTTTGTTTCTTTTGGTATTCCTACATAAAACATGAACCTAACAACTGGTACTGTGGCTCTCAGAAGTATTCACTACTATGTTACAACATGGAATCAAAATGGACTTAATTAGGAGTTTTTGCCACTGATCAACACAAAAAAGTCCATAATGTCAAAGTGAAAAATAAAATCTACAAATTGTTCCAAATTAAATAAAAATACAAAACAGAAAAGAATTGTTAATAAAATGTGGAAAAGTCCAAGGGGGTGAACACTGTTGAGAGTCACTGTATATGCTGCAACAATGTCTATTAAACATTCAAGTTGTTTCTTTCTCATTTTGACATAACATGGAGTAAATTACAAACTGAAACAGACGCTATAAAAAACAGAATATAAAATAGTAGAATTCTTTAACTCCTAGTTTTTAAAAGAAGAAAAGAGCATGCTAATGTTACAAAATGAAAAACAAAACACATTGGGAGTCTTTAAGAGAACCTGAAATATACGGTTTTGTAAAATTAACAGATGTTTTACCTCTTATAAAAACATGAGCTAATTACAAACCTGAGTAAATGCTTTGAAATTATAACACTAAATTCTTTGATCATCTTTTTGACTATAAGCCTTCATTAGACATTGATAAAAAATAAGCGACTTTAAGAATATTACTATTTTATTATTTTTTTTGTATTTTTACATCTAACAATTAAGTTTTTTTTTTTTACTGACTATACTGTTAAATTGCTATTATTACTTTTATTGCTAATAAATTACTGAAAGTTGACTTCATTTTCTGTGGGGCTTGCCATTTTAATGTGAGGGGTTAGGACTCCCACTTTTTACCTTGAGCAGCTCTGGAGCCTGCTTCTTCAGCTTCTCCATCTTCCACTCGTTCTCGCAGGGGTTGAGCGAGGCTGGCGGGGCGGTGCAGGAGCACTTGCAGTCAGACCCGGAGCTCACCGTCTCCACTGTGTAGAAGTCCTCCACACGCATGCTCCCGTTCCTGACACGGCTGCAGGCATCCTTGCTCAGGGGCCTCATGATGCACTTGCAGCGGCAGTCCGAGCCTTCCGACGTCATGCGCACCTGGTCAGTGTCTCCAAATACCTGATTCAAAAAGCCGCTGAGAGTTAGAAAAGCCACAGCAAGACCTGTCAGTTTGACTGATGTACAGTTTCACTAATGTACAGATCGCTCAGCTATCAAGACTGGTATCCCTGGCTACCTATTTTTTTTTAAAATAGTCTTTGGTCATGCATCAAACAGTAATTAACACATGAATGTACCCTTATAAAACTTTACTGAAATCCACAGGAAAATTTAACACTGAATACTATAGTTAAAGCATGTTAAAGCACAGCCGGGCATGCTAAAACCACTGCAGGCAATCGGGTTTAAAACTCAATCTAACTGGCTTTGGTTGCACTCTGAAATCAGAAGGATTTGGCACTAGCAATAAATGGCTTCAAACTGAATTTCAAAGTTGTTGTTCATTGCATATTTTCAAGTGTTTTCTTTATCTCTGAATTCTACTTTGGTCTGACCTTCAACATGGTATCTGCAAGCAAGGTGAGCTATGTTTTAAAAGTACAGAAGTACCATTTGGAACGCCAGGATCCAGACTGCCCCCAGCAGTACGATAAGACAATGATAAAGCTGCATATTTCTATACTCCATCCACTCACTTTCAAAGAGGCCTGCTGGTCAAGTTTGCAATACGAGGGCTTATGCTGTCATCAGTCCAAAGCAAGATTTAGTGGCCCACAAAGAGCTAGCAAGGCACACATGTGGTGTTAATAACGCAGTACTGCAGAATATAACCACTATGTAGGTTTACAGGTACTGTGGTCATTTCAAATACTGGTCTACCCTTTTAAAGGGCTATAATTTCAAACTGTTTACTCCAGTCTTTTAACTCCAAACAGTGCAGCCCTGCTTAAAGACCACCTCAGTACAAAGGCTGCCCTGTAATAATGGCCTTTTGGGGGGTGACAGTCCCTGGGATAAGGCAATGACAGGGGCTGTACGGTTACTAAACTGAATATTCCAGGACTCCTTGGAAATACAATATCAGTCTCAGTGGTTCTCAAAGAAGATATATTTAGAAATGACACACTGTGGCATGCGCTGTGGTCCAACAGCCAGATTCTCTGAGATTATTTATGCATTTTTATAATTGCATGAGCACAAATTCAAGTGTTGGTTTAAATAAGGGGGGAAAGGGGGGTGAGATTAATGCATCCACAATACTCCTGTAATTCTACATGGTTCTGCATACAGCCAGACCTGATAACATATACACCCATTTAAATAAAAGAACTCATTTACAACCCAACCTTTCCCACTGGCTTATGTGTATTTCTAAATTGTTGTTTTACGTCTGTTGAATAGGTGCCTTGTTATATCTTATAAATCAACCAATCACAATGCTTTTTCCAGGAACTTTCTTTTTCACACTGGAAATCCAGGTACAGTGTGAGGGAATCGGACCCCAAGGTAGAGTTTACAACATTCCAGAAACACAATTCTACCCCTATTTCAAACAGCTGTGGTACTATGGATCTAATTTGGTACACGTACTGTGCCAAGCTTTGAGGGAGGGTGTGAGCTTATGACTTCCTGTCTTTGAACGCTGATAAAATGGCACATTACAAATGTGGGTCTCTGAGTTGCAGACACATTTGGGTGCTTTCCAAGGCATGGGTACTGGTCTGGACTGCTCAGAAAGTGATTCTTGCGCAATATTTGAAAGGCAGATTTATTTATTAGGTTCTGTGCCACAGGGAAGGTTTGATAGAAGCTGCTGGATCTGCCAGTGCTTGTCCTCTTTAGGAGTGTATGAATTCAGTGTAAAATGCCTGTGGTTTACATTTATATTTATGGTTTCAATATATTTCTCTGTAGCAATGGATTAAGGTGCCAAATAATCTTGCAGCCATTCATCTTTCCTGGCTTCAAAGGCATTACTGTAGCTCGGTTTCTGAAGACGGGGTAACGCAGAACTTTGTGATCTGCAATTGGAACTCATTTACTGGAGACTACACAGTGATTAAAGATGAGGAAAAATGTTCTGTTTTTACATTCCCATTTAAGGTGCAATTAATTAGTACTTTTAATTACATGCCTTCCCTTCAAAATTTGATCATTTATGTAACAAAATTATTCCAGTAAATCTTAACCAATACGTATTACCAAAACGTATGGTAAATGTACATGTGATTTTTTTTTTAAACAGTTTATTTTCATAGCAAATAGTGATCTAAAAATCCCCAAACATATGCTGACTGTCCATGTTCTCCGTTCAGCACGCACACTGAGGTGTAGACAGTATGTTCTCTGTTCAGCACGCACACTGAGGTGTAGACAGTATGTTCTCTGTTCAGCACGCACACTGAGGTGTAGACAGTATGTTCTCTGTTCAGCACGCACACTGAGGTGTAGACAGTATGTTCTCTGTTCAGCACGCACACCGAGGTGTAGACAGTGTGTTCTCTGTTCAGCACGCACACTGAGGTGTAGACAGTGTGTTCTCTGTTCAGCACGCACACTGAGGTGTAGACAGTGTGTTCTCTGTTCAGCACGCACACTGAGGTGTAGACAGTGTGTTCTCTGTTCAGCACGCACACTGAGGTGTAGACAGTGTGTTCTCTGTTCAGCACGCACACTGAGGTGTAGACAGTATGTTCTCTGTTCAGCACGCACACTGAGGTGTAGACAGTATGTTCTCTGTTCAGCACGCACACCGAGGTGTAGACAGTATGTTCTCTGTTCAGCACGCACACCGAGGTGTAGACAGTATGTTCTCTGTTCAGCACGCACACCGAGGTGTAGACAGTATGTTCTCTGTTCAGCACGCACACCGAGGTGTAGACAGTATGTTCTCTGTTCAGCACGCACACCGAGGTGTAGACAGTATGTTCTCTGTTCAGCACGCACACTGAGGTGTAGACAGTATGTTCTCTGTTCAGCACGCACACTGAGGTGTAGACAGTATGTTCTCTGTTCAGCACGCACACTGAGGTGTAGACAGTATGTTCTCTGTTCAGCACGCACACTGAGGTGTAGACAGTATGTTCTCTGTTCAGCACGCACACTGAGGTGTAGACAGTATGTTCTCTGTTCAGCACGCACACTGAGGTGTAGACAGTATGTTCTCTGTTCAGCACGCACACCGAGGTGTAGACAGTATGTTCTCTGTTCAGCACGCACACCGAGGTGTAGACAGTATGTTCTCTGTTCAGCACGCACACTGAGGTGTAGACAGTATGTTCTCTGTTCAGCACGCACACTGAGGTGTAGACAGTATGTTCTCTGTTCAGCACGCACACTGAGGTGTAGACAGTGTGTTCTCTGTTCAGCACGCACACCGAGGTGTAGACAGTGTGTTCTCTGTTCAGCACGCACACCGAGGTGTAGACAGTATGTTCTCTGTTCAGCACGCACACCGAGGTGTAGACAGTGTGTTCTCTGTTCAGCACGCACACTGAGGTGTAGACAGTGTGTTCTCTGTTCAGCACGCACAGCGAGGTGTAAACAGTATGGTTGTTAGCAACTTTATTTTGCTTAGTAGACCACTACTTTCAGTTATTTTATTGATGCTATCTTTAAATTTTCACATGGATCTATGTGGTGCATAGAATGAAGCTACAAAACTTACACAATAACTGCTTTGAATGAACAATAAGCTTTTACTACTAATTCAATTTCTACCTACCTAGTGTTAATTACAGGAGCAGTTATCACTAATTCCAGCTGGAGACAATAATAAAACCCCCTTAATAAGTCTCCATAATTAAGAGATCCTGACATCAAATAACCTAAATCTTGTAGGAACAGCAGTATGGCAACATTTCACAAAAGGCATTTGGGTTAAACCTCTTGCTTATGCACCTACTTGAAGATGCCACCCCATTTTGCTTTAGGCCCCTTTCAACTTTCCAAATCAAACACCTGGGTTTGTTTTCTGCTGTGGTTTTGATTTAAATTACATGAGAGTAAGTGTTACAACTTAAGCACCAACTTAGACATAGGTTCTTTTACTGTAAACTAATGTGATCCATTTGCTTTTCCTTCCATGTGATGATGTAGATATCCTTCTGCCTGGTGTTGATGGGTGAAGTATAATGCTGGCTCCAGGGATCAGCCTATTTTGCCTCCCCAACGCATCAGCACACACAACGGCTGCATGCTGGCCTCAGGGTCAACCACTGTGCGACCTCCCCAGCGTGTCAGCATGACAACCGTCTGGACTGAGCTGAGCAGGGTACTTCTCTGGGGTCTTCAAGTGGGGACCTTCCATCCTTGGTGTTCTGTCAACTAGCCCACGACACCTTAAGAGGGTTCTACAATGATTCTGGCATCCCGGCATCACACTCCTCCGTTCCCCACTCTGCTAATCTTATTCTTATATCTTAACCCAGCTTATTTACCTTCTTCCTTTACATCGACATTGCTTTCTTTCTATGATGCTTGAAGTCCCCAGCCAGAATCTTTTCATCTCAACCAGAGCCAGTAGCTGCACCTCTCTGCTGCTTCAAATAAGTTCTTCACTATGCATCGCAACTCTTGACCACTGAGTCCGATGTCTCTTTGAAACTGGGCTGTGGAGTGTGCCACAATTCCTCGACAGCCCACCTCCGCTGGGTAAACCTCGCTGTTCCACTTCGGCAGCCAGTTGAGTGTACTGAAGTTTCGTCCTCTCATATGCCTCATTCACAGCATCCTTCCATGGCACTGTTAACTCTACCAGGTGAACAAGGCGTGCTGATCCAGACCACAAGATAATATCAGGTCGAAGGTTAGGGGTGGCAATCTCATGTGGAAAAATAAATCGCTGTCTAACATCTGCCAGCATTTTCCAGTCTCTACCAACCTCCAGTTGTCTTACACGAGGTTTGATCTCAATACCTTTTCTTGGTGGTTGCTCCCCTGGATGGAGGAATGTTGTTTTTTTTCTTCATGTGTCATATATTGCTGGAACTGATGGCAACCTGTTGGTCATGCTGCGCTTGTTTACAACATTGCAGCACCTAGTCAAGAGCGACCTTACATCCTGTCAAAATGTGCCCTAATGTAGCTAGCGATGAACACAAAGAACACCACGGATCCTCTCCTACCCATAGATTAAGGTTCTGTGGTGATGGGAGAACATCATATGTTGACCTGATGAGGAAACTGATCCTGCTCTGTTCCATTGTCCATAGATCTCGTCAGGCGATCTTGTGCTGTTCCACACTCTCCCATCTCGTCCATCCTCCCTGCTTGGCCTGGGAAACTGCCTTTATGCACCTCATCCTCGCCTCCTGCTTTTGCACCTCGTTGACTACCAGCTTCCACCATTGAACTGGGGCTGCTTTATGCCATGTAGCAGGAGCTGAATTGAGACCAAGGCCTCCTCTTACATGCTGTACTTGACCCATGATATCACTGATATGAAGGGCTGCCTTTGCATCTTCCCCAGCTTCCTTTGCCGCCCACTTTCTTCCATTTTTCAACACAGGTGCTGCCTCCCTCACACATTCATCGTGTGACTCTACCAATGACATTTCCAACTGAACCTTGGCGCACTTAAACTCCTCGGTTAGAGCTGAGACTGGCAGCTGCAATATCCCTTTACCATACAGTCCCACTCTGCTGAGGCAACGTGGGACTCCTAACCATTTCCTGACGTATGAACTGTATACTGTTTCCAGCTTCTCTATTGTTGTCAAGGAAACCTCATACACAGTGTGTGGCCACAGAAGTCTCGGCGGTAGACCAAACCAAAAGCACCAGAGTTTAATTTTGCCCAGTAAAGCGCTGCTGCCTATGCTCTTCAACCATCACACTGCTTGTTCTCTCACATCTAGCTCCCTAAGACAGCCACTTACTTTAGTGTTTTTGGGCATTACTTTACATATGGCCAGAAGAAGTCAACTGGAAATAATGGGATTTAAGGAAACTGTCGTGCTTCAAACATGACAGCCCAAGCTCAGGTAAAATTAAGGGACCTATTTACAAAACCCTATCTTTTTAAGTCTGTTTTGATTGATGTTTGGAATTCATGTTTCTTGTCTGTCTTCACATATTCTTCTAGTGCCTACATGTATCATTTTTCTGGTCTGGTTGAGCTCTGGGAAGGATGTGGCTCATCTGGCTTTACCATCTCACGTGAATATAGATTCAGTGAAGTGGCACTTCAAGATGCTTGAGGTTGCAGGCAGATGTTCAGTGTTCACAATGTAAACAGTCACAGCTGGCTATAATAAAAAAAAAAAAACAGCTCACCATCCCTAGTGCACACATCCCTACCCATACAGGATTCTTGGGTGAATGAAAGAATTTTGCAATGCATGTTTTCTATGGAACACAGGTTTACAACTGGGAAGCAAATATGACTCAAAGAAACCACTGATTTCAGCACGCTGAAGCAGGGCCTCCAGTAGTCCTCTAGCTCCATACCACCTATTTTTTTTATAACCTTGGTTGTTGTACCTTTTAGGCCAAAAATCTGTATACTTGTCAAAGTAATGGTGCACTGAAATATGAATTTGTCAAAAACAAAACTGTTTCTCTCTTTGTCTCTCTCTCCCTTTCTCTGTATACTCACCTGAGAGCAACAGGGTGTGAAGACAGTCTAAAAAAATCCAGTCTGGACTGGTAATATGAAGAGGCCTATAAAACACACAGTCAGATTGAAACGAAGCCCTTTACCGGGGGCCCAGAAACCTGTAGACCACAACTGGAAAGCTAATATGAATAATGTGCCAAAGAAGTCCAAACACCTGGTAGTGCTGAACAATTTCTTTAAAAGAATACCTACCAAGGCACAGTGCCTAAGAATACCAAGTTCCCAGTTGAGCTAAACAGGGTAACAATAATCTGTTGATGTTAAGGGGATCCTTTCCTTGTTTAATGTAAGGGGCAGGATTTAAAAAAAATAAAAAAACAGCGTTATTGTATCAAACTTGTGGTATAGTAACGACAGCTTTAGTAGCAAGAGATTTTCAAACAAAATGTGTTAATTAAATCAATCCATTAATGCTTTGAGGTCGTTCATGAACGCATGTCTCATTAAAAAGCTTAATTATCACATCTACACCACTTCCTGTCTCAATGCCCAGATAAGGGGAATTAGTTAATCAAAATGCATGAAAAATGAATGGCCGCATAATTCACTGTTATGGAAACTACTAATGACAGGGAAGTGGCTCTCCCACCAGCGAGCAGCAGCCAAATGGAAATGAAAAATAACAGGACTAGCAGGAGGGGTATCTAGAGTGTACAACACTGCAGATGCTAGCATACCAGAATTACATGTAAAGCAGAGTGTCACATGTGAAACTGAAGGATGCGCGAGTTTAAAAACAGCTCCACTAATGTAGCAATATTGTGGGAAACTCCTCTGATCACATGAAAATGAGGCAGAGGGGATGGGAATAGGTCTCAGGAGTTCATCTCAGTAGAGAGCTCTTGGCAGCAAAATAAAGGTCATTTTTAGGGTCATTCCAAAGTATTTGTCTGCTTTCAGCATCCGTGTGCAATACCTTAATGCTGTACAATTTTAAATTGGGTGTAAAATCTTGATACTAAAAGCTAGGTCAACAACACACCTCCAGCTTTTAGACACTATAATATTAAAGGGTGCGAGGGTTGACGAGCCTGCACCGCCTGGGGCTGACGAGCCTGCAGCCTGCACCGCCTGGGGCTGACGAGCCTGCACCGCCTGGGGCTGACGAGCCTGATGAGCCTGCACTGCTTGGGGCTGACGAGCCTGCACTGCCTGGGGCTGATAAGCCTGCACCGCCTGGGGCTGACGAGCCTGATGAGCCTGCACTGCTTGGGGCTGACGAGCCTGCACTGCCTGGGGCTGACGAGCCTGCACTGCCTGGGGCTGACGAGCCTGCACTGCCTGGGGCTGACGAGCCTGACGAGCCTGCACTGCCTGGGGCTGATAAGCCTGCACTGCCTGGGGCTGACGAGCCTGACGAGCCTGCACTGCCTGGGGCTGACGAGCCTGCACTGCCTGGGGCTGACGAGCCTGATGAGCCTGCACTGCTTGGGGCTGACGAGCCTGACGAGCCTGCACTGCCTGGGGCTGACGAGCCTGCACTGCCTGGGGCTGATGAGCCTGCACTGCCTGGGGCTGACGAGCCTGATGAGCCTGCACTGCCTGGGGCTGACGAGCCTGCACTGCCTGGGGCTGACGAGCCTGCACCGCCTGGGGCTGACGAGCCTGACGAGCCTGCACTGCCTGGGGCTGACGAGCCTGACGAGCCTGCACTGCCTGGGGCTGACGAGCCTGCACGAGCCTGGGGCTGACGAGCCTGACTGCCTGGGCTGCCTGGGGCTGACGAGCCTGCACCGCCTGGGGCTGACGAGCCTGACGAGCCTGCACTGCCTGGGGCTGACGAGCCTGCACTGCCTGGGGCTGACGAGCCTGATGAGCCTGCACTGCCTGGGGCTGACGAGCCTGATGAGCCTGCACTGCCTGGGGCTGACGAGCCTGATGAGCCTGCACTGCCTGGGGCTGACGAGCCTGATGAGCCTGCACTGCCTGGGGCTGATGAGCCTGCACCGCCTGGGGCTGACGAGCCTGCACTGCCTGGGGCTGACGAGCCTGGTGAGCCTGCACTGCCTGGGGCTGACGAGCCTGATGAGCCTGCACTGCCTGGGGCTGACTGCACTGCCTGGGGCTGACGAGCCTGCACTGCCTGGGGCTGACGAGCCTGCATGGCCTAGGGCTACCATGCCAGCAACGCCGCTGCCAGCTCCACCATCACCATGCCAGAGTACCCAGCGCCAATGCCACTGCCGGAGTGTTCCGCACTGAGAACAGCATGGCCGCTACCAGCGGCAACGCCTGGTCCGGAGCGAGGGTCACACGCTGAGGGCAGCATGGCCGCTGCCAGCACCAACGCCTGGTCCGGAGCGAGGGTCACACACTGAGGGCAGCATGGCCGCTGCCAGCACCAACGCCTGGTCCGGAGCGAGGGTCACACGCTGAGGGCAGCATGGCCGCTGCCAGCACCAACGCCTGGTCCGGAGCGAGGGCCACACGCTGAGGGCAGCATGGCCGCTGCCAGCGCCAACGCCTGGTCCGGAGCGAGGGCCACACGCTGAGGGCAGCATGGCCGCTGCCAGCACCAACGCCTGGTCCGGAGCGAGGGCCACACGCTGAGGGCAGCATGGCCGCTGCCAACGCCAACGCCTGGTCCGGAGCGAGGGTCACACGCTGAGGGCAGCATGGCCGCTGCCAGCACCAACGCCTGGTCCGGAGCGAGGGTCACACGCTGAGGGCAGCATGGCCGCTGCCAGCACCAACGCCTGGTCCGGAGCGAGGGTCACACGCTGAGGGCAGCATGGCCGCTGCCAGCACCAACGCCTGGTCCGGAGCGAGGGCCACACGCTGAGGGCAGCATGGCCGCTGCCAGCACCAACGCCTGGTCCGGAGCGAGGGCCACACGCTGAGGGCAGCATGGCCGCTGCCAGCACCAACGCCTGGTCCGGAGCGAGGGTCACACGCTGAGGGCAGCATGGCCGCTGCCAGCGCCAACGCCTGGTTCGAAGTGCCCAGCACCTCTGCCACTGCAGAGTGTCACACACTGAGGGCAGCATTACCACTGCCTGTGCCACCGCCATTTCCGGAGCACACTTCCGACTCCCGACTCGTTTGCAACTGGTTTGCGACTATCAAGACAGGCGCAACACTTTAGTACACCTACCCCATTGTGTTGAAGGTGTCTGTTGTTATAACATGTTTGGCCATATGCATAAAAGACAGCAGTAATTTCTGCCCGTTAAAATTGATTTATTGGGAAGTATTTAACATGTGATTTATAAAACTACTGTCTGGTTATTTTATTGGCCAGTAATGGTTTTAGATGTGATTTTCCATCACGGATTGTTACCGAGAGTTTGTATCTAACCATTGTTAGAGGTATGCAAATGAGCTGTGTCCCCTTAACACGTCATTGGCTTACACTGCCTGTTTACATCGTCACATTACAGCTACGGGGCACGTCTGGAGGTAATGTAAATGCTTCTTTCTTTCTTTGTCTCTTTCTTTCTCTTTGGTGACTGCAATGTTGGTGTTTGTGTGTTCATAATTACCTACCTATAACACAGCAAGGTCTGTCCCTGTGCAAAATGATTTTAATGCTTTTTTGATCAAGGTGAAGCATAACCCATTCGTAAGTATTCATACTGGGAGAAAAATAATTTATGTTTTTAAATTATAATCCGTGTGCATTTTAATTTTAAATAGATTGAAAACCCTGCCTGTCACACAATTGGATTAGAAAATGCTACATATTTCTTGCAATTTATTTTGAGTTACTTCCTGAACTAATCCCGTTTGACACAAATATGTTTTACATCACCTAGAAATTTGGGATTGAGACATAATAATACAAAAAAAAACAACCAATGAACATAGTTTAGATATTTTATGTAACATCGTGTAATCAAAGAAACTACAAAATGATATCGCAAGAGTCTACCGAAAGCCAAAATACAGTGTACTTCATATCAGATTTCTAAATGGCACATTTTTCAATTTGTCAGTTTTTCATTAAGTATCATTGGAAAGCTACAAAGAAAGTTATTCAGCAGGTTTCATTCGACTTTATGAAGCTAAATTAATTCATTCTATAGGGTGATGCAAAACTTTTGGCCATAGCTGTAAATGATAAGCACGGGGACTTATAAAATATAATTTACTTTACAAAGATTTGAGCTGCCTCTATCGGTAGGTGGAATCCTGTGAAAAATATGTACTAGATTTCTGCGCAGGGACAGTGATCAATAAAAACTAAAACTAGTGTTTTTTTTTTGTTTTTATCCAAATCATGCAGTGAGTGTGCAGCTTTCCTTCTACAGGAACAGCCTTGTTTCCAGCATTTCAGCTCTTCAGTTGATGATCTCGTTCTGTCCATAGGACTGTATTCCTTCGAATTTAAGACGCAGCCCAAATTTCCCACCCTCTATTTGAAGAAAAAATAAAACATCAAACAGATCTGCATTCACTGTATAGTTTGAGGGATCACTCTGATTGGCTTGTGACATTGGCGTGCCTGTTGCCTACAAGAACATTTCTATGGCATTTTTACATAAGTTTCGTGTTATATATCCCCATATGTTGCTACAACTGCTTAAATAATGTATCTGTCATTTTTCTTTTCATTGTTAACATCCTGACAACTTTTTACACTTAGAACTTTATACTGTTTCAAAGCTGTTTTCAAAACGGCTGCTCTAGTGCACTGGGGTTTGAGATCTGGGTTTGAAATCACTGCAGAAACAGCGATTTTTGCTGTGAGCGATTATTGCTGTGTTACCTGTTTGACAATGTGGACAATAATCCTGACACTATCAGTGCATTAGAGAGTCCCTCCCCTCACGTCTGTATTTAGAGAAAATGTGACCCCGCATACAGGCTGGATTAGCTCGTCGCTCATTCACTTATCTTTCACAACGTGTTATTTTACATGGTCTGGAATATCTTCACATTGACCCCATGTTTACATTGTATTTGTATTTAATATTTAAAAACAGTACCAGAAATCCTGCCAGTGTAAAGTTTTATAAATTTGCTTTGTTAAAAATATCTGGATGAAGTGCAGCTGTGAAATTTTCATGCTGCCTTCACATAAATCTGCAACTAAAAATAAGATATTTTATTACTGGATTAAACAACTACTTTATTATAGTATGGGCTGCCCTTTCAGTAGCCCAAATAACCATTATCAATGGCAGAGTCTCAGGATTGTCTGCAGCTGTCGAGTACAGAGGAATAAACCCTCACTTCCTGCAGCACAATAATGCGGCCGTACCCCACACGCTGCTGCATGTGATTAAACGCAAAGGCGTTGAAAAAAACTATAAACAGAGAGGTGAACACACTTCTTTGATCTACTCTGCAGCAATTGAGTGCTAACATTATAGGGAGACTTTTCATGGAGGTTTCCTGCAGTCTCATGTGGTCCTGGCCAGCCTAGATGTGGTTACACTTACTCCTCAGGTTCAAGGCAGACAAACAACTGCCAGTGTTCCACTTACTAGCCTTTTAAAAATACATTTCCTTATTCCATATTATCTTTGATTCAGTTGACTACCTCTACAGTAATAAAAGCAACAGCAGATTTTTTTTAGTCAGTAGCGCAGGTATAAGATCATACCAATGTTCCGTGTGGGAGGGTGTGTTGAGAAGTTGCTTTTAAAAAGTAATCCATTAGTTACAAGTTACTTGAACAACAGTGTAACTATTTACAGTAACTTACAGTATTACTTTGAAAAAAATGTAACTACCAGTAGTTAGTTACAAACAGTTACTTCTCAGGCACAGTTTACATTTTGAAGAGAATTTTCTCGGTTTAGTCAGGCTGCAGCTTAAAATATTTTTTTGAAGGTCCAGCTACCGAATCCACAGGAGAGTGTTGAAAAGTACGTTCATGTGACTTGCACTGTTGAAGCGCTTTTTGATTTCCACGTTATGCATTAGCAGGAGTCTTTTTTAAATGTCAATATAAAGTAACTCATTTCTTCACATAAAATAATACATAATTACCTTTGGTTTTCTGAAACATTAGTTACAAGTTAGTGAAAATGTAATCACAGCAGTAATGTGTTACTCCCCCACACTGGGAGGATGGTGTTGTGTTACACTGAGCTGTTTCTGCAGTAATGTGTTACTCCCCCACACTGGGAGGAGGGTGTTGTGTTACACTGAGCTGTTTCTGCAGTAATGTGTTACTCCCCCACACTGGGAGGAGGGTGTTGTGTTACACTGAGCTGTTTCTGCAGTAATGTGTTACTCCCCCACACTGGGAGGATGGTGTTGTGTTACACTGAGCTGTTTCTGCAGTAATGTGTTACTCCCCCACACTGGGAGGATGGTGTTGTGTTACACTGAGCTGTTTCTGCAGTAATGTGTTACTCCCCCACACTGGGAGGATGGTGTTGTGTTACACTGAGCTGTTTCTGCAGTAATGTGTTACTCCCCCACACTGGGAGGATGGTGTTGTGTTACACTGAGCTGTTTCTGCAGTAATGTGTTACTCCCCCACACTGGGAGGAGGTTACACTGAGGTGTAATGTGTTACTTACACTGAGCTGTTTCTGCAGTAATGTGTTACTCCCCCACACTGGGAGGATGGTGTTGTGTTACACTGAGCTGTTTCTGCAGTAATGTGTTACTCCCCCACACTGGGAGGAGGGTGTTGTGTTACACTGAGCTGTTTCTGCAGTAATGTGTTACTCCCCCACACTGGGAGGATGGTGTTGTGTTACACTGAGCTGTTTCTGCAGTAATGTGTTACTCCCCCACACTGGGAGGAGGGTGTTGTGTTACACTGAGCTGTTTCTGCACAGGATGGTGTTGTGTTACACTGAGCTGTTTCTGCAGTAATGTGTTACTCCCCCACACTGGGAGGATGGTGTTGTGTTACACTGAGCTGTTTCTGCAGTAATGTGTTACTCCCCCACACTGGGAGGATGGTGTTGTGTTACACTGAGCTGTTTCTGCAGTAATGTGTTACTCCCCCACACTGGGAGGAGGGTGTTGTGTTACACTGAGCTGTTTCTGCAGTAATGTGTTACTCCCCCACACTGGGAGGAGGGTGTTGTGTTACACTGAGCTGTTTCTGCAGTAATGTGTTACTCCCCCACACTGGGAGGATGGTGTTGTGTTACACTGAGCTGTTTCTGCAGTAATGTGTTACTCCCCCACACTGGGAGGAGGGTGTTGTGTTACACTGAGCTGTTTCTGCAGTAATGTGTTACTCCCCCACACTGGGAGGAGGGTGTTGTGTTACACTGAGCTGTTTCTGCAGTAATGTGTTACTCCCCCACACTGGGAGGAGGGTGTTGTGTTACACTGAGCTGTTTCTGCAGTAATGTGTTACTCCCCCACACTGGGAGGATGGTGTTGTGTTACACTGAGCTGTTTCTGCAGTGCTGCCGTAACTACACACAAACTGCAATTTCCATAGTATTGCTACATTAGGATTAGTGCTACTAATGAACTGCTTTCTACGAAAGTACTTCAAATCCAAGAAAGGAAAAAAGAAAAGAAAACCAGTTCCGTAATCGAAAAAAGAAAGCTCCCGAGATCAAAGGAAATATAATTCAATGCCAGCTGGGCTCAGCTGATGTTAACTTGATTAGCAATGTTCCAGGGTACTTTGGCCAAATGTTAATAGGTAATGAACTAAATTTGACCCCAAGTCCTGAAGAAATCCTCAAATCCCCTCAGTCGTGGAGAAAAGCTGGGTTCTATACCGTAGCCCATTTTGGAAGCCTTAATTGGACAGAAATCCAATGAGGATGTTTGATAGCTAATACATCAGGGTTAAATATAGTTTACTGGAACCTTTAAGTAACTTAGCTGTTTTGCACTTCCATTCACTATATGCCTCGAGTGCAGTTTTGAATGAAACCAGTTACAGTAAACATGTTGGTTTTTTAAACAATTAAGTTGGTACTCTACTGGGATGAGGGAATATCTGCTGGCAAGCCATGCTTTCAGATAGTGCTGGTTATGTAACTTCGAGATCACCCAAATCCCTGGCTGGCTTTCCTGCCATCAACTAACCAGCTGCTTTCCCAGCTCAGCTGACTGACATGCTTTCAGCCAGTAACAGCCAGTGCTCAGGAGGAGGCAAAGTAAGCCAAGGAGCCTGAGAACATCCAGATTTGTGTTTCTTTTGATCTGAAGGTTCCAGCGTTTCGTCAGGTTTCATTTTTTATAGTTTAAAATCATATCATTATAACAGGCGTTTAGGCGTTATTTGCAATAGATGTTGTGATAATAACAAACGCTGTGATACTGAAGCTCGACAAAATGCTTGTGAAATCAAAGTATTGATTGTTGGAAAGTAAATGTGCTAGTTATAGAATGTCTTTATTCGGCACATTTGAATAATTGTATGTCAAGTCAATAGCTTCGGCTTTACAAAGACCTGGGGAGGACGGAAGCCAATAGGGAGTGAGAAGAGGTGGGACTAAGGGAACAAGACATAAGCAGGAAAAGAGAAAAAAGAAAAAAGGGAATATGTGAAAAGTTTCGTTTCACTGCACTGCACACATACAGTTTAGTTTAGTGAAAACTAAACATTTCCAGCCCCAAAGGCTGCTTGAGTAGGGCAGCTCGCACAGGAATAGTACATTTACTCAGAATTGCTGTTTCATTTCTGTATATGTGTGTGCCCTCCTCTGGCGTCGGGGGACCACTGGTGTTACGAAATCATCCCTCTTGCATTTCAGTATGGTTTGCAGAATTTCCTGCGGTTTCTTGGCCCATCAGTTTTTCGTTTTCAGTATTTATTTATTTTATTAATAGTTTAAAAAAATATATCTTTATAGCGTCTTATAGCCTTCTCCAGCTCAGATCAATAACACTGAGCAGCTGTTCACTATTCCTGACAGACAGCGTGAACACCTGATCAGTGTTATTATTTAACATTAGGGCAATTAGCAGGATATAAATGGCAACTTTTAAATATTGAGAACCGAAATACTAATTTTACAAAATAAAAAAAGTATCTTGAATAAAACTAAACTTTTTTTTTATTTCATAAGATTTGTATTATCAAAATGATTCGGATAATTAAGAAGCAGTATAAATTAAGCAAGTGTTTAGAGCTCAGCTGACGTGTTCATTTCTTTTAGTTTAAGGGCAACTTAAAAGCCCTGTCCCGTCCCAAAATGTAGCGGAATTATGGGGTCAGGTGGCACCCCTAGTTGGAGCAGCCAGATTGTCACGAGCTGTTATGGGGTTATTTCAGCTGTTTGCGGAATGACTTGAAGAAACATCGGCAGTGCTTTAGCCAGACATGTAAGCAAAAGGTAGGCAATGTTATGGGATTTTCTGTTTCAAATGAGGACGTTGTTTGCTTGAAAAGCCATATCAGGCCTGCCCCAGAATAATGTTGGAATATCAAATACAAAATCTGCTATCCTGTTATGCAAAACACTAACCACAAATGTGGAAGACATCCGTTCTAAGAAGCCGTGAACCTCGCTAGTTTCACCTGACATAAACCGAAATGATGCAGCTGTGAACACCAAACTTCAATATCATGAATCTCTGAGTGTTTAAAATATGTATAGCCAGTTTCGCATGTTTAACTCAGGGGTTTGTAGCGATTTCTGATATTAGTATATTTATAAAAGTCATTTTTACTAAGTGATTTTACAAATCACTTATCTTAACTGGCTTGGATTAACCTACTGTATCAATATAATACATCCTATATGTCTATTAATCTATCACAAATGAACAGTAACACGATCAAGCATGTTCTTATTCTTCTTAGTTCACTACCAATTGTCATTCAGTTTTAAAGACACACAGATATTCTATCAGATATTAAACAAGTTCGATTTTCAAAACAAGTTAACAAATCCACTCTCACTTCAGTCTGAGCAATGTTTGGACTTGTAATTATGCTGTCTATACATTCCCTTGCGCTATTGTTATCATGCTGTAGATTATGTTTTTTATCTGTAGTATGCATCATTTATATTTTACACACTATAAACCATTGACTGATTCCACAGACCCCAATTAGCACTAATCTTGGACTACGTAATGTAACTTTTGGCAAGGTAGTCCAGAACTGGAGCTATGAAACCGGCCTTATAGAATACAGATTGATTTCTTTTTAAAATCTTCATCTTATATTGAATATATTTTTATATTACGCACGACTTTTTTTATTTAATAAGGAAATTATTTATAAAGTTATAAAATAACCACACTATTGTTATACACAACATCTACTAAGCTGCTCTGTAAACAAAACTAACCATTATACTGTAGAATGTTAATTTGGTTCTTGACCACTTTAAAATACAATTGTGAATATAGACTTTGTGACGTCCTGCATGCATTCTCATTATGCCGCACAGCACACTATCTGCACACACGCATCAGCCTACAGGTTAAAGGCCAGGCTCCACAGGCTGCATGCAGGGAACCTCATCTCCTTGTAACAAAGACTTTGGCTACAATCTGTTCTTGCAAAGCCCCTTGGCTAAGGCATGTCAACAGTTCCTGTAGTCAGAAAACACAGGATCTGTTTGATGCTTTTCAAGGTTAGCCCTGGACTGCTTTAGTTTGAATAACACCGGTGAGATCCTTCCTCTCCCCTATGTATCACTGCTATAATTATAGGGCTTAAAACAGCCGGTCACAATAAGCTTGAGTGTTTCCCTCCCTGGTGGATACAAAGAGCTTTTCTATACGTGTGCTGGGAGGAGGTGGAGAACTGATGAAGTACAACTGCTGAATGCACACACTGAGCACTGTCTTACCTCTGTGCGCAGCCAATACAATCACACACTGAGCACTGTCCTATCACTGTGTTTAATCAATACAATCACACACTGAGCACTGTTAATCAATACAATCACTGAGCACTGTTCACTGTGTTTAATCAATACAATCACACACTGAGCACTGTCCTATCACTGTGTTTAATCAATACAATCACACACTGAGCGCTGTCTTATCACTGTGTTCAATCAATACAATCACACACTGAGCACTGTCCTATCACTGTGTTTAATCAATACAATCACACACTGAGCACTGTCCTATCACTGTGTTTAATCAATACAATCACACACTGAGCACTGTCCTATCACTGTGTTCAATCAATACAATCACACACTGAGCACTGTCCTATCACTGTGTTCAATCAATACAATCACACACTGAGCACTGTCCTATCACTGTGTTTAATCAATACAATCACACACTGAGCGCTGTCTTATCACTGTGTTCAACCAATACAATCACACACTGAGCGCTGTCTTATCACTGTGTTCAACCAATACAATCACACACTGAGCGCTGTCTCAATATCACTGAGCGCTGTTCAATCAATACAATCACACACTGAGCACTGTCTTATCACTGTGTTCACACAATCAATACAATCACACACTGAGCGCTGTCCTATCACTGTTCAACCAATACAATCACACACACTGGGCACTGTCTTATCACTGTTCAACCAACACAATCACACACTGAGCACTGTCTTATCACTGTGTTCAATCAATACAATCACACACACTGAGCACTGTCATCACTGTGTTCAATCAATACAATCACACACTGAGCACTGTCATCACTGTGTTCAATCAATACAATCACACACTGAGCGCTGTCTTATCACTGTGTTCAATCAATACAATCACACACTGAGCGCTGTCCTATCACTGTGTTCAATCAATACAATCACACACTGAGCGCTGTCTTATCACTGTGTTCAATCAATACAATCACACACTGAGCGCTGTCCTATCACTGTGTTCAATCAATACAATCACACACTGAGCACTGTCTTATCACTGTTCAATCAATACAATCACACACACTGGGCACTGTCTTATCACTGTTCAACCAACACAATCACACACTGAGCACTGTCTTATCACTGTGTTCAATCAATACAATCACACACACTGAGCACTGTCTTATCACTGTGTTCAATCAATACAATCACACACACTGAGCACTGTCTTATCACTGTTCAACCAATACAATCACACACTGAGCACTGTCTTATCACTGTTCAACCAGCACAATCACACACTGAGCACTGTCATCACTGTGTTCAATCAATACAATCACACACTGAGCGCTGTCTTATCACTGTGTTCAATCAATACAATCACACACTGAGCGCTGTCTTATCACTGTGTTCAATCAATACAATCACACACTGAGCACTGTCTTATCACTGTTCAACCAACACAATCACACACTGAGCACTGTCTTATCACTGTGTTCAATCAATACAATCACACACTGAGCACTGTCTTATCACTGTTCAACCAACACAATCACACACTGAGCACTGTCATCACTGTGTTCAATCAATACAATCACACACTGAGCGCTGTCTTATCACTGTGTTCAACCAACACAATCACACACTGAGCACTGCCTTATCACTGTGTTCAATCAATACAATCACACACAATATGTTTATTTTTTATAATCTAATTAGGGATATCCAAACAGTCTGATTTAATAATGTGTGACTTTTGCAAATCGTGAATTAGATTATTAGCCATGTCCTGATCAGACAAATGTGAACAAATTTGAAATGCTTCACACTTCATTACCGCTGAAGTTCTTCACGTCCACACTGTGTAAATGATCCATGTTAACCTGCCTCTGACTGAACCATGCTTTATAATTGCATTACCTGTATTACACAACACATGGCTTGTCGTCAATTTTTGGAAAAATTACAGGGTTTGAGATCAATACGAAACCCCAAGCTGTTTCATATTATGTTAAATGGTGATATACACCATGTTAACATTTTATAATATATATTGCTCTTTAAAATCAGCATTCTAGCGGCTTCGATAGCAAAGAGCAAACTTATTTTTTTTAAATCACAGGTTTGAATAAAATGGCTAGAAATATATCTAGCGAGGCATTCTCGACATGAGTATTTGACAATAGTTTGGTACGCTAACAGTAACATTAGTTTGGTACACGAAAATGACAACAAGTAAATGAAGAAGATATCACCCATAACTATTAAACATTCAATAGTGCTGGATTTACCTCATTAATGATGAAGAATTCAGTAGATTTTAGTACTTAATTCAATGAAGGTAACACTTGGGTTTGCTATATCAGAAATATGTATCAGACAGATCTATTTGCCTTGTCACAATAAAGAAAGCAGAAAATATTAACATATGCTGTATTTTTTTGTATTATTACAAAATACTGTAAACTAGTAGAGCTGCATATCCAAACAGAGTTGTAATATTTATTTAAATCAATTAATGAGAGCATATACATGCTTTATTGTTTTTCTTTTTTTTTTATTATTAATTTGTATCATTGATTTTCTTTAATATCCTGTGGAACTGTAGTTATAGTCTACAACAAAACAATTGGTAAATAATTCTTTCATACAATTAACTCATATTTAAACCGTCTTTCATTAAAGTAATTAGTTTAGTAATTGTTTTAGTGGCTGTGTATTTCATTTATTCAATTCATTACAAAAAAAACTAGCCTGTGCAATGAATTGATTAATCTTTAGTCAAATAAAACCTCTCATCAGAACAGATCAAGGGTAATTAATAATTAAGGTTGAGGAAGTCATTTGGCCATTTTGGCGCACACTATAAATAAACAAATCCTCCTCAAACGCACTAGAACCTGAAGACGAGGACTTTACCAGCTGGGAAAGCCCTCTCATGAGGGTTCTATGTAACATTAATGGAAGACCCTTACCAGATGGTAAAGCCTCCTTCTGGCTTTGTTAGAGAAGACAGCATCTGTGTTACTACAGTGATGTGCTGAAATGAAGTTGCTGAAAGTAATCAGACTGCATACATCCAGTTGTTTGATTTCTTCACCTGATCATTCAAACTAGACTCGAGATGATGCTGTGGTTACTGTATTGCTTCTGACAGCAAACACTATTCTCTTTTTTTTTTAAACTATTTTTTTACTAAATGTAAATAGATAGATAGGACAACAAAGAAGCACAATGAGTCTACACTGACAGACAATATTCAGAGGACGTGTACAATCAAGGGGAAAAAGGTCAAATATACAAATACTGTCTTTATGTATTTTTGGACGGATTGACTTGGAATAGTGATTAAACATAGTTTGAAAGATAACATTCGAGATTCTTTATCAGAGATTAAAGCCCTCGTATTGACCAATCAGGTTAAAGGAAATCTCCTGTCGATTTTCTAGTCTAGTATTTTGGATGAATAAAGTCACTACATTTAACTGGACCTTGTTCCTTCTACAACATACTTTGAGTATGGATTGAAACACAATATGCTGCTTGTAAAGTGCTGTATCCTGTGTGATACATCATACAGGGTTAAGCCCAGTGTGCCCAACACATTCCTCAAGTCTGCATGTTACAATATATCTAGTATGTTTCAAGTTAATGCAACACATTCCAATGAGAGATGAGCAATTCACTGAGAAGCAGCTGTCAAACATGAGCAAATCATTAAAGCATTCAAACTCGGGAGACTGCGAATGATTAAAAGCAGGCCTGGCTCAGAAGATACGAACAACGTTTAGTGGTGATCCAGTCTCTTTGCATTGCTGCACAGTTTAAGATCACCTGCTTTGTTGAATCAGGGAATCTTTTCATGCCTATTATGAGTAATGCCATTCTTCATTCCCAGCACATGTCACAAATGAACTGGTGGGATTATACATTTTGTTCGCCATTCAGCATCTGGCTTTTCACATCCATTTTAAATGGGGATTGCCATGATTTCTACACTGTTTACATGTAGAATCATCCATAGTTGCAAGTTGTGATGTTTGTTTTTGTGCACCTGACCACTTGAACTGCAATGAGACCACCGAGGATTACAAGAACTTTAATAGCTGCATATGAACTGGAGATCCCCTGGATTTCAAAAGGAGCGCTGGATCCATCACTCTCATCTTCCCCATGTCTTACAGCTCTTTCAGCTCTTTGCTTGCTTTTCATACTTTCATTCAGGACGTACAGATTTTCCAAATACCACGCTGTAGATCAGTGGATCTCAAACTAGGGTCCGCGGACACAAACAACTCCCAAAATTCGGTCATGCGGTTCATGAAAAAAACCATTTCTACACAATCACACGTTGTGCTGCTATGATTACTAGCAACCCAGCAGGCAGCTTTAACCACGTGATATATCATTACTAGAGATGTGTGTAGCCTGCATCTGTTTTCTTTTATTACGGGTGTGTTTATAAATCAATATATAATTACAGCTCCCTTTCATGCAATACCAAGCATCGCCTTCAAAGCCGAGATTAACTGAAACAGCTTTCTAATGTAAAGCAAATACTAACTAGATAACCTACACATTACGAAGGCACATGTGTCTTGTCAAATTTTTTTTTTTTTTGCTTGCATTATTTATTTATTTTTTACATCCAGCATTCATATAAATGCACGTATTTCTATTGTGCGCCTTCTACTGTTTGTGTTCACTGGGAAATAAAATGTAAAGGTGCTGTCCCAGCCGTTTCACTCCAAAAAACAACCATTAAAACCAGTTTGAGTACTTTTCATTTTCAACAATATAAAATATGTGCTACACAGTGTTGCCAGGGATATAGGGCTACACCTATTATTTCCATAAGTTTTTGGAGAGGTTAGCTGCATATAGTAACAGAAGTTACCGTGAAACACAAAGAGGCTACATTTGTAGCTTGACTTGTGAATTGTACCGTAGTGTGATGGATGTATGTCAGCTCCATGTTATTATATGGGTTTATTCAGCCAGGTTTAACATCTCACAAGACTATTTGCCAAAAGCAAATGCTATTGCTACTTCTGGAAATAATGTGTATAGTCTGTTATTGACGCTGTCATATTTAACCAGCATGATATAGTGCTGTGTGCCACCTATCCCGTTTAATTTACACATTGCCCACAAGAAGTGGTAAGAAACATCCTGTACACTCTCCTATCATTTTTTAATTTTCCAAATTGCTTCCCACCCAATTCGTCTTTGTATTCTGGTGTTTTGCTATATGCACATTGAGAAAAGTTGCTGAATAATAAATAAACTGCATTAGAAATGGACAGATACATTTTCTACACAAGGTAACGGTTGCAGGGACCAGCACTGGCATTTACATTTACTGGATCCGAGGACGACCCAAGCCTGCAACATTGAGACGCCATTTATATAAAAAGCATTCAGTGAAAAAAAAAAAAATGTAAACAAAAAACAGGAACTTTGCCATCCGCATCTTTCAATGACAATATTCCTTATTGACCTGGCAGCAAAGACTTCAGGGATCTCATTAAGTTAGACACATTATATAAATAGTTTACTTTAAAATGCTGTTGTGAAAATATGTAAAGTGATCAGTGGGAAAAATCCAAACACCAAGGTGGTCCCTACATTGAAAAGGTTGGGAACCACTGCTTATAAAAAAAATGTAATCAAACTATTTCTTCCTGGTGTCTCCCATGGCCTGATTGCAGCTATAGCACAGCATGTTATTTCACACCAGGAAGCAGCTTTTACTTCTATTGTGTTGTCTTTGAAAAATGTACATCTGTATAAAATACACGCTAAGATCCAAAAGAGAAGTGGGGTCAGTGATAATCCTAGTGCTGTTAAGAGATCAGGAACTCGACAGTAAAACCTTGCTTAGCCCTTCTCTCTAGGTTAGTATCCTTTATTTACTGCAGCTGGGCGTCTTCTTTCGAAATGCCCTGAGCAGCTAGCTGTGTAAACAGGAGGGTGTATCATTAGGCTGAGGGCGTTGGTGCTTTAGCAGGAAGCTCTAGTGATTGGGAGCCAGAAGGCATGGGTTCAGTTCCCAAAAGGAAGCATGATGTGAGCAGGAAACAGGAAGCTTGAGTTGAATAAAACAGATTCCTCTTGGGAGATTGTTAGCAGCTTTACTGAAACTTTCCATCAAGACTGTCTGCTTCCATCACTGTGTTTCTGTCACAGGGCCCCCTCACTGAGCAGAGCGGTACCACAGGGTCCCCACAATGACAAGAAGAAGAAAGCCAACGTTGTAGTTGTAAATGGTTATTTATTTATCAGCAGTTCAAAAAACAAAACAAATAATAATGAAACATTAGTGATTTCCTGTTAAAGTGGGTAGCGTATGCGTTCCCATTCCCCAGCACTTAATTAGCAAGCTTTAGGGAGCTTGACAGTCTAGCTCTGCGCTGCACCCTTTGATCTCCCGGCTAGCGCTGCCTGCAGCGAGACAGCAGCCCCTTTTCTAAGCCTGTTAACCCCGCCCACAGTGCAGATGCATCCAATTTATGTGTTCAAAGGAACAGTCATGCAGGAATACACACTGTTTTGTGACCCTCACCAATACAAACTGAATAAACAGTACTCTAACATTCATTTGATCAGCCAATCACCAGAATATAATATAAATAAACACAAATAAGGAAGGCAAGTGTGAGTACCAGCATTTGAATAGAAGGAAACCAGCTCCCTCCTCTTTTACAATATCCTGCAGATGGCGCTGTGACATTATTTTACAGTGTGAATGTATTTTCAACAGGGCTAGCGGATGCCCAAACCCATCTTTATAATACTCTCTTCCTTGTTGCTCTGATTGCGTATAACCATAGTGAGTGTGTGTGTGTGCGTGTGTGTGTGTGTGTGTGTGTGTGTGTGTGTGTGTGTGATACATCACAATACAGATAGCAATCCTCCAAACATCAAACAAACGCTCAACAAAAATGTCCCTGTTTCATCCTGTCCTTTCCCACCCCGGGGAAATGATGGCGGGAGGCGGTGAAGACACCAGCAGCAGACTGAAAGAATGGAAGGTAAGAATGGAAGTTAAGAATGGAAGGTAAGTAAGCAGTTACTGATTTCTCTTTATTTTTAGTTGTCAGTAAGGTTTTATTACGTCCCTTTTCATATCCCCAGGATACTACTTCAGAATCGTAAACACACGCCCCGTTTCATATCCCCAGGATACTACTTCAGACTCGTAAACACACGCCCCGTTTCATATCCCCAGGATACTACTTCAGACTCGTAAACACACGCCCCTTTTCATATCCCCAGGATACGACGTCAGACTCGTAAACACACGCCCCTTTTCATATCCCCAGGATACGACGTCAGAATCGTAAACACACGCCCCGTTTCATATCCACATGATACTACTTCAGAATCGTAAACACACGCCCCTTTTCATATCCCCAGGATACGACGTCAGACTCGTAAACACACGCCCCTTTTCATATCCCCAGGATACGACGTCAGAATCGTAAACACACGCCCCTTTTCATATCCCCAGGATACGACGTCAGAATCGTAAACACACGCCCCGTTTCATATCCCCAGGATACTACTTCAGAATCGTAAACACACGCCCCGTTTCATATCCCCAGGATACTACTTCAGAATCGTAAACACACGCCCCGTTTCATATCCCCAGGATACTACTTCAGAATCGTAAACACACGCCCCTTTTCATATCCCCAGGATACGACTTCAGAATCGTAAACACACGCCCCTTTTCATATCCCCAGGATACTACTTCAGAATCGTAAACACACGCCCCTTTTCATATCCCCAGGATACTACTTCAGAATCGTAAACACACGCCCCGTTTCATATCCCCAGGATACTACTTCAGAATCGTAAACACACGCCCCGTTTCATATCCACATGATACTACTTCAGAATCGTAAACACACGCCCCGTTTCATATCCCCAGGATACTACTTCAGAATCGTAAACACACGCCCCTTTTCATATCCCCAGGATACTACTTCAGAATCGTAAACACACGCCCCGTTTCATATCCCCAGGATACTACTTCAGAATCGTAAACACACGCCCCGTTTCATATCCCCAGGATACTACTTCAGAATCGTAAACACACGCCCCTTTTCATATCCCCAGGATACTACTTCAGAATCGTAAACACACGCCCCTTTTCATATCCCCAGGATACGATGTCAGACTCGTAAACACACGCCCCTTTTCATATCCCCAGGATACGACGTCAGAATCGTAAACACACGCCCCGTTTCATATCCCATGATACACTTCAGGATACAGGATACTACTTCAGAATCGTAAACACACGCCCCGTTTCATATCCCCATGATACTACTTCAGAATCGTAAACACACGCCCCGTTTCATATCCCCAGGATACTACTTCAGAATCGTAAACACACGCCCCGTTTCATATCCCCATGATACTACTTCAGAATCGTAAACACACGCCCCTTTTCATATCCCCACTATACGACGTCAGACTCATAAACATGCCCCCGTTTCATATCCCCACAACACTTCAATCTCTCTTAAACAACACACGCCCCGTTTCAATAACAAAGTGGGGGTTTTCATTTCAAACATTGCACCCCTTCTTATTTTTTCTCAGTTGTAGGCTCTTTTCAATAGCAGGAAATTTGATTTAGACTTGCAGGTTTTGACTGACTGCTTAAAAGCTGGATCCCTCAAGGAGGCTTTTACGAGGAAGTGCTGTAATGCAGAAATAATTCTGTGTCTACCCAGACACTTAAGGCTTGTCCTAGATAGGGCAGATACATTGTGATCTATGAAAGGGAGGATGCTACAGACCCAGCAGATGTGTAAACTATATGCACATGTCACGGATAGCTCAGGTGGTCAGAAGAGACAGGACACAGTTTGGTGAGTGAGTGCGCTGTTGCACCAGTTTATTATAAATAAATGGTTTAAACACAGAACACACTTTACAAATCAAAAAGCATGTTGGCCAAAAGAAATAGACAAACAAACACTGACCTATAACAAGTTGGGGCTGGTGTAGAACCAGCACACGTAGCAATTGATAATTGTATATTTCTATCTCCTCCTCTCTCCCATTCTCCACTCTGAACACCCAACCCTGCGTGTATGAAACACTGAATCTTTTATGCAGCTGTACTGTGACTCAATTGCTAATCAATCATTCAACTGAATCTCGGCACAGTCTGCACGTGAAGCGATTGTTCACTCCCCTGCCCAAATACCTCTTCTACATGTCCCATTTACACCCTGTGTACCAATAAATATACACCAACAATAGCACACAACATAAAACACAAAATACGCACAGGGGCAGGGCACTCAGTCACAGCAGATTATACTTACTCTGCAGGTTCAGACCTGATTACACTGATTACATGCAAGAAGATAGAGCTTACCCCACAAACTCAGATCTGATTACGTGCAATAAGATAGAGTTTACCCCACAGACTCAGACTGCTCACACTGATTACATGCAATAAGGTACAGATTGGGTCTCATTCTCTTTACTGTTACTCTTATGTTAAATTTGAGCAAATCAAGACACATAAGATCTTGGCTTGAAGCAGGCAACATTGAAAATGTATTATTTTCTTAAATAAACTAAAGAAAACTGAGGAATGATTTAATGAGCCCCGACCTAAAGATGCCTTATTGAATGATTTGTCTGCAGCTGGATTGGATCATTTCACAGTCCTGGGGATAGCAGTCACATGTTTTTAGAGGTAATCCTGGGACTGCCAGGGGCAGAGTGTTTCTCGAGTGCAGTAAATATGTTCAAATAAAATCCAGCTGTGGCTTGTCAGGGTACAGATTGATAAGATTGACCCCTCAGTCCAGGAGACATGTTTCAATAAGGCATCTTTTTCAATATCCAATAAACAAGGGGGATTTTACATTTTACCTTGATCAATGTAGGCTGACAAGCTTATGTATAGCGGGGCAAGTCCAATAAAATCAAACTCAAAACCAAACACTCACAAGTGTCACAAATGTTACAGCTGGAAACACTAAACACTGATCCATTTAAAGTCTCTTGTGGTATTTCTAAAACTACGGCACACTACTGAAGGTAACCCGACATGACAGAACTTAATGCAAAAAATGGTACTATTACCAAAGCTATACACAAATATGCACCAAAAGACTGCTTGTTGTCACGTATCCTCATAAATATATCTTCTAGTAATAGCCTGGCTCCTCCCTTCACCCAACATATGTCCATGGTGACATGAGTTATGGAGACACACCAAGGCCTTTTGCTATCCAAGTGCATCCTTTCTCTGAGGATCACTCAATCACTGGCTAATACACCTCCCTAGACTTGCATTTAATAGTAAAAGTGGGGAATATGAATGAATGGGTGTGCTTTGTTTTCCATGGTGTGGCAGAAGCACCACAGACATGTAGTCACTGTTCAGTAGTGCACTCAAGCCTCTAACCACTGTCCATGCAATCTGTTTGCTTGGAAATAAAGCACTCAAGCTGTCTGTATCAAGCTGAGATGTTGGGGATCTGTAGCACTAGTACTGATACAGATCAAAACTAAAACTCCTGCGAGAGGAACCTTAATTAGAGCCATGACCTTGATATAACATGCCATGCTATGCAGAAGAGTTTTTATAACATTTCAGACAGTGAAGTGTATTCCTTATCCTACATGAGGCTACAAATAACAAATGGATATTAAAATGTTGCTATGTGAGCTGACAAATATGAAAGCCTGCATAAATAGTGTTCAGTTTTTAATCTCCACGTTTAGTACCGTCAGCATGTCCACCTGCATCAGGTACACTACACAGTATTCTTTATGGAAATTCTGTAAAAATGAAACTTGAGATGCTGCTCAGTGACTGGTTCTTATCTGTTTGAACTGGAAGACCTATTTATCCAGATACTGCTAAGCAAATATTCTTGGGGCACTGAATTCCAACTAGGTGTTCTAAAGTCCAAACAAGACAAGCATGTTTATCCAGACAAGGTCAAACTGCAAATCACCCCAATGAAGTATCCAGTGTTTAAACAGGACTTGCTCTCTCATGAATCAAGTACTGGGAATATATTGAATCCAGTTGAAAATGTG
This sequence comes from Polyodon spathula, assembly GCF_017654505.1. Taxonomy (NCBI): domain Eukaryota; kingdom Metazoa; phylum Chordata; class Actinopteri; order Acipenseriformes; family Polyodontidae; genus Polyodon; species Polyodon spathula. Next base: position 6,048,324 of record NC_054567.1, on the reverse strand, counting down.
CTTATATGTTAATACACCTGTGGAAATACCAGTGGTCTGTAAAGCTTTGTAACATTTACTGGGCAAGCCTTCATCTCACCACACTGCTGGTATATTACATGATAACAGCATACCCTGTCATGTGTTACTGCTTACCTACCACGTGTCCTGTATTCACATCATGCTCTACATGAGAAAATGAACGCGTATCTCAGCATGCAATAGTCATTCTATAAAGACAATGCCTTTCCATTGAAGGTGATTATGTCACATATTTCTAAAAGTCCAACATGAGTGTGCAATTGAATGAAAACTACATCCTGTGTCTCTGTGAACTGGCTGGCCGTAGGGGTGACGTCAGTCCAGAAAGGAACACCCAGACAGGCAGTACTGGTGGGTGAAATTGAGACGCAATGGCTCAGTGTGTTTAATGAATGAAACAAATAAAAGATTTAAGCAAAAACAGCACAAGGCACTTGAGGCCAAAATAAACAGACAAACAAAACAGACTAACACTTAAACAAACAGTGGAATAACAAACAAGTACAGTGCTGGTCCTTCCAGCACGAAACAGCAATTGTTATTAATTATTATTTTACTTTTTTTTTTTTTCTCCTTCTCTCTCCCATTCTCTACTCACTGAACACCCACCCCTGAGTGCGTGAAACACTGAATCTTTTATGCAGGTGTACTGAGACTCGATTGCTAATCAGTCATTCAATTTGGAATCTCGGTACATCTGCACATGAACTAATTTGTGCACTTCCTTGTGCTCACATACAAATACCCCTTTTAATCTGCATGTGAAGTGATTGTGCCATCCTCATGTCTAAGTAAAATTATATTTTAAATCACTCGTGCTACCCAGACCATTTATATCCCGCGCACCAACACCTATACACTAACATTAACACACTACATGGAATACATAACACAAAATACACACTTGGGTGGGGCACACTGCCATGGACCCACTTTATCTGTACTTCATTCAGTGCTTTTTGAAATTTGCTTATACTGGAAATATTGCTGCCAGCTGCTGCCACCAAAACATGAAGCAAAGCAGCCCTAACTTCCACTGTTAATGCCAATGTGTATTTGAATGTATGCATCATTAACATAGAAACATGATCAACTGTATCAGTCTCAAGAATATCAGTTACTAGAACAAACGTCAGTTTGTCTTCCCATTTCTTCCTGTGTGAATACTGGCGTGTGCCCCTATGAGAGGGAGAGCTGAAGCAGTCACTTAGATGATCCTTGTGAATACTTACACATCACAGAAACACTGAGAAATAAGCAATGTAAAATCATTCAGAATGAAGGCATTTGCCAGAAATGTATCTCCCTTAAATTGTATCATTTTAACTCATTTATAAATGAGTTTAAATGGATGGATAAACTTGAAAAAAGGTAAACTAAATCCATGTTTAAAATACCTTACTACTAAAGTGAAGAACGATTTAATACTAGTATTGAAAACTTGAATCACTGTCCAAGTCACTGAAAAGAATGATATAATTCCTCCCACTTAACACAAAGCAATCCGAGCTCAATGGAGGAAGCTGGTAGTCAACAAGGTGCAAAAGCAGGAGGAGAGGATGAGGTGTGTAAACGCCATTTCCCAGGCCAAGAGAGACTGTTCCATTTTACAATGCAACGAAGTACGGTGTTGATATACTGGATCAAATGGCACGGCTGTATTCTGTCAAAGGTGGTACTCACAGGAGGCCTGTGGCTATTTTTTATAATGTTTTGGACCTGGCAGCCATCAGCGCTTTGGTTTTGTACGAGGAGAGCACCGACAACACAATCGCGCGGAGGGACTTCATTTTGCAGCTAGCCCTGGAGCTACAGCAGAAACATTTTGATAAGAGACACGAAAGCCGGCTGGCAAATGCCCCTCAACCTTCAGCCAGCACTGCGCCCACTGGCACACGGAATAAAAGACAATGCCAGGTTGCTAAATGCCATAAAAACTGAACTTTTGATGTCTGCGCCCGTTGTGAAAAGGCAGTCTGTGGCAAATGCACTGGTACAGTTGAAAAGCGTGTTTTCTGCGTAGATTGTACTGAGAAAGCTGGAGTAGAACTCTGAACAGCCTTTGAACTCTGTTTCACTCAAAGCACTTTCGTGTTGTAGAAGTTGTTATATTTTTGTTTTATGCTATTTTTATAGCTATCACAGTTATAAATGTTTTATAATGTTATATGTGCACACAGCTTTTTACACCTGTTTACACAGAAGTGTATTGCGTAAAGTATTTCATTAGAGTGTTTCATGTTTATGAACATGAGTTTTTTTTTGAAAAAAATAAGAACAAAGTTTAATTTTCAATGTAAATACGGAGTTTCTGCTCTGAAAATGTTATGTATGATGTTCGTAAATAAAAATATTAAGTGGTATACGATTGTTTTTCATTTTCATATCAAAGCCATTTTAAAATGGAACCGCACATTTTGTGGGAGCGGCGGTTCTATCCCGGAATCTCAGCGGTTCTAGTGTTAACAGTGCAATGGGAGGATGCTGTGGATGAGGCAGAGGTAAGAAAGGAAGAAACTTCGGTACACTCAACTAGCTGCTGAAGTGGATGTCCATGTTTACCCAGTGGAGGTGGCTTGTCTGGCTTCTCAGAGACATCGGATTCAGTGGTCAAGAGCAGAAACAAAGCAACACACACAAGCAACCCGTGGCTGATAGGGGGTCTGCAGGTCTGCAGTGTAGCCATTCAGATCTGTGGTGTCCTCCGGCTCTATAGGTGTGGTGGCTTCGCTGTGGATCCGCAGTGTGAAAAGACGGCCAAGCAGGGACACGTTTCAGAGGACGCGTGTGTCGGCCGCTGTTCCCGAGTCGCCAGAGCCTTGCAGCGGTGAACCGGGATTAATAAAAAAAAAACAGTTGGTGATTTCAAATTGGGGAGAAAACTGGGGTACAATCCTTGGCAATAAATCGCAGTTGTAGGTCTCATTCACATCTCCACGTACCCACCTATACTACCCAGGCTGAACAAACCGGTGCAGATCAACAGGCAATCCAGTTAAGGGGCTTGGTTAAAGAATGGTAAAATAAAATAATTTTCTTTTTTTATTTCATAAAATATTCTGGAAACCGTACCACTTTTTTGACAACCTTCACAAATAAAATAAACCTGAAACCCACTGTGCTTTCTCTGAAACCCTGCGTGTAACAGGGTGACCTTGCTGATAAAGGGCTGGGTTATGCATTTGAAGGAATGTAATATTTATTAATGACCCATTTGTTATTTAGTGTTATGAGAAAAAAAAATGCTTTATGAATTCTGATGAAATAATAATAATAATAACAATAATAATAATATTAATAATATAAATGGCTGTAAATAATGGATTTGGTGTGATTGTTAGTTTTGGAAGCTAGGTGATTTAATAAATAAATAAATACATAATTTGAAAAGTCTACCTGATGTGGATTACTGCGATTTGAACTAAACTCACTGGTGAAAATACAGACAATTACAAAAAGCTAATTTAGTTTATAGCCTGTTCAGTTCAATCAAAGACTAAAACAACACAGAGGCCATTCCAATATCGACCGCACTTCTGTGTACCATCTGACCTCTGCTAATGGACTGAATGCATTCCATCTTCCAGACAGAGCAGCCCTTTAACCCCTTCTAGTTTCTGGGTATCAGTACATTATAAGATTAACCAGCTGTCTCTCTATACAGTACAGTCCACACAAAACATGCACACAGCTGTTTGGGAAAGAACTGCATTGTGTAACAGTTGTTGAGCCCATACCCCACCAACAGATATTGATCTGCAATAAGAAAGATGGTGGATTCTAACTTGGACAAGCAGCTGCTGCACTAGGTATATAATGGACTACAGTAGTCAAGGAATATAGTATGGGGGCAACTGGCAAAGTTTATTAATCCAAAGTGTAATTTACAGCATTTTAAATCAAAAGTGAAAGAACCCATTTATTTGTAATAAATGCTTAAAAGCCCTTGTAATTTTAGTAGGTGTTTTTAAAGTATTGGTAAATAATGTGTAGTGCTGCGCTACACAATTAAGCAAGCAGCCTGTGTGCAGTATAGTCTAGACTACTCTCACTACAGTATTACTGTACTAGAGTCACTGCCTGTGGGCAGTATAGTCTAGACTACTCTCACTACAGTATTACTCTACTGTATTACTAAAATCTATGGTCCATTCTTTTTAGTTTAATTTAAAGGTGAGTCCTTCTGCTTATTCATAGTGAAAATTATAAATCAGAAACATGATTCAGCCTAAAAAATATATAAAACTGTCCCTTTTGTTATAGGCATCATGTTCATTTGTAATGGGATAATCTGCATTTCAGCTGTGTCTAGGACTGTCTTCTCATGCATGTTTTTAAGCCAAACGCTGAAGCACACTTTCAAACATGCATGACAATAACAGCACACCATTAAAGACAGTCAGAACACCACAAGCAAAAGTGATCACCTTATATTATTGATTGCAGATATGTTCATGAAAATGAAGACAATTTATAAGAAAACTTTAAGAGCAAGTGTTTTTTGATTAACTATTACCTGTTCCATGTTTACAACACTGACTGTTTTTACTGCTGCTTTCATTTGTGTATTTTCTACATTTTCTCATTTGTGTATTTTCTACATTTAAAAAATGTTTTTATTTTTCTGTGTGGAAGCTTGCAGCACACACTGTATATGTCTTCTTGTATAAATGTTCAGATATTTCTGGGACAGCCTGGGACTCCTGCAACTTGGGGACTGCTTGTTAGGTCTGATGTGAACATTTGTATACGGCTATGAGCGTAATCATTTGCAAGTGCACATTGCAAAAACTGCACAAAAATTAAAGCACTGCGACAATAATTAACATAGCACAGCAATTAGATTAGTCAATAGAGTAGCTATTTAAACTATCTGGCAGCCAACAGATTCATTATCTCTTCATTAATCAATTAAAAGCAGATCGATAGAATATTCACAGTATTGTGACTGCTGTCAATTAATCTGTTAGTTTCTGATTCTAGATTTTGTATTGGTTTTATAGCAATACTATTTAACACAGACGAATTGCATTGCAGGACAGACCAGGGAAATGGGTTGAGGCTGGCTGCAGACCGTTTGTCACGCACACCCCAGGAGTATTTTAGCTCTGCACAAAAGAACCACCTATCCCTTTTAACCTTGTCACTCCGGATCGACAACAGCAGTGCATCACACAACACTGCCCCTTACAAATGCACTTAAAACAGGGTATACATGGGATTCCTTTGGTAAATAATGCAATGGTATAGAACTGTCCAGTTAAAGAAAATGTGTCTGATCTGTGCTTGTCTTATTAGGGTTACATTCTTAAAATCCTCACTAGCTAACAACAGCACGTGTGTCGCGAAACTGTGTTTCAAGGCTAAGGACAGTTTCTCGTTAAAAGCAAATGTGTGAAATAAACAACCCACATCTGACTTGACTGTGCAGAAGAGTTCCTCTCCTTCATTAATAGTTCCTCTGATTCCATTGTGCAGAAGAGTTCCTCTCCTTCATTAATAGTTCCTCTGATTCCACTGTGCAGAAGAGTTCCTCTCCTTCATTAATAGGTCATCTGATTCCATTGTGCAGAAGAGTTCCTCTCCTTCATTAATAGGTCATCTGATTCCACTGTGCAGAAGAGTTCCTCTCCTTCATTAATAGGTCATCTGATTCCACTGTGCAGAAGAGTTCCTCTCCTTCATTAATAGTTCCTCTGATTCCATTGTGCAGGAGAGTTCCTCTCCTTCATTAATAGGTCATCTGATTCCACTGTGCAGAAGAGTTCCTCTCCTTCATTAATAGGTCATCTGATTCCATTGTGCAGAAGAGTTCCTCTCCTTCATTAATAGGTCATCTGATTCCACTGTGCAGAAGAGTTCCTCTCCTTCATTAATAGGTCATCTGATTCCACTGTGCAGAAGAGTTCCTCTCCTTCATTAATAGGTCATCTGATTCCACTGTGCAGAAGAGTTCCTCTCCTTCATTAATAGGTCATCTGATTCCACTGTGCAGAAGAGTTCCTCGCCTTCATTAATAGGTCATCTGACGGGGTACCAGGTTATTTTACTTTGGGTCTCTTTGACTCAATTGCAGAGAGGCTATTGAAAAGCCAAGCCCCTGTTTACTTTATAGATTGGACACCTGCTCCCCAATCACTTGCCTCAAAGCCACTCTGAATGTGAGCTGTCCTCACGCTACTGACCCTGATAAATAACAGTAGAACTGTTTGATGTGCCTGTATGCTTGTACACTTGCACTCTCTGTGCTTTAGATTCACTGTAGCGAAGTTCAAAAGCTGCAGAGCTCAAATGTGGTCCAGCTAAAGCAATTGCCCTCTTCCAGTTCAATTATAATACAAGTTAACACAGACCACAAATCTGAAAGTATATTTAAGCTAAAGTTGTACCCCAAACAGCATACTGGTTGAATATTTACAGTCCAATTTATATATTTACATATTCTTAGGGGTAACAGTGTAAAGTACATTTTTGCTACTCCATCAAAATTTGGTACCTCAAAACTTCCCACCTGGTCAAAATATGATACCTGTACTAAAAGTCATCTATAGCTATACATTTTATTTTTTGGTTTAGTTAAAACAATCCAACCATTCAATTGGTGGTTATATAGACAAAATATTCTAAAAATGATATAGTAGAACTAAAATAATGTAATATAATTAACAATACTTTCAAACAATATCAGCAACATGACAAACAGTATCAGAACTCACACCTTGCAAATATCTGTAATAATAATAATAATAATAATAATAATAATAATAATAATAATAATAATAATAATAATAATAATAATAATAACAACAATAATAAATCAGCACAGTTCCCATATAGGCCTATACCCAATCCTGCTTGGTGTGAAAATATAATACAGTATTTTGTAATTGTTCTAGGTCTACTAATTGATAGATGCCTAAAATACATCATATTTGATAATGTTATTTTTTATTACAGTTTAAGGCAGTTCTATATATGAAGGTTCCAAAATGTGACGGATGTGTGGATTGCCAAAACATCATACCTCTGCAGTTATATGTATGCAAGTACCAAAATGTGATGATTGCTGACCTTCTGTTAAAATGTCATACCATGAAGATTCTTTGTTGCTGGTACCAAAATGTGATGAGTGCTTCTCTAAGGTCAAAATATACTTTTTCATCTCCACTTTGAGCCGTATTAGTGGCTCCAGTTATATTTAAGGGAGGTGGAATCTAGAGCCCGTTCACACTGGCAATCCTACCTGGGTACTCTACCTGGGCAAAGGTGTACTTGAGGTTACAGAAACGCTGTGCTTCATTATGAAATTGTACAGTCAGGATAGGTGCAATTTTTTTAGCTTTTTATTTTTAAAAATGCAACTGTAGTACACTATACCATTTGTTAACAGCAGCTGTCTGTGTTTAATATAAAACCAATTAGTTACATGTGGAGTAAAATGCAAGTTTAAAAACATGTATTCATTCACTTGGGTATTGGTTTTCGATACACGTCTTCAGTCTGCAAGGAAAAATAAATCCATGCATGGGCAGTACGCAAAGAAGGCCAATTTGACAGGTAGCATACATTGACGTGACTTCTGTATTCATAATACATAAGAACATAAGAACATAAGAAAGTTTACAAACGAGAGGAGGCCATTCGGCCCATCTTGCTCGTTTGGTTGTTAGTAGCTTATTGATGCAGTTCTCATCAAGCAGCTGCTTGAAGGATCCCAGGGTGTCAGCTTCAACCATTCCAACCCTCACAATTCTCTGTGTAAAAAAAGTGTCTCCTATTTTCTGTTCTGAATGCCCCTTTGTCTAATCTCCATTTGTGACCCCTGGTCCTTGTTTCTTTTTTCAGGGCTGAAAAAGTCCCTTGGGTCGACATTGTCAATACCTTTTAGAATTTTGAATGCTTGAATTAGGTCGCCACGTAGTCTTCTTTGTTCAAGACTGAATTAGCCTGTCTGCATATGCATGCCTTTTAAGCCCGGAATAATTTTGGTCGCTCTTCCACTCTTTCTGTAGCAAATATCTTTTTTATAGCATACCAGAACTGCACACAATATTCAAGATGATGTCTTACTAGTGCATTGTACAGTTTTAACATTACTTTCCTTGATTTAAATTCAACACTTTTCACAATGTATGGCCTTTTTTATAGCTTCCCCACATTGTCTAGATCTTCTGAGTCAACAAAAACTCCTAGGTCTTTTTCATAGATTCCTTCTCCAATTTCAGTATCTCCCATATGATATTTATAATGTACATTTTTATTTCCTGCGTGCAGTACCTTACACTTATCTCTATTAAATGTCATTTGCCATGTGTCTGCCCAGTTCTGAATCTTGTCTAGATCATTTTGAATGACCTTTGCTGCTGCAACAGTGTTTGCCACTCCTCCTACTTTTGTGTCGTCTGCAAATTTAACAATTGCTTACTATACCAGAATCTAAATCATTAAGTAGATTAGGAATAGCAGAGGACCTAATACTGATCCCTTGGTACACCGCTGGTTACCACACTCCATTCTGAGGTTTTTCCTCTAATCAGTACTTTCTGTTTTCTACATGTTAACCACTCCCTAATCCATGTACATGTGCTTCCTTGAATCCCAACTGCGTTCAGTTTGAGAATTAATCTTTTTGCGGGACTTTGTCAAAAGCTTTCTGGAAATCTAAATAAACCATGTCATATGCTTTGCAATTATCCATTATCGATGTTGCATCCTCAAAAAAATCAAGCAAGTTAGTTAGGCACGATCTCCCTTTCCTAAAACCATGTTGACTGTCTCCCAGTATACTGTTACCATATAGGTAATTTTCCATTTTGGCTCTTATTATAGTTTCCATAAGTTTGCATATAATAGAAGTCAGGCTTACTGGTCTGTATAGTTTTGTTTCCCTTTTTGTGGATCGGTATTACGTTTGCAATTTTCCAGTCTGTCGGTACAACCCCTGTGTTAGATGCATGATCTTGGTTAGCGGTTTGTAAATTACTTCTTTCATTTCTTTGAGTACTACTGGGAGGATCTCAATTTTAAGAGCTCCTAGTCCCTTTAACACTTCTGCCTCAGTTATGCTAAAGTTATTTAAAACTGGATTGGATGACATGTGGGGCATGTTGTCAGTATCTTCCTTTGTAAAAACTTGTGAAAAGATTTGCTATTTTTTTTTCTTCCTCTACGATTTTGCCATTTGTATCTCTGCATTTAATCTCCTCTTTGAATGTTCTCTTGCTGTTGTAATATTGGAAAAACATTTTGGAATTGGTTTTAAACATATTTCTCTCTTGGCCTTTCTAATTCATTCACTTGGGTATTGCTTTTCGCTGAATATTTTTTTTAACACCATTTTTGGCAATTTAGTTTTACAGATTTGTCTACAGGGATAAAATTGTTTTGCGCCTCTAATACACGTTTTTGTGTTTTCTCTATTTTACTCCAATCTACATGTTTCATACCTTCATAGTTTGCTTTTCTAAAATTGTAAACCTTACGCAAATTTAAAAAACACTTCAAATGAGCATGTTGTGGTCTGAAGTGGTTCTCTGACCTCTGTTTTAGTTATTCATCTTCGTTATTTGAAAAGACTAAATCAAGCATACTATTGACGTGTTACTTCATTTGTCATTTCCACCATTTAATTTCATCCTTCGTGCTACAGTTGAAATCCCCCATTAGTATGGCTTAAGTCAGGTATGGTGTTTAATCAACACAATGCAATAAAAGCGACCACTGGCCCATGCTGTACCACTGGACCATGCCCTGTCCTAAGCACTCCATCAATTATACATTCCCTGTGACTAGACCGCAATCCTAGACTGCAAACCCATAGTCAGTTTGAATAGGATTAATGTGTGCATTGCTCATTCCCATACTGAAGCCAAACCAGTGTCTGTACACATTTTACAAACATGTTTTTTTCCCAGCGTATAAAGCGTACGTTTGCTTCATACGAATTGAACAGTTGATATGTTTTATCATACACGATTATATTTTAATTTCCTTATATAAGGATAAACCCAAAACGTCGCACAAACTTAAGCAGAACTTTAACGCGCTTACAAATATAAAGCATTGACATAGGAGGCATTTTACTAAAAATAATAAGACAGACTATACAAAACAAGACACCTGTAAGGACCATGTTTTAGCTGGGAAAAAACTCGGCGCTGAACTCGTGGAGTACAGACCAGACTTACCTTGTTATTTGCACTGACAGCTGTTGCAAGAATCAGAATGCAAGCAATCGTGTTGGAAAGCATCAGCATCATTCTGGTAAATCAAAGGCAAAGTTCTTCAACAAAACGCTTTCCTTGAGTGATGATAATTACATTAATATTACATTAAAAAAAAAAAAAAAAAAAAACCTGTTTCCTGAGGATTTGCATGCAACTTCTAAAATCGGGACAATGAAAAACTAGTGATCCGTTGCACAGCTCCGCTCTTTATTGGCACAAAGCTAATGAAGAAGCATGTATTGTAAGGTCATTTCAAAGATCTCGGTCAGCCCCCGCACCCTGACGCCAGCCACTTTGTTTGACTTGCGGCGCACTTCCAGACTCCACTCTGATTTGAGGGGGAGGAGTAAAAGGTAATCGCTTTCCTAAGTAATCGCTTTTCTGCATCATCGTGGATTACCATCCCCGGGAGGAACTGGCTTCGAAACCCCGATTCATCAGGGAGTACGCACTGCAGTGCCAAAGGTTAAATGTCATTTTACAGCAAGGGCGCAAAACAAATATGAAACACAATTAAATATAATTCTTATTTTACATAATATGTGTGAAGACAAGGTACAATGTATAAAAACATACATGCAGAAGATGTAACTAAACTAGGACACATTTAACTTACCTATATACTATAATTATATATATATATATATATATATATATATATATATATATATATATATATATATATATATATATATATGTGTGTGTGTGTGTGTGTGTGTGTGTGTGTCAAGTCGTGTGTGTACTGTAAACAATTATGTTAATAAATATATAATAAGTCTTAAAGAAAAAAGCTTAGACAGGATCCGAAATACTTACTTTCATAGCTAATTTATTTTGCCATGTTAAACAAAAGGCAGCTGACTAAATGATTTACTGAAAGACGGTTCCACACTGCCATCTGGTGCCAAACTGTAATTATTGCAATAAGCAATGGACAAGTTGCAATTTAGTTTCTCTGGTGTGCTGGTGTGTGGTAATTTACAACATCAATGACAAAAAAAAAAAAAAAAAAAAGGAAGAATCTGTATTCATGCAGGATGTTTATTGAACCCTTATAAAAATAGCACAGGTAATCTTGCACAGTGATGGCCGCTTTCTGTACTGGGGAAAGGAAACAGGTATATTAAATATGAGCTTTGTCCATTGACTATACCAGAAATTAAATATTTACTATGCAAGTTGTTTTCACCTCTAACCCTATATTTTTCATGTAAATCCTACTATTTATCAGCCCAGTTTTGCTCATTTAAATTCATTTTCCTACATTATCAATGTTTTGTGAGTGGTGTCTTTAAACAGTATCACTCCGTAACCGTAAACAACACACTGAAGCTGTTTCCAATAAAAGAAAATGAATGAAAACTTGTAAAAATGGCCTTCAAATAACAACAGGACATAGACTTCGATACACATGAAAAAAGTAAGCACACAGACAAGTTAATTTCCGAAAATATACCCTGTGGGTTTCACTACAGCTGAACCTTTTTTTTTTCTGTCATCAAAAATTCTCAACATAAAGACCCTTGTAATTTAAGTTGATTTTGAGGAACAAAGTCCCACATCATCAGGGTGTTGCCACAGAACAGCCCCCACCTCCCAAACATTGGCCTGCTGGCTCACATAGTGGGGGCAGGGGGGGGGGGCCGGCCGGACGGACGGGAGCTGGGTTGGGTTACCTTCAGTGTGACCTGACCACCTGTCCAACAGCAAAGCGAAACACAGTGTACCACTGAGACAGGCTCTGTGTGCTAGCGACATACAATGCACCACTGAGACAGGCTCTGTGTGCTAGCGGCTGCAGTGTACCACTGAGACAGGCTCTGTGCGCTAGCGGCTGCAGTGTACCACTGAGACAGGCTCTGTGCGCTAGCGGCTGCAGTGTACCACTGAGACAGGCTCTGTGTGCTAGCGGCTGCAGTGTACCACTGAGACAGGCTCTGTGCGCTAGCGGCTGCAGTGTACCACTGAGACAGGCTCTGTGTGCTAGCGGCTGCAGTGTACCACTGAGACAGGCTCTGTGTGCTAGCGACACACAATGCACCACTGAGACAGGCTCTGTGTGCTAGCAGCTGCAGAGTACCACTGAGACAGGCTCTGTGTGCTAGCAGCTGCAGTGTACCACTGAGACAGGCTCTGTGTGCTAGCGGCTGCAGTGTACCACTGAGACAGGCTCTGTGTGCTAGCGGCTGCAGTGTACCACTGAGACAGGCTCTGTGTGCTAGCGGCTGCAGTGTACCACTGAGACAGGCTCTGTGTGCTAGCGGCTGCAGTGTACCACTGAGACAGGCTCTGTGTGCTAGCGGCTGCAGTGTACCACTGAGACAGGCTCTGTGTGCTAGCGGCTGCAGTGTACCACTGAGACAGGCTCTGTGTGCTAGCGGCTGCAGTGTACCACTGAGACAGGCTCTGTGTGCTAGCGGCTGCAGTGTACCACTGAGACAGGCTCTGTGTGCTAGCTGCTGCAGTGTACCACTGAGACAGGCTCTGTGCACTAGCGGCTGCAGTGTACCACTGAGACAGGCTCTGTGCGCTAGCGGCTGCAGTGTATCACTGAGACAGGCTCTGTGTGCTAGCGGCTGCAGTGTACCACTGAGACAGGCTCTGTGTGCTAGCGGCTGCAGTGTACCACTGAGACAGGCTCTGTGTGCTAGCGGCTGCAGAGTACCACTGAGACAGGCTCTGTGCGCTAGCGGCTGCAGTGTACCACTGAGACAGGCTCTGTGTGCTAGCGGCTGCAGTGTACCACTGAGACAGGCTCTGTGTGCTAGCGGCTGCAGTGTACCACTGAGTTAACTTGCAGGAAGGAACAGTTAACTTGTTGTTAGAGTTGCTTCTTGTTTTATTCTGTTAATTGTTTCTATCTGGCACTGGAGGAAGTAGATGAATATAAATGATGATTTTTCCTATTATCTGTTTTTTTTTTTTCAATTAAATATGCCAGACTATATGAGTCCAAAATAAAGGCATTGTGTTACGTGATGGAATAAACCTTTTCATATCGTTTTAAGTTTTCTTTTTGTTCTCTTAAGTCTTGTTACTTATATTTAAACTCTAAAACACAAGTGATAAATAAAAAAAAATAATTACATTTTGTTTAAGAAGCAATTTCCTTCCAAAATAGACACATTTCCAACTTGACAAAAGGTGCCCTTTTTAAAAAAATTATACTTCCCGCACAAAGTATTTATTTTGAGTTTTTTAATACAAGAATGAACTACACACCTCCGCAAAAATGTAACAGAACAGACCTAAAAACTAGAACCACCAACCAAACCCCATTTTCCACTGGTATTGAGCGGAAAGGGAGTTGAAACCAGTCCCATTAGTTTCTATCAGCAGCAGAGCGACTCTGACCCAGACGAGAGACGGCGTGGCATCCGAGGATTGGAGGAGCGGATGCGCTCATTAACATAGGAGTCATGAGCGAGGGTATAAATAGGGGGCGTAGCGTAAGTGATCTGCTCCTTTGTATATAGTTAGCAACGATAGAAGGAGCCCATCATTTGTGAATAAAAACCGTGAGTGTTATGTTAGTCTGTCTTGTTGTTTGTTTGTGTTGTTTGTCTTCAAAAGTAATAGCACGATCTGGAGCTGCAGGCGCAGGGCAGCGTTAAACCCGGATATCAACACTCGCTTTTGTGAGAAGAGAATGTTGACCAGGAGATGGGGAGATGACACAGCTTTAAATACACATTATTCATTCTCCAAAAAATGTACCAGACATCTTACATGTTGGTAGCTGTTGGCTGCTATGAAGTTGTTACAGGAATGGATGCCACCTGCATCAGCACAACGTTCCTTCTTGAGCTCTAGATCAAGAGCAGCCTGCCCCCTACTGGGCCCTTAACACCACTGCGCATATTGCAAAATCAGCTTTGCCTTTTAGTTTAGCCAGCCCTGTAGTGAAGCAGCGTGGCTGTTGTTCTCTTCTGAGATCTCGAAGTGTGGCTGCAGATACGATATGAAATCCGCAGTACAAATGCAATAGCTGTGTGATGCTGTTAAAAGGAAAATAGGGCCACTGGCTCCACACCCTGAAGCACACACGTTGTATATTTCCCCTCTCCATCATTACTTAGTGAATTTAAGTCCCATTTGTTATGTGGTTTGGATCTATAAGCCATAGCGTGGGGTAGGTTTCTTGGCAGTGGCTGAAAAGCAAAACAGACTGCTTTAGTTTGTAACCTTCACCCTGTGCTGAAGCTACCCTACTGGAGACCACACCCTAAAATTGACTACACCCTGAGAAAGGAAGAATATTGTATTTAATTCAGCGTTACCATGGAACTGGAATACTACACTGAAAAAAAAAAAAAATACTGCGTGTTCATATGTAGGACCAAGCAAATTATTCCATCTATCAATGGTGCCTTATTGGCAGATGCACACCAAGCACAGTAAAGCAGAGTAATACATTCAAAATAGACACTGACATTCAACCAAACAATGCTGACTTGGGTGGAGTTCTTTGTTTATCGTTGATTAATGACATTTACCTTCACTTGTTTAGGGTCCTCTTTCAAAAATTGTGAACCACTATTGACATGTTTTTTGATTTATGGCAGCTTTTTATATCCTAAAATGCTCCGAAAAACAGCATTGCCTTAACTAACTACAGTACAAGCGACCCTTCAGCGCTCTCCCCTCTGTCTCTCTTTGTCTTGTGTTTTTTGTCTTTCTTTTCTTCTATAGTTTAGTACATTTTTCCTGGAGATATGCAATGTTTATTATCGTTCTGATTTTGCACCGACCTCTATACACGCAGTGCAACAGAGAGGAGGCTGGGTTCGAATCAGCCCTCTATACTTTTTGCATTACAATTGCTTCTAATCTGATAAACTAAATTTTATGCAAATATTTTAGCCTACTGTACCATTATTATGCAATTATAAGGACCTTTTGTATGTGAGTGCTCTAAGATACTATTTCAAACACCACAACCAACATTGACAACGCAATGAATTGTAAATGTAGCACAGTAGAACACTGTTGTTGATATGGTAATGCAAGTCAATAGCCATTGAAAATCATTTGGAAAAGCTATTGACCAATTTAGATTTCTCTATTGGGAATAAAAAGTGCTTCCAGGCCTTTCTGAAGAATTCAATTGATCAACAAAAACATCCCTGCTGTATAATAACAAAGTGCTCTCTACAGCAATAGCAATGGGCTTGTCTCTGAGTTCAGTCTCTACAGTAATAGCAATGGGCTTGTCTCTGAGTTCAGTCTCTACAGCAATAGCAATGGGCTTGTCTCTGAGTTCAGTCTCTACAGCAATAGCAATGGGCTTGTCTCTGAGTTCAGTCTCTACAGCAATAGCAATGGGCTTGTCTCTGAGTTCAGTCTCTACAGCAATAGCAATGGGCTTGTCTCTGAGTTCAGTCTCTACAGCAATAGCAATGGGCTTGTCTCTGAGTTCAGTCTCTACAGTAATAGCAATGGGCTTGTCTCTGAGTTCAGTCTCTACAGTAATAGCAATGGGCTTGTCTCTGAGTTCAGTCTCTACAGCAATAGCAATGGGCTTGTCTCTGAGTTCAGTCTCTACAGCAATAGCAATGGGCTTGTCTCTGAGTTCAGTCTCTACAGCAATAGCAATGGGCTTGTCTCTGAGTTCAGTCTCTACAGCAATAGCAATGGGCTTGTCTCTGAGTTCAGTCTCTACAGCAATAGCAATGGGCTTGTCTCTGAGTTCAGTCTCTACAGCAATAGCAATGGGCTTGTCTCTGAGTTCAGTCTCTACAGCAATAGCAATGGGCTTGTCTCTGAGTTCAGTCTCTACAGCAATAGCAATGGGCTTGTCTCTGAGTTCAGTCTCTCAATAGATGGGCTTGTCTCAGTTCAGTCTCTACAGCAATAGCAATGGGCTTGTCTCTGAGTTCAGTCTCTACAGCAATAGCAATGGGCTTGTCTCTGAGTTCAGTCTCTACAGCAATAGCAATGGGCTTGTCTCTGAGTTCAGTCTCTACAGCAATAGCAATGGGCTTGTCTCTGAGTTCAGTCTCTACAGCAATAGCAATGGGCTTGTCTCTGAGTTCAGTCTCTACAGCAATAGCAATGGGCTTGTCTCTGAGTTCAGTCTCTACAGCAATAGCAATGGGCTTGTCTCTGAGTTCAGTCTCTACAGCAATAGCAATGGGCTTGTCTCTGAGTTCAGTCTCTCAATAGCATGGGCTTGTCTCTGAGTTCAGTCTCTACAGCAATAGCAATGGGCTTGTCTCTGAGTTCAGTCTCTACAGCAATAGCAATGGGCTTGTCTCTGAGTTCAGTCTCTACAGCAATAGCAATGGGCTTGTCTCTGAGTTCAGTCTCTACAGCAATAGCAATGGGCTTGTCTCTGAGTTCAGTCTCTACAGCAATAGCAATGGGCTTGTCTCTGAGTTCAGTCTCTACAGTAATAGCAATGGGCTTGTCTCTGAGTTCAGTCTCTACAGTAATAGCAATGGGCTTGTCTCTGAGTTCAGTCTCTACAGCAATAGCAATGGGCTTGTCTCTGAGTTCAGTCTCTACAGCAATAGCAATGGGCTTGTCTCTGAGTTCAGTCTCTACAGTAATAGCAATGGGCTTGTCTCTGAGTTCAGTCTCTACAGCAATAGCAATGGGCTTGTCTCTGAGTTCAGTCTCTACAGTAATAGATGGGCTTGTCTCTGAGTTCAGTCTCTACAGCAATAGCAATGGGCTTGTCTCTGAGTTCAGTCTCTACAGCAATAGCAATGGGCTTGTCTCTGAGTTCAGTCTCTACAGCAATAGCAATGGGCTTGTCTCTGAGTTCAGTCTCTACAGCAATAGCAATGGGCTTGTCTCTGAGTTCAGTCTCTACAGCAATAGCAATGGGCTTGTCTCTGAGTTCAGTCTCTACAGCAATAGCAATGGGCTTGTCTCTGAGTTCAGTCTCTACAGCAATAGCAATGGGCTTGTCTCTGAGTTCAGTCTCTACAGCAATGCAATGGGCTTGTCTCTGAGTTCAGTCTCTACAGCAATAGCAATGGGCTTGTCTCTGAGTTCAGTCTCTACAGCAATAGCAATGGGCTTGTCTCTGAGTTCAGTCTCTACAGCAATAGCAATGGGCTTGTCTCTGAGTTCAGTCTCTACAGTAATAGCAATGGGCTTGTCTCTGAGTTCAGTCTCTACAGCAATAGCAATGGGCTTGTCTCTGAGTTCAGTCTCTACAGCAATAGCAATGGGCTTGTCTCTGAGTTCAGTCTCTACAGCAATAGCAATGGGCTTGTCTCTGAGTTCAGTCTCTACAGTAATAGCAGTGGGCTTGTCTCTGAGTTCAGTCTCTACAGTAATAGCAGTGGGCTTGTCTCTGAGTTCAGTCTCTACAGCAATAGCAATGGGCTTGTCTCTGAGTTCAGTCTCTACATGGGCTTGTCTCTGAGTTCAGTCTCTACAGCAATAGCAATGGGCTTGTCTCTGAGTTCAGTCTCTACAGCAATAGCAATGGGGCTTGTCTCTGAGTTCAGTCTCTACAGCAATAGCAATGGGCTTGTCTCTGAGTTCAGTCTCTACAGCAATAGCAATGGGCTTGTCTCTGAGTTCAGTCTCTACAGCAATAGCAATGGGCTTGTCTCTGAGTTCAGTCTCTACAGCAATAGCAATGGGCTTGTCTCTGAGTTCAGTCTCTACAGCAATAGCAATGGGCTTGTCTCTGAGTTCAGTCTCTACAGCAATAGCAATGGGCTTGTCTCTGAGTTCAGTCTCTACAGCAATAGCAATGGGCTTGTCTCTGAGTTCAGTCTCTACAGCAATAGCAATGGGCTTGTCTCTGAGTTCAGTCTCTACAGCAATAGCAATGGGCTTGTCTCTGAGTTCAGTCTCTACAGCAATAGCAATGGGCTTGTCTCTGAGTTCAGTCTCTACAGCAATAGCAATGGGCTTGTCTCTGAGTTCAGTCTCTACAGCAATAGCAATGGGCTTGTCTCTGAGTTCAGTCTCTACAGTAATAGCAATGGGCTTGTCTCTGAGTTCAGTCTCTACAGCAATAGCAATGGGCTTGTCTCTGAGTTCAGTCTCTACAGCAATAGCAATGGGCTTGTCTCTGAGTTCAGTCTCTACAGCAATAGCAATGGGCTTGTCTCTGAGTTCAGTCTCTACAGTAATAGCAATGGGCTTGTCTCTGAGTTCAGTCTCTACAGTCTCTGAATAGCAATGGGCTTGTCTCTGAGTTCAGTCTCAATAGCAATGGGCTTGTCTCTGAGTTCAGTCTCTACAGCAATAGCAATGGGCTTGTCTCTGAGTTCAGTCTCTACAGTAATAGCAATGGGCTTGTCTCTGAGTTCAGTCTCTACAGTAATAGCAATGGGCTTGTCTCTGAGTTCAGTCTCTACAGTAATAGCAATGGGCTTGTCTCTGAGTTCAGTCTTTACAGCAATCGCAGTGGGCTTGTACCAAACAAAGGATTGAACCAAAACAAAGTCTCACAAAACAAATTATACTGACACCCAAAAAAACCAAGCACCATGCTTCCTGCACACATAGCATTCCTCCTCTCAAACACGCACCCCGACCAGCAAAAGCTGCAGGTTTTTATACATATGATCATCTCCGGATTAGCAATACGTTAATCAGTCCTGAGATGGCCACATTCTACAGAACCACATTACACGAAGGATATACTTTTAAGAATGTAGATGGCAATGACAGCCATTTACAATAACAGTGACAAACTAGTTCAGGTGAAAGGCCCTGGTTCAGGTTCAGTAATGCTCGATGAATAAGCAAGTCACTTTGATAGTTGTATGAGACTGTGTGTTGTGTCTCAATGGGGGTGGGGGGTGTTGGGTCGTTTCTTTGGTGCTTCAGGGTAGGATTGCTCAACATAAACCTCTACTAAATCTTGAGAAACTCATCGCAATACAAGGAGAGTCCATGTTCATTGCCATTAGTGGGTTGTACTTGTAAGCATATAGCAGTGTAGGACAGGCTGGAGAACTAGAAACACAACCTCCATTCTACTATACCTGCACAGCTTACTGCAGACAAGCATTCTCTTGTAGCAGCAGATGCAGGCCTTGTTGCTAAGGAAGTCTCACATAATCTTAGCAGGGGATTCTGGGATAGAACAAGGCGGAGCTATGAAAAACAAGTTGATGACCATGCCGTGCACTCACAGTATTTACAGAATACTATCAAATAAGAGAAACCATCTTGAGGCAGGGAAGGCAATTTAAAAGTTTACAAAAAAAAAATTAAAACAATACACACACCTTACGTAAACAGTTGAAGCAACACATTGGAACATGTAACGCAATAAATAAAAAGGTCTTTATGTACCCTTTAATGCCAGGTTTCATCACAATTGGAGAAACGGTTTTACATTTTTTACATTTTCAACATTACATTCCCAATAAGGAAGATGACTGTAATGTAGAATTGCAGTGATTTGTATTATAAATTCCTTGTTGTGCAAACCAATATTACAATAGAATTATCTGTATGGGATAGATTGCTGTACACAGCTGGTATACTACCACAAGAGAGCTGTAGGCTTTTCCACTAGTTGGTTTGCACAGGATTAGAATAATATAAGTTTGAGGTTACGTGTGTTAGACAGTAAACGACATGCGTTCCTAAAGACAATCGCAGCCATCATGTGACCATGTCGATAGCAAACATCATAGAAACACAAACCATTAAAAAAAAAAAACCTGTAAAGCAAGTGAAATGAAGTTCTTATTGTAGATGGAGTAATCACATCAGAACTATAGCATTGCATGTTATTAATTAGGGACAAAAGAGGTCCTGGGATTCTGAAAGTGACCGAAAGAGAATTAAGTGTATTTTATTGAAAGCTACCCAAACCAAGCTCTCATCACCCTAGTTAAATGTTTCTCAGCATTTAGTTTCAGGTTGCTGTCTGTTTTAACCCCATAAATAGTGATTACATTAATTATTTTAGCATGTTACAATATGTTCATGATTACTCTCATTTGGGAAGTATCAGTTAAAGCACATGTATAACCCCACACTGAAAAACCCCTGCATTGCCACTGCTCACATCAGACAGTTTCCTTTGTTTTTACTGTACGACAGAGACTCCTTATGTTCTTAATGTCTGAAGTGAGACGCAAGTCCCAAAGATTGCTGGGAGTTCTTGGGAACACTATTCCAGCAACCAGCAAATAATACAGGCAGAGCATGGGACAGGCAGAAAACTGTTCCTTACATGTTGAATTTTAAATATTCCCAGTTTTATGACTTTGTTTTATGTCTTTTTTAATATCAATAATTAACCCTTTACTGTCCTGGGTGTGTCCCCATGCCTATTTAATGCCTATTTTCTCAATGTCAGATATATTGGACACCGGACAGCAAAGGGTGAAGACATGCACAGCTAATTACAACACAATCAAGGCAAGATTACAATGAATGTACTATTCCTTTTAAAGGAAAGAAAACTTGGTCAGTTAAAAAAATGTTATCAATAGCCATAAAAACGACATAAGTGTTACTGCCGAGCTTGCAACAAAGCAACAGTGACCTGAAGCAATATCACAGGGGCATCTGGTTTATGATCCCTGAGGGAGTGTTTCGATGCAGAGGTCAACAGAGATGGGAAGATTCTTCAACAGGAAACTCTTGTGTTTTGTGTCATAAAAAATGATTTATCCATGATTTGGCAAAAATATGTAAGTATGCAACAATAATGGCACTTTATGACCAACTAGAGTATTAGTTAATACCGTCAGGTATACAAAGGACCAGAACCATTTGACGTGACCTGATTGACTGCAGTATATATGTCCCTGAGAAGGCAGCTGTTATTTATTTAGGTGGCTGTAAAATGGGTAGCTGCAAAGATTTCTCAGCGTTTAAAAGGGGCACGATAGTGTGAGGCTAGATCGACTACAAACAGGACAGCTTAATGAATAGCAAACATCAGAAGACAACTGATGTTTGCTGCACAGCGACCATTCCAATATCTGCAGTAACTCCCAACACTGCACACAGGTAGTGAGCAAGGTTATGGATGCAGGAAGGGGTGTCCACTTTATTAGGGGCCCACTCGTTCCAATGCAGGGGCCACACACAGTATAATTAGAATTGCTGTTTTTTCTGCTGTTACCCATTCTAACAGACACCAAACACCAGGCCTAGCGGGACCTATTACAGCCCGGAAAGTAGAATCATCTGTGACGTATTACCAGGCTGGCTAATCCCACAGCCTCTGAAGATGCTTTTGAGTAGAGTATGAGGTCAAGAAGAAACTCTGAAGTCCAAGTAGGCTATTGTATTGGTGCTCATACGTCTTCATTTTCTAGAAATAAACAAAAAAGCATGAATTACAGTAAACTCCAGATAACTCTGCACTGAAAGTTATCAAGCTCTGATCTGTCAAGCGATCTGTCTGTATCAATAAATGCACTTACCTCCTGTCTATAGAAACATCAATGCCTATGCTGCAGCCTTAAAAGAAAACGGCAGCAGCCCGTTTCTTTTCTTTTCGTTGTTGCAACTTTCCTCTGCCTCAGTTTGAGTTTACTTTTTTGTTTTTGTTTTAAATAATACAAAACAGTGACAGTTCACAAAAATCTCGGTGGGTTAGTGTCCTAACGTTCAACGTAATAATTTAATGCGACGTCTATCTGAAATAAACTCTGCAGCAAATTGAGATCATGGCTCCATTAAATATGCCACTAGCTTTCTTTCCGGTCAGTTACACCTTTCAACTTTGTGGTGTTTTTAACTTATATTTAGCTTCCGACCCGGACCCGCTACTACAGGACCCAACCCGAACCCGCTGCAACACCTTCTTCTTACCCGCGACCCGACCCGCTTTAATAAGACCTGCAACCCGACCCAGACCTGAAAGTGTTTGTCCTTTACCTACTGCCACAATGTCAATATAGCCTGATGCATATTCACAATGTGGTCATAAGACCTGGTCCATCAGTCTCTGAAAGGCAGCGGGCGCACCATGTAGCCTAAACGGCATGGTTATCAAATGAAACAGCCCTTCAGGAGTTGAACATGCAGTTTTCTCTCTAGAGCTGCGGGTTAAGGGGATCTGCCAGTATCCCTTCGTCAGGTCCAGAGTGGAGATAAACCTAGCCGTTCCCAGTCTATCAAGAAGCTTGTTGACCCGAGGCATGGGGTAGGCATCAAACCTGGCAATAGCGTTTACCTTATGGAAATCAACGCAGAAGCAGTTGATGCCATCCGTTTGGCCACTATCACAATTGGACTGCACCACTAGCTCCTGGAAGGCTCAATCACCCCAAGTTCGAGCATCGCCCAAACCTCTTTGCTAACGACACTTCGTCGACTTTCTGGGATCAGGTAAGGTCTCTTTCACACCGTGACACCTGGGGGAGAGATAATGGCATATTCAACCAGGTTAGTTCTACGGGGCAAGTCAGAAAAAACATCACTGAACGCCTCAATTAACTTACGCAGCTCTCCTTGCTGATCTGGAATCTGCCAGTATCTACAAAAGACGGGACCGTACATTTAAATCCTGGTAATAATTCTTCAACTGCTGTTAAGCTTTCTGATGTATTGATCTCATTACCACTCTCTGAGTCCTTCTCAGTAGATGAGCTGGTTAATACTTACAACACCACCTTGACTGGTATCTTAGATATTGTAGTGCCAATCAAAACTCGGAGAGTGACTTTAAAAAAAAAGCTCACTGTGGTTCAATGATACAACTTGTAAGAAGAAATATGAGGGTCAGGAATCTAAACTGCACGTTCATTACATCTCATGGAAGAGCTACCTAGTTAAATATAGGAAGGCTCTGACATTGCCTAGATCATCATATTATTCTAATTTAATTGAAACAAATACAATTTGATTTCTGCCTTTTTGCCACCCTAGATAAATTAATTCTTCCTTACATTTCTTTAAAAATAAAATACTAGCCATTAGAGATGAGATTCCACAGACACCTTCTATTAAGGAGGACTCCAGCAGAATTTTACCACCTACACCTATTAAGGCTACAATGGGGGCTTTTTCTTTGATTACCTTACAGGAACTGACAGAGCTAGTTCAACACATGAGAGCTACTACATGCTCCCTTAATCCTATTCCTACACAACTATTAAAAGATGTTCTTGGTGTTATTAATACCCACATTTTAAACGTTATGCATGGTTCCCTTTCCTCCAGTGTAGTTTCAGTCTGATTTTCGTTCTTCACATAGCACCAAGACGGGCTTTCCATCTGTTTTAATTCTTCTCAATCTAAGTGCTGCCTTTGATACTGTAGACCATTCCATCCTACTGAATCGTCTTGAAAGCAGAGTAGGACTGTCTGCCTTTGTCCTATCCTGGTTCAAATCTTATCTTTCTGATAGGTTTCAGTTTGTCTCTATTGGAGAGGCAAAATCTGCATTATTGGAAGTTGTCTGCGGTGTTCCACAGGGCTCCACTCTAGGTCCCTTGCTGTTTTCATTAGATATGCTACTGTTAGGTGACATTATCCACAGACACGGAGTGAACTTCCACTGCTATGCTGATGACACCCAGCTGTATTAGTCCCTAAAGCCTGGAGTTTCTTCTGCCTGGGTGTTATTAGTTACTTGCCTTACAGACGCATTGGACGTCACAGAATTTCCGAATGTTTCATTCAGATAAAACAAAGGTCATGCTAGTGAGCTCACAGAACCAACTAAAAGGAAATGTGGGATTACATGAGCTCGACCCTTTCTGTCTCTCAACAAAACTTAAACTAGAAATTAAGAGTTTGGGGGTCACCTTTGACGCTGACCTATCATTTGAGACTCATATTAGGGAAGTTACTAAAGTATCTTTTTACCAGTTGAGGAAAAGTCAAACTTAGACCAATTATTTCCGTATCTGATGCTGAGAGACTAATGCATGCCTTTGTTTCATCTAGAATTGATTATTGTAATGCACTTTTTTTTTCTGGTGTCACAAAACGTGTGGTATTCTGCTTGCAGCTTGTTCAGAATACCACACGCTAGAAGTTTGACTAAAACCAGGAAAAGTGAACATATTACCCCTGTTTTGGCCTCTCTACACTGGCTCCCTGTGCAGTATAGAATTGATTTTAAGATTTTGCTGTTAACTTACAAGACCCTGAATGGATTAGCACCTAGTTAGTTGCAGGAGTTACTGACCCCGTATCTTCCAAACCGCACTCTGAGATCACAGGATGCGGGGCTGCTGGTTATTCCGAGAGTCAACAAAAGCAGCATGGGAGGAGGGAGGGCTTTTTCTTGTAGAGATCCTGAATTATGAAATGCTCTGCCTTTGTTTGTCAGGGAAGCTGGGACCATTACAGTTTTCAAGTCAAGAGTAAAAAAGCACTTTTTAAATGGCTTTCTTATCTTAGTGGGTTATAATGTAACTTTAAAATTTCTGCTTTTGTATTCTTGTTATGTGCATACTGTTACTTAAATATGTTATTTAAATTGTCAGATTGTGGCAGTTGTATGTGTGACATGCTATACAAATGTATTGTGGTTTGTTCTTCACGTGCAGATAAAATGTGTATTAGGATGTGAGCACAGGGATTGCACAAATTAGTTCACGTGCTGGGATTCAAGTGAATAATGAATTAGTAATTGAATCCCAGCACAACTGTATATATAGATGCACAAGTCACTCACTCGGGGTTAGAAGAGTTCAGGAGTGTTGACCGAGAGTCATAGAGAGGAGGTAAAGCAATAATATGAAAAGAACAATTGTTACTCGTGCTGGAACAACCAGTACGATACTTGTTGTCATCATTGTTTGTTTGTTTGTTTGTTTGTTTTGGCCCTCGTGCCTCATACACACACAACTCAGTATTTGCTTTATTTATTTATTTGTTTACTATGGTTATTATTCGACTTGACATTTGTTTACTGTAGGCTCTGTTGATGATGTGCTTGGCTAAACAGGGGCAACTCGCCTTCAATCTTTCTTCTTGTTATATTAATAAAGACATAGGTGTGCATGTCTGCCTGAACACATTCCACTGAATTATGACCCACAAGCATCAGCACAATCTCAAATTGTCAGATTTCGTATCTGAAAAAACTAAAACTAATAACAGAAATATATACGTCCACACCACCAGCTCTTCACAATAAACAACAAGCTAGTCTACTGCAATCAGCACTCTTTTAGTTTGCAGTGGGAAGCAAAGAACGCATGCATCAATGGCATAAAAGGTATATTCTGTTTACCATGGAAATGTGGAATAAGAGAATTCCATCTGCATGTATAAAGAGCATTCGGAATAGTCTAGCATTCCAAATGCTTAATATTCTGAATACTTGTGTCATGTAAACGTACTGACTGATGGCGCTGAAGAGTCCTGCAGGGTCAGACTGCAGAACTGTTTGTTTCAAGATTTGTACGTGCTGTTTGTATGTGATTACGCTCTGTACTGTTTTTGTTGAATTTCCTTTTGTTCTGGAATTAAACTGCTTTGATTGAAAAGCACCTGCAAGACTAAATTATTATTTTTGAGAAATATACAAACCTTCCTGCAGGTCCCCTGGACTTCAACGGCAGAACCACACCACAGTCTGTTTTCCAGATGCAGACGATGGCTCCTTGCCCTCAAAAGTTCCAGATTTCATGGAGGAGGTACGCTCCTCCTGGGATCCTCCGGCCTCAGGTCCTAGCGTGCTAAAGCAGGCCGCACTGCTTGCCCCTCTAGAAGGCGTGGAAAAGCTTGGCCTAGAGGGGTTCCCCCAAGTAGACTCCACCATCGCGGCCCTGGTTAAGGCTCTGTCAGTTGGTGGGTTGGTTAGGGAGCTGCAGACGCTGTCTGTGCACAGCTCCTGCACGCATATTTGGGAGGATGGCAGCGGGGTGTCTCTGCACACCAACCCTGCTTTCCTCCCCAAGGTGATCACAGCCTTTCACATTAATCAGTCTGTGGAACTGGAGTCCTTCCATCCACCTCCTTTTGCTTCAAGGGAGGATGAGAGATTGAATTTCCTCTGCGCAGTCGTCTTCTCTTTCAGGGAACCAGGGTTACGGTAAGTAACCTAACGTTTTTTGTTTTTTTTATGTGATTGTTTTTATAACATCAACCCCTTTTCAGGATATATTGAAACACAACTCCTTGTCTACAGCAGCTACTGCACAGTGTAATATGTGTTAATACTTACCATTTTATAATTAAATAAAGTGCTATATTATAGTACATGACTGTGATACATACAAAAGGTACAACGACTTCAGTAATTTCAGCTTCTTTTTCACGGTGTATTGGTTATAACATATCAGTTATTTTTGAAGGCTTATTTTGTATAAATATTGTCGTTTACGTGTAGAAAAATTAAATAAATCACAGGTCTTCTTCACCCAGCTACGCAGTACCTGCACTTTTTTTGTTGTTGAGAATTTCACCCCTGCATTATGTAAGACAAACCTAAACTAGACTTACGTTTGCAGGCAAGAATCGCCGAGCTGCTTTGGAATGAAAAGACTTCAACTCCCAAAGTTCTTTGCTACTCCTTCTCGGTGGCACGCTGCTACGTCATTGTTGTAACTGGTTTGTGTATGAAAGAGCGTGGATTGGATCTCTGGTTTTTACTGACAGCACATAAACAGCATGGAGCGGCGCTGCTACCTTTGACTACAAGATATATTGCTTAAAAAAAATAAAAAAATAAAAATAAAAAACTCACAAAAAAAAATAAATAGAAACAAAATGGAAACAGAAAAGAGAACGAATGTGTTTGAGTTCCAGGAAAGACGTGCAAGCGGTAAGTCACTATTCCCGTCCAGTTTCATTGCAATGAATATTTTATGTTAATTCCCATACAACTGTGCACCGGTATGTGCACGTCATGCAAGATTTCTTATCGTTTTATCTATTTATTAATTTATTGACTGGAAAACATAGCCCGCATTGCACTTTTAATACAAACTTTGTTTAATCTCTGTTTAAATGCGAAATGACATGGCATGCTATATTTTTTTAAAGGTTTAAGTAATATGCTGTCTGCGTAATAATTAACACGTGAAATATTTGTAAACAGAATGCAGCACTTGGTCCAGTCTAAGAATATAAATAAGCTTTTGCTTTATATGTTGTGTTTATTTTTTTTTAGCTACATTAAAACCATCTACAATGTACTCCTTGACTGCAATTAAAAGAAACCTTAAATATACCTTTTAAAAGGTTATACACATTGGTCAACATCAAAGGGAAGCTGTTAACTGTGGAAGCGCCTCACTGAATTTTCACAGTAAGATAAGACGCGTCATACGGTGTAAAGGCGAATGCTCTTAATTTCGTTAATGTGGGGAAAGTTTCAGCTGTTCTGTGGAAGGGGGGTGTTTTTATTTGGGAAGTGTTTAGTCATAGTCTTTGTGAGGTCGTAAAAGGTGAACTTCTGAACTTGAGGAAGCGCCCCGGAGCAATTAGGTAAAGCAACAGAACATTGCGAGAGTCACCAAGGATACACCATGTAGGATGGAGCGCACGAGAAGAGTCTGTTTAATTTCACTGCTGTGAACCCCCTGTCCAGTTTAGGATCAATCGCAATAGAATGGATTGATGGTAGGCTGCAGGTGGATGCATTTTGTAGTATTTAATTGTGGGTAGAATTTTTTAAAATAATTTACAAAATATTCTCATTACCCGACATTTTTTTTTTTTTTTTTTTTTTTTTTAACAATGCATAGATACAAATGCATTGATATATTTATGCTTATATGTACACGTGTGT